>NC_139256.1:26727193-26862193 GCF_977018435.1 Lepisma saccharinum | reverse complement strand
TAGAGAAGACAAAGTATATCCTAAATTGAATCCGTGCTCTGAGCTTGTATCGCAGTTTAACATTGAAAAAATTGAAGAAAAGTTTAATCGTAATTTGATGAGCACGTTATATAAAATTGAAAATAACAAAATAACTCTACGGGGTTAGTATCTGCATTACAATATCATGTACCTCAAATGAGAAGCAGACCGAAACCCGGGTTTTTCATGTACCAAAATCTAGAACAAATTATGTGAAGATATCTCTGATGTGGAAAATGGGTAAAACTTATAATGAAGTAGTAGCAAATGATCCGAGCGTTGATATAAACAGTCTGTCATTTCAATCATTCAAAAGAGTCCTACTGGCTCATTGGAGAAAGGGGTGAGGGGTTCGTCTGTATAGGAATTAGTGAAACAATTTATGTTGTGCACAAATATATGTAATGGACAAAATGTATGTATGCCTCAATGGAACAATGTTCTGTGGCATCATTTGTTAAATAAATAAATAAATATAAATATATGGGTGGTTTCCGACTTTTGGATTGGATTGGAGATAATTTATAAAGGGATTGTTTAGAATTTTCTTTGTCGTTCTCGTAAATTGTGTTTATTTTTGCGGATGTAGCGTCAACAGATTCTGTGATATGGATGTCTCACCTCGCATTGACTCTTGTCCCTCACGGTCAAACAGACGGACGGTCCGATAGAGATGTGTTTACCTTCTGTCTGTTAGGTCTATCAGATTTTTTAATTTGTAGCTTTGAGACACTGATCGTTCATACGGGCTGATGGACTTGGAGAGAAACACTTTACACATTCGCTAATCAGTTTCCTAAAAGGAATATAAAAGAATCCAAAAATATAATATAAAAACAATATGGCAATAAATATCGTGTTTAGTAACGTTACAGAAAATCATGACAAATAAAGTGGGATATTACACAGCCTTTACCCAGTCAGAACTATATTTTTTAATATATATTAAACATAGCTTGTTTATTGTGATAAATGTGAGGTAAAAGGTAAAGTTCCCCGTGCAGATAGCACCGTGCCATAAAGGCACATTTAAGGGATATAGGTATAGGAACCCTCATATTCTCGAACTCGATCTCGGCCATTTGGAGGTGATGTGATCAGCAGAACGCTGCCGCCGCCTTTACCCCTCAGGGTTGGCCCCAGTTAGCAATAGATTTGAAACTGCGTGAGCCCAGACCCGCTTTATGCGGGACAAGGCCGGAAAAAATTTCGAAAGTATATCATGCCCCACCCGGAAATCGAACCCAGGTCTCCCGCTTGGCAGTTAGACGTCCTGAGGAAAATAACTTCCATAATTTTTTATCACATCATTCTTAGCAGTACTTTGAAAGTGTAATTATATTTTGTAATATCAACTTTGCAATAAAAGATGTATGTAATTCGACGTTCACAAGATGGGACGTTTGACTTCGAATATACCTACATCAAAGTGATTCGAGCGAAGGAACTCAAGGTCGAAATGGAGCAGTGGACATGCTGTGAGAAACTTCCACAAATGTTCTCTGGGGCTGCTGTGTTTTTATCAACAACGAAACACAAGACATTAGGTTCCAAGCATGTGTGTGGGTATCACGAATCAAGGCATTGCAATCTGAACTTTTAACCTGTCACGTTTCTCCTTTCCTTCTCAAGTCACAAGGCAGCTGATTCCGATATGCTTACGTCACGGGGAACGACCTACGTTTTTTTATTCACGTCTACGTCTGCTGAAAGGTTTTTGGAAACTATGAATTAAGTTAATGAGAAGCGGAAAATTGAAGGATCGTTTTTGTGATTGGGTGCTTGTTTATTTACTCATCATTGCTTATATGCACAATTAGCTGAATTGGTTGATTGATTGATTTGGTGTTTTAAGTCAACTTTATGCACAGTTAGGCAAATCGGGACTGGATCTACAGTTTAAAGTGGGATCCGAACCACTATCTGCCACCACCGGGTATCGAACCCTGGACCCCTTGATGACAAGGCGACGACTCTGCCACTGCGGCATCGAGGAGGCCTCACAATTAACTGAACAGCGACGAGAGGATAACGGTGTATAAAAAGTGAAAATGAAGGGAATGGAATAAAGCGTCAGCAGCACTATCTCAACAGTCGCCTGAATAGACTCAACAAGACAACGATAACTCTTTAGGCTGTCGTGAGATGAAAAGAAGTGACCACCTAAATATAAATATACGCATATCCTTTACCGAGAAAACTGAAAAACGTAATACAACTGATAGCGAGTGGTTGAAGCTGCAATCAAGGGTCGCCGGGACCGATTCCACATTAAACTGTAATTCCAAACACGGTTAAAAATATATGCTAACTTACTCTATTTTATTTACACATACACTGAGGAATTTACGTAGGGGCTTCGCCGATAGGACGTTGATCTTGTTTATATAGGTTCCAGGATTTGATTTCTTATGGGGTCACGTTTCAAGTTGTCCTTGTCGCACTTTGAATTTGTAGCTCCAGTTCGATCAGATCGGGCATAAAGTGGACGTAAACTTCCGCTCGATTCGGTCAAAAATAATATGAAATACTGGGAAAATACATCTGCAAGAATGACAAAGCAGCATTAGGCTTCTTACTAAATTCCTGGAAGCGCAATTGAATTCATGGTGGAAATAGACGTTATTTAATTTCGTTCACATTAAGACGATCCGATTTTATGATGTTATTTATCTAAATGTAATTTTCCTTCGATTTCTTCCACACTTTAACGTCAACCATAAAACTTTACGTTATTTTACAGAATGAAAGATTCAATGTTTGTTTCGTATGCTCAGATTATAGTATAAAAATTTGGAGCTTAACTCATGGGGGGGGGGGGGGTGGAGCAGAATATTTTATTTTTTTGCAGCTCATAGAAATATCATCCAGGACTATTTTGATAAATAGGTGTTACATTTGCAAATTCATAAAATTACTGATTACTTTAGTCCTCGGGTTTCAGGAGGTTAACAAAAGTACCATTATCTCGTGAATCTCCATAAACCAAAAAAAATTGGAAGCAAGTGTCTCCTATGCCCCTGCTAAGTTACGCCTATGGTTGCTGCACATAAATGCGTCGCTGAAAACCCATAACAGTTTGAAGAATGAATGATTCCTTCCTAGTAGGCTGCAACAATGATGAATAAATTAAAACGGGACGGTGCAGGGTACAGGTATCTGGATAACTTAGTGGTAACAACTGTCGTCTTTGACTGTCTCTAAGTCATCGAGCAACTTGGCAACAATATTAAACTTACAATGACATTGTTACATTCAAAAAGGCATATGTGAAAAAATATAAATTCTATTCACATTTTTACATCACATAAATTGGTATTGAATTTAATTGATAGTATTTATGTGCAGAGAATGTTCTGAGAAGGTTCAAATTCGATAGCCCCC
Source organism: Lepisma saccharinum (assembly GCF_977018435.1). Classification (NCBI taxonomy): domain Eukaryota; kingdom Metazoa; phylum Arthropoda; class Insecta; order Zygentoma; family Lepismatidae; genus Lepisma; species Lepisma saccharinum. The sequence goes on along the minus strand of NC_139256.1, from coordinate 26,858,788 downwards.
TTAAACACACCAGTACCTTCAACAAAACGATTTTTCCAGAATTGGTCTAATTACTTTTGGGACAGAACTTGCATAATATATAGGCTGTGTCCTAGAGAACAATAAGTTTATAGTCAAGAAACAAAGAACAAAATAGGTATTGACGTTGTTCTCCCCTCGTTTTTTAGTCTGCGGTTTTACTCCCTACACATCGCAGTAATTAAGTACCAAAAGAAGTTTCTTCACTTCAACTGAATCTCAATCTTTTCTCGCTATCGAGGTTGAATCAAAGAGAAATAAGTGGGAAAAATAACTTTACAACATATATTTACCCGTGATAGGGCCTCTCTAACTTTACACTTTTAACGGACGTCTTTTTAGCTCATGACTTCCTTCTGACACTAACACTAACATTATGGCACACGACACACAATATAACCTATCCTAACAAAACATTACAAAACCAATTACACACTTATGTGATTTTGTATCTGTATTCATAAATATTATTAATGTTGAACACTAACACACATTTACCTTCTACTATTATTAACGTTTATTTTAATCTTACTTACCTCCTCGTAGAATGCTGTAAAACCAACGTTGTTCAGGAAAACCGAACACATTTGGTTCTTCATGCCAATGTCACAGTGAATTACTGTAAACAAAAAAATAAGGAAAATAAAGGATGAATCAAAAAGGGAATCCGTAAAAGAAAAATCGCGGAACTCACGCCCTGAGTTAATTTTAAGGTACCAGGGCATAAGAAAATACCTCCGAAAGTATGGTGTTCCCCCCTTTTTCCTCCTGACAATTCTAAACCCCTCAAAATACTCGGTCATCTGTAAAAGTAAAGGTTGAGCAATGTTCCGCAACCTTCTTGTCCTCGCAGAATACCATAAATTATCCAGTACTGAACACGGCACATCATAAAATTTATTTATCTAAAAAAATACATTACGGCACTGTTGATATAAATTAAAAGTTTAGGAATGAGTTACAATATAATCAGTTAAAAATACTACTACTATTACTACTACTACTACTACTACTACTACTAATAATAATAATAATAATAATAATAATAATCCAATTCACTGCACTCATAGGTACTTTTGGTATTATTATTATTATTATTATTTTTTATTGAAACGATTCATGCAGCTGATTATATGGATCCGAAACGCCTGTAGAGATTATGTATGTGTAATAACAAACTGACCCTTGCCATCAAGTGGCGTCTTATTTAAGTCATGACAATGACAGAGCGAAAAATACAAACATAAGAAAACAAATTTGTAAAGTAAAAAGTCAAGTGCTACCCTGTTCATTGCACCATGCCATGAAGGAGTAAAGTGGGTGTGGAGTTTGGACCCTACACTTTCTTGATCACGGTCGAAGGTGGGGGTGAAGTGATCAGCACCACGTCAAAGGCCACCTTCTGTCGCCAAAAGTTTTCTCCAGGTGCCCACTTTATAAGACGCTGGGTGGGCGCCAGAACCGCTTGAATAGGTGGAAAATATACTGGTTCTCCCCCGCTGGGGATCGAACCCGGGTCTCTCGCATGGTAGTCAGATTAAATAATTTACATTCAATTTGTTACTACAGACAAAAGTTCGCAGCACACCCGTAACCTTCTGGAGGAACACCGGTTGCGAACCATAGATTTAGATAGAGGGCAATGGCGCCAAATAATAAGAATTAAAAGTATTTCAGAAATCGAATTCCACAAAGCTGTGGGGTAAAAAGTGACCTTCAGCCAGACACTGTCTCAACCTCTCCTGACGAGCGCCGATATACCTTCAATATCTTGGCCTTTGACCGGGAGGTGATTCTCCGGTACCCACAAGGTCTACTCGGAAAGAAATCGTGTGTATGCGCTCCCCCTCTCACCGCACCACCACCCGAAACTTCCCCCCTTACTCCACTTCCCCCCGGGTACCGACAAGGGCGATAAAATCAGAGCGTGTGGGTGTGTAACGCGGACGCGATTTTTCTGCCACCTGGTGTGGAAAATAGTAAGCTCATCCCACACGTTGCATTGAAATTTGCCACCCTATGGGGACAAGTGAAAAACAAATTTTCCCAAGTAAGGATGCTATCCATCAGGTTCTTCCATGTATTTCCTATTAGGTAATTCCATTATCGTTCTTCAAAAATTCAAGGGCAGTGATCCGAGGCTTCTAAATGTACTTTCATAACGATTTCCTTATGGGGACCGGATTTTGGTCCCCACAAGTCGGTGTGGTCCCCATAAGGTGGATTCACAACTGACGAGTGTCCCCATAAGGTAGCATCTGCAAAAGCACACACACACACACACACACACACACACACATATTGACCTTGACCTTGACCTTGACCTTGACCTTGACCTTGACCCCGACCTTGACCTTGACCTTGACCTTGACCTTGACCTTGACCCCGACCTTGACCTTGACCTTGACCTTGACCTTGACCTTGACCCTGACCTTGACCCTGACCTTGACCTTGACCTTACCACACCCACCCACATACATACCCATACCCACCCTCATACACACCCACACCCACCCTCATATACACCCACACCCACCTACATACCCACCCACACCCACCCACACCCACCCACACATATTTACTTCCGGTCTACTTGTGGCCTATTTCTGTATTGCATCATGCTGTGCAACATCCAATAAATTATTAGATACGTGTTGTTTTCTGATTGGTTGCTTATGACGTAATGTGATTATGTGTTATATTCTGATTGGCCTATTGCTTCAGATGTGTTGTTTTCTGATTAGGTGCTTATGACATAATGTGATTATGTGTTATATTCTGATTGGCCTATTGTTTCAGATATTTTCAATGCGGTCCGTGCTTAGGGTATATAAAGAGATTTTGCATTGCATATCAGCCAGTATTGTGAGAGCTGTTGAAGAGAAAGGGTGTGTTGTTGCAGTGCTGAACCCAACTGATATTTTTATCCAGCATAGAGTTTTGATTTGAACCCCAAGAAATTGTATATAAATACCAAAGCCAAAAATATTAACACACATACACACATACACACACACATATACACACACAGCACAGTGCTGAACCCAACTAATATTTTTATCCAGCATAGAGTTTTGAATTGAAGCCCAGGAAATATATATAATAAGCTAATAACAAAAAATGCCGAATCAAAAATATTGCAATCAATGCAATAAAATATAGATACCTGAACATGCAAACATATTTTGAAAGAAGAAACATTGCAAGATATATAAAATCAGACCACCTGTTGGATTGTTTTAGGGAAAAATTTGAAAATCTATCAGAGTATGATTTTTTTAAAGTGCAAAATGAATCAGAGGCAAGATGGGTACTTAACAGTAATGTTGGGTTTGGGTATGTGAGCATAGAATTGGGTTCTGAATATGATGATTTTGAATCCAATACATACTGGCATAGAATTGATGCATACCTGTTGCATTGTTCTTGGGGGAAATATGTTGCTTTTTTTACAAAAAGTACTTCAAGTTTAGAAAAATTTAGGTTTTACAAATTTTTCCATGATCATAGAATTTATACAAACAGCAGGGGGCCTGTTGATGACACAACAATTTCCATACTTGATGAGGCAGGAAAATACCTATTGGATGTAGATTCTGGTTTATATTTTAATGAGTTGATTATGTACCTGCTTAAAAACAATATCAATTCTGGCTCCTTCAATACAAGATGGATTTAAATAATTAGAGTTTTTACACAAAATATTGCACAGGGACGTGCTAACAATATTTTTTTTTTTGCTAACAATTTCAAGTCCCCTGAGTGGGAATATGTTGTTTCTAAGATCAGTATTAATTTTGTAGTACAGCATTGCTGTGGAACATGTTAAGTCCATGGATTCTGTCACACCTATTCTAATACAATTAATATCACAAGGCATGCATAAAATCATAATTCCAAGCAATGGAATGGAGTAATTATTTTTCCACGTACATACTGCAATTGGAGCTTCAGCAGTTCGGGACTGTGGAATATATTGTATACAAATGTATGAAAAATAATATTGTACGGGTTGCAAACAAAACTCCCAAAGCTTATGTATTTCAGGTTTCTTAAATTTGAAACAGAATCCAAACTGTCTGGAAGTTCATAAAAGTGAAGCCATTCTACAAGCTGGTTTATCTCAGCTTTTGCATGATATATTTGAGCAAGAGGTGATGTGTTTATAATATTTGTTGGTATAGAGGTTTGTTCTGAGTATCTTATCAATTATGAACAACTCTGCTGCATGTTGTGATGATGAATATCTAGTCCCTAAACCTAACAGAGCTGTGCAGTGATGTTGTTATTGGGAACAGGATTCAAATCCTACACAGATTTATGGATAGGAGTGATTGCCATGAAATTATATCTAGATCCCTGTGCAATAATGCTGTTATTGGCAACAGGATTCAAATCCTACACAGATACAGATTCTTGCTGAGCTTAATAGGTTATTGTCATGGAAGATACTCAATATTTCTGCTGTTATTAGGTACAAAATTCAATTACACAGACACAGATATAATATCTAGATGCATACAGAACTGTGGTTTCTATAAATCTATACTCAATATCCCTATACCTGACAGCTGTGCGGTGATGCTGTTATTGGGAACAAGATTCAAATCCCACACAGAAACAGATTTTTGCTGGGCTTAGAACTATTATGGATAGGTGATTGCCATGAAATAATATCCCTATACCTGACAGCTGTGCGGTGATGCTGTTATTGGGAACAATTTTAACAGAGCCATAAATCTATACTCAATATCCCTATGCCTGACAGAGCTGTGCAGTGATGCTGTTATTGGAACAGGATTCAAATATATAGATTCTTGCTAAACTTAGAACTATGCCATGAACAAAACTGTGCGGTGTTATAATTATTGGGAACAAGCTTCAAATCCCTGCACAATGCTGAGCTTAGAGTGAAGATACCAGTGATATAATTATTGAGAACAGGATTCAAATTTTGGAACTATTATGGATAGGTGATTACCATGAAGATACTCAATATTTTTGTTATTAGGTATAAATATTATTTTATTCAATTCTTCACCTCCATATCTATAACATCTCTGTGTAATTCCATAACAGTTCCATGATCAGCTCACAAACAAATCTCATCTAACAGTTCCATGCTCAGCTCTGTGTCTGTGTGAGGCAAGTACAGCTCTGTTAGAGATAGGGATTAAAAATTATTTTATTCTTCACAAATAAATCTCATCTAACAGTTCCATGCTCAGCTCTGTCTGTGTGGGGATTTGTGCTTAATAACATCAAAAACAATACAGTTCTGTTAGTTCAATTCTTCACATCCATATCCATAATATCTCTGTGTAATTCCATAATAGTTCCATGTTCAGTTATGTGTTTATGTAGAGCAGATAGGGATATTATATAAATTTAAAAATTATTTTATTCTTCACAAATAAATCTCTTCTAATAATTCCATAGCAGTTCCATGCTCAGCTTGTATCTGTGTGGGATTTGTACAGCAACATTAGAGACAGAGTAGATGGGTATAAATATTATTTTATTCAATTCTTCACTTCCATATCTATAATAGCTCTATGTTTATAATAGATCTTCACATCTAACAATTCCCATAATAGTTTCATGCTCAGCAAGGCTCTGTGTAGTTTCATAATAGTTCTTGTGTGGATTTGTACAGAGCACAGCTCTGAGATAGGGATTAACAGTTAGGGTATAATTAATTCTTCACATCTAACAATTATAACAATTCCTCTTATCTATTGAGTGTTTAGATGTTATTTCATCCCTATGCCATGATAGTTTCAATTCTGTATTTGTGTGGGATTTAAAGCTTGTCCAATTCTTCACATTTCCCAATGTGTGGCATGAAATTGTGTTTTTTGCCCAAAAAAAATCTCAGCATGGCCCTGTGTCTGCACAGCTCTGTTAATAAATTTCATTCTTTCCAATTGTATAATTGAGCATAGCAAAAATCTCAGCATGGCCTTGTGTTTGTGTTTGAGGCTTGTTTCCGGTATAGGTAGGTACAAATCTGGCAATCACATAGGATCTGTGCCTCCCGGCTTGAGATATGCATATTGTTTTGAAACCTTACTGGGTGGGATCTGAATCTCAGCAAAAGCCCTAATAAAATATAATTTGGATGTGTTTCTGTATTTTTCAAGCTCTGCTGTTACAAACACTTCCCTGTATACATATTCTGCAACATATGGGCCATCACTATAATAATATTTGCCACATGTTCTGTGATCTGTAATCTTGTAATAATTATTCCTGTCGGTGATACAAAAATTGTCACAAATTTCCTGTCTTGAGGAAATATCAACAAGGCTTATTCTTCACAAACAAATCTCATCTAACAATTCCATGCTCAGCTCTGTGTCTGTGCGAGGAGGATTTGTACCTAATAACATCAGTACAGCACAGCAGCTCTGTTAGAGATAGGGACGATTTAATTATATTATTATTGAAACATCTAGAAATTATTCTTCACAAACAAATCTCATATAACAATTCCATGCTCAGCTCTGTGTCTGTGCAAGGATTTGTACCTAATAACATCAGTACAGCACAGCTGCTCTGTTAGAGACAGAGCAAATAGGTATAAATATTATTTTATTTATTTCTTCATAACAGCTCTGTGTCTGTGTGAGGCAAGCACAGCTCTGTTAGAGATAGGGATATTGAGTATTGAAACATCTAGAAATTATTTTATTCTTCACAAACAAATCTCATCTAACAATTCCATGCTCAGCTCTGGGGATTTGTACCTAATAACATCAAAACAACACAGCTCTGTTAGAGACAGAATATTCAATTCTTCACAATTCCATAACAGTTCCATGCTCAGCTCTGTGTCTATGTAGAGCAAAACTGTTAGAGATAGGGATATTAAGTATAAATTTAAAAATTATTTCATTCTTCACAAACAAATCTCATCTAACAATTCCATAACAGTTCCATGTTCAGCTCTGTGTCTGTGTGAGGCAAGCACAGCTTTGTTACATGATAGGAATATTAAGTATAGATTTAAATTTTATTCTTCACAAACAAATCTCATCTAACAATTCCATAACAGTTCCATGCTCAGCTCTGTGTCTGTGTGAGGCAAGCACAGCTCTGTTAAATATAGGAATATTAAGTATAGATTTAAATTTTATTCTTCACAAACAAATCTCATCTAACAATTCCATAACAGTTCCATGCTCAGCTCTGTGTCTGTGTGGGATTTGTACAGCAACATAGCTTTGTTAGAGACAGAGTAGATGGGTATAAATATTATTTTATTCAATTCTTCACCTCCATATCCATAACAGCTCTGTGAAATTTATTTTTTACATCTAAAAATTCCCTTAACAGTTTCATGCTTAGCAAAGCTCTGTGTCTGTGTAGATAGGGATATTAATATTTTATTTTTTTTATAACAGTTCCTGTGTCTGTGTGGGATTTGTACAGAGCACAGCTATGAGATAGTGACTAACAGTTAGGGTATAGTTAATTCTTCACATCTATTGAGTGTCTAGATGTTATTTCATCCCTATGCCATGACAGTTTCAACTCTGTATTTGTATGGAATTTAAAACTTGTCTGAAAAGTGGCAATCAATGCCTATTGTTTCTATATAAACGTTTCAACGTATGTGTTATTTCATCCCTATGCCATGACAGTTTCAACTCTGTATTTGTATGGAATTTAAAACTTGTCTGAAAAGTGGCAATCAATGCCTATTGTTTCTATATAAACGTTTCAACGTATGTTCAACATACGTTGAAACGTTTATATAGAAACAATAGGCATTGATTGCCACTTTTCAGACAAGTTTTAAATTCCATACAAATACAGAGTTGAAACTGTCATGGCATAGGGATGAAATAACACATACGTTGAAACGTTTATATAGAAACAATAGGCATTGATTGCCACTTTTCAGACAAGTTTTAAATTCCATACAAATACAGAGTTGAAACTGTCATGGCATAGGGATGAAATAACATCTAGACACTCAATAGATGTGAAGAATTAACTATACCCTAACTGTTAGTCACTATCTCATAGCTGTGCTCTGTACAAATCCCACACAGACACAGGAACTGTTATAAAAAAAATAAAATATTAATATCCCTATCTACACAGACACAGAGCTTTGCTAAGCATGAAACTGTTAAGGGAATTTTTAGATGTAAAAAATAAATTTCACAGAGCTGTTATGGATATGGAGGTGAAGAATTGAATAAAATAATATTTATACCCATCTACTCTGTCTCTAACAAAGCTATGTTGCTGTACAAATCCCACACAGACACAGAGCTGAGCATGGAACTGTTATGGAATTGTTAGATGAGATTTGTTTGTGAAGAATAAAATTTAAATCTATACTTAATATTCCTATATTTAACAGAGCTGTGCTTGCCTCACACAGACACAGAGCTGAGCATGGAACTGTTATGGAATTGTTAGATGAGATTTGTTTGTGAAGAATAAAATTTAAATCTATACTTAATATTCCTATCATGTAACAAAGCTGTGCTTGCCTCACACAGACACAGAGCTGAACATGGAACTGTTATGGAATTGTTAGATGAGATTTGTTTGTGAAGAATGAAATAATTTTTAAATTTATACTTAATATCCCTATCTCTAACAGTTTTGCTCTACATAGACACAGAGCTGAGCATGGAACTGTTATGGAATTGTGAAGAATTGAATATTCTGTCTCTAACAGAGCTGTGTTGTTTTGATGTTATTAGGTACAAATCCCCAGAGCTGAGCATGGAATTGTTAGATGAGATTTGTTTGTGAAGAATAAAATAATTTCTAGATGTTTCAATACTCAATATCCCTATCTCTAACAGAGCTGTGCTTGCCTCACACAGACACAGAGCTGTTATGAAGAAATAAATAAAATAATATTTATACCTATTTGCTCTGTCTCTAACAGAGCAGCTGTGCTGTACTGATGTTATTAGGTACAAATCCTTGCACAGACACAGAGCTGAGCATGGAATTGTTATATGAGATTTGTTTGTGAAGAATAATTTCTAGATGTTTCAATAATAATATAATTAAATCGTCCCTATCTCTAACAGAGCTGCTGTGCTGTACTGATGTTATTAGGTACAAATCCTCCTCGCACAGACACAGAGCTGAGCATGGAATTGTTAGATGAGATTTGTTTGTGAAGAATAAGCCTTGTTGATATTTCCTCAAGACAGGAAATTTGTGACAATTTTTGTATCACCGACAGGAATAATTATTACAAGATTACAGATCACAGAACATGTGGCAAATATTATTATAGTGATGGCCCATATGTTGCAGAATATGTATACAGGGAAGTGTTTGTAACAGCAGAGCTTGAAAAATACAGAAACACATCCAAATTATATTTTATTAGGGCTTTTGCTGAGATTCAGATCCCACCCAGTAAGGTTTCAAAACAATATGCATATCTCAAGCCGGGAGGCACAGATCCTATGTGATTGCCAGATTTGTACCTACCTATACCGGAAACAAGCCTCAAACACAAACACAAGGCCATGCTGAGATTTTTGCTATGCTCAATTATACAATTGGAAAGAATGAAATTTATTAACAGAGCTGTGCAGACACAGGGCCATGCTGAGATTTTTTTTGGGCAAAAAACACAATTTCATGCCACACATTGGGAAATGTGAAGAATTGGACAAGCTTTAAATCCCACACAAATACAGAATTGAAACTATCATGGCATAGGGATGAAATAACATCTAAACACTCAATAGATAAGAGGAATTGTTATAATTGTTAGATGTGAAGAATTAATTATACCCTAACTGTTAATCCCTATCTCAGAGCTGTGCTCTGTACAAATCCACACAAGAACTATTATGAAACTACACAGAGCCTTGCTGAGCATGAAACTATTATGGGAATTGTTAGATGTGAAGATCTATTATAAACATAGAGCTGTTATAGATATGGAGGTGAAGAATTGAATAAAATAATATTTATACCCATCTACTCTGTCTCTAATGTTGCTGTACAAATCCCACACAGATACAAGCTGAGCATGGAACTGCTATGGAATTGTTAGAAGAGATTTGTTTGTGAAGAATAAAATAATTTTTAAATTTATATAATATCCCTATCTGCTCTACATAGACACATAGCTGAGCATGGAACTGTTATGGAATTACACAGAGATGTTATGGATATGGATGTGAAGAATTGAACTAACAGAGCTGTGTTGTTTTTGATGTTATTAGGCACAAATCCCCACACAGACAGAGCTGAGCATGGAACTGTTAGATGAGATTTATTTGTGAAGAATGAAATAATTTTTAATCCCTATCTCTAACAGAGCTGTACTTGCCTCACACAGACACAGAGCTGAGCATGGAACTGTTAGATGAGATTTGTTTGTGAGCTGATCATGGAACTGTTATGGAATTACACAGAGATGTTATAGATATGGAGGTGAAGAATTGAATAAAATAATATTTATACCTAATAACAAAAATATTGAGTATCTTCATGGTAATCACCTATCCATAATAGTTCCAAAATTTGAATCCTGTTCTCAATAATTATATCACTGGTATCTTCACTCTAAGCTCAGCATTGTGCAGGGATTTGAAGCTTGTTCCCAATAATTATAACACCGCACAGTTTTGTTCATGGCATAGTTCTAAGTTTAGCAAGAATCTGTATATTTGAATCCTGTTCCAATAACAGGATCACTGCACAGCTCTGTCAGGTATAGGGATATTGAGTATAGATTTATGGCTCTGTTAAAATTGTTCCCAATAACAGCATCACTGCACAGCTCTGTCAGGTATAGGGATATTATTTCATGGCAATCACCTATCCATAATAGTTCTAAGCCCAGCAAAAATCTGTTTCTGTGTGGGATTTGAATCTTGTTCCCAATAACAGCATCACCGCACAGCTGTCAGGTATAGGGATATTGAGTATAGAAACCACAGTTCTGTATGCATCTAGATATTATATCTGTGTCTGTGTAATTGAATTTTGTACCTAATAACAGCAGAAATATTGAGTATCTTCCATAACAATAACCTATTAAGCTCAGCAAGAATCTGTATCTGTGTAGGATTTGAATCCTGTTGCCAATAACAGCATTATTGCACAGGGATCTAGATATAATTTCATGGCAATCACTCCTATCCATAAATCTGTGTAGGATTTGAATCCTGTTCCCAATAACAACATCACTGCACAGCTCTGTTAGGTTTAGGAACTAGATATTCATCATCACAACATGCAGCAGAGCTGTTCATAATTGATAAGATACTCAGAACAAACCTCTATACCAACAAATATTATAAACACATCACCTCTTGCTCAAATATATCATGCAGAAGCTGAGATAGACCCGCTTGTAGAATAGCTTCACTTTTATGAACTTCCAGACAGTTTGGATTCTGTTTCAAATTTAAGAAACCTGAAATACATAAGCTTTGGGAGTTTTGTTTGCAACCCGTACAATTCCTACATTTGTAGACAATATATTGCACAGTCCCGAACTGCTGAAGCTCCAATTGCAGTATGTACGTGGAAAAATAATTACTCCATGCCATCGCTTGGAATTATGATTTTATGCATGCCTTGTAATATTAATTGTATTAGAATAGGTGTGACAGAATCCAAGGACTTAACATGTTCCACAGCAATGCTGTACTACAGAATCAATGCTGATCTTAGAAACAACATATTCCCACTCAAGGAACTTGAAATTGTTAGTTGTTAGCACGTCTCTGTGCAATTTTCCTATCCTATCTGTCAAGTATGATGAGCAAATTAAAATACTCACCCAAAATCAGAAGCAGAGCAAGGTAATGTGAGATATAATATTTGTATTGAAACAGAGCTTTGTATTTTGTGTAAAAACTCTAATTATTTAAATCCATCTTGTATTGAAGGAGCCAGAATTGATATTGTTTTTAAGCAGGTACATAATCAACTCATTAAAATATAAACCAGAATTTACATCCAATTTTCCTGCCTCATCAAGTATGGAAATTGTTGTGTCCCATGTTATGTCATCAACAGGCCCCCTGCTGTTTGTATAAATTCTATGATCATGGAAAAATTTGTAAAACCTAAATTTTTCTAAACTTGAAGTACTTTTTGTAAAAAAAGCAACATATTTCCCCCAATAACAATGCAACAGGTATGCATCAATTCTATGCCAGTATGTATTGGATTCAAAATCATCATATTCAGAACCCAATTCTATGCTCACATACCCAAACCCAACATCACTGTTAAGTACCCATCTTGCCTCTGTTTCATTTTGCACTTTAAAAAAATCATACTCTGATAGATTTTCAAATTTTTCCCTAAAACAATCCAACAGGTGGTCTGATTTTATATATCTTGCAATATTTCTTCTTTCAAAATATGTTTGCATGTTCTGGTATCTATATTTTATTGCATTGATTGCAATATTTTTGATTCGGCATTTTTTGTTATTAGCTTATTATATATATTTCCTGGGCTTCAATTCAAAACTCTATGCTGGATAAAAATATTAGTTGGGTTCAGCACTGTGCTGTGTGTGTATATGTGTGTGTGTATGTGTGTATGTGTGTTAATATTTTTGGCTTTGGTATTTATATACAATTTCTTGGGGTTCAAATCAAAACTCTATGCTGGATAAAAATATCAGTTGGGTTCAGCACTGCAACAACACACCCTTTCTCTTCAACAGCTCTCACAATACTGGCTGATATGCAATGCAAAATCTCTTTATATACCCTAAGCACGGACCGCATTGAAAATATCTGAAACAATAGGCCAATCAGAATATAACACATAATCACATTATGTCATAAGCAACCAATCAGAAAACAACACATCTGAAACAATAGGCCAATCAGAATATAACACATAATCACATTACGTCATAAGCAACCAATCAGAAAACAACACGTATCTAATAATTTATTGGATGTTGCACAGCATGATGCAATACAGAAATAGGCTACAAGTAGACCGGAAGTAAATATGTGTGGGTGGGTGTGGGTGTGTGTGGGTGTGTATGTAGGTGGGTGCAGGTGTATATGAGGGTAGGTATGGGTGTGTATGTGGGTGGGTGTGGGTATGTATGTGGGTGGGTGTGGTCAAGGTCAAGGTCGGGGTCAAGGTCAAGGTCAAGGTCAAGGTCAAGATCAAGGTCGGGGTCAAGGTCAAGGTCAAGGTCAAGGTCAAGGTCGGGGTCAAGGTCAAGGTCAAGGTCAAGGTCAAGGTCAAGGTCAATATGTGTGTGTGTGTGTGTGTGTGTGTGTGTGTGTGTGTGTGTGTGTGTGTGTGTGTGTGTGTGTGTGTGTGTGTGTGTGTGTGTGTGGGTGGATGTGGGTGGGTGTGGGTGTGGGTGTGTATGTGTGTCTTGGCCTAGTTTTAAGTGTGGCCAAAAAAAATATCAAGAGGAGCATATTTTTAACAAGTTTATGGACAACAATCTCACAGAAGTGCCTTTTGTAAGTATAGGCACTTCAATCTGAGGAGGCTCTTCCTTTCTCATGGAATCCATGAGGGCTTTTTTACAAAATTCTTAGATTAGAGGGGGTTCCACACTTGAGCAAAAAGCTCATATGGGCATGTTGAGCTAGGTTTAAGTGTAGGTAAATCTGCTTGAGGGGAGCTCTTCCTTTCCTGAGCTGGTAATACAGTCAATTACACTACTATCTTGAAAGTAAAGATATTTGAAAACGTCATCAAGAATACTCACACATTCTACAACCGACAAGAAATTAAATTATCTTAGTGGATAGTTGAGTATCAAACGAAATTATATTCCGGTTTCTCTATTTACATCTAAATGCCTTTCGAACTGCTGCACTTCTCTTAAAGCTTTCACACTAGAAAGCTTTCACAGTAGAGTAAGTGGACCGGTTGACAAACCGAAAATGAGGCTCGGTGAGGCTCGCCTTAATGGATTTCTCTCGTAAGGCGAGAGCCTCATTTTCTTGCAGTGTTGCCAACTCCTCACTCGAAAAAATCACCAAGGTTTTTGTTTTTGGGTATAACCTAACCTAAAGCAAGGAGCTGACAACACTGCTTGAGGCTTGCACCTAACCTAACCTAACCTAACCTAACCTAACCTAACCTAACCTACCTAACCTAACCTAACCAACCTAACCTAACCTAACCTAACCTAACCTAACCTAACCTAACTGGTGAGGCTCGCCTTAATGGATTTCTCTCGTAAGGCATGAGCCGCATTTTCTTGCAGTGTTACCAACTCCTCACTCGAAAAAATCACCAAGGTTTTTATTCGGTCTAACCTAACCTAAAGCAAGGGGCTGGCAACACTGCTTGAGGCTTGCACCTAACCTAACCTAACCTAACCTAACCTAACCTAACCTACCTAACCTACCTAACCTAACCTAACCTAACCTAACCAACCTAACCTAACCTAACCTAACCTAACCTAACCTAACCTAACCAAACCTAACCTAACCTAACCTAACCAACCTAACCAACCTAACCTACCTAACCTACCTAACCTAACCTAACCTAACCTAACCTAACCTAACCAAACCTAACCTAACCTAACCTAAAGCAAGGAGCTGGCAACACTGCTTGAGGCTTGCCTTAATTAATTGCATAAAGCAATTTGCCAACCTACTGGTATTTTTGCCATAGCTTTTTACAAAAAAAAAGAGAGGAGAGAGAGAGGGAAGAGTTAAACAACCGACAATGCTGCTAATATTTACCTACAGCTTTTTTTTTACTTTGCAAGGGTTTAGCCAATTTATACACTGGCGCAACATACACACACTGGGCAATAGAGCCGGCAACAAATATATACTGCCGTAAAAGAGAGAGAGATGGATGGATGGCAACACAGTATGTGTGTGCGTGTGTGTGTATAATATGTAGCATTATTAACTAGAGTGTGTTGGCAACCCATCTACAACTAAAAAAAAAGATAGAGATACCAACATTGCCGTAAGATAAAGAAAGAGAGACCTATCGCGATTTTTGTAAACCTCTCTTGGGGGAAACACGATGTGCTATACACACGTGCGCGCTGGCGCCTCTTATTATTTTTCGTATTGTGAGGCAAACAAACAAATAAATAATTGTTGTTTTTTAGGATGCCTGGCCCCTAACCCCGCCAGGGTGCGTGGTGCCCAACCCAAAAAGGTTCTAACGGCTGCGGCTGTAGATAACCGCACCTCTGTAGGGTTTCACGTGTTTTTTTTTTGTATAATAATAATAATACTGACAATAATGAATAGGTTAATTGTTGTTGTAGTATTTTGGTTATTTGGCAAAGTGCTACTGGTAACTGGAGAAGTTAGCGTGGGAACGTGAGGCGGTGGCGTCTGATTGTCTCCGCCGCCATTATTCCCACCGGAAGGTCTGCTCCGCACAGTTCCAGTAGGTTTTTGTACGGGTGACCTCGTCGGTATTGTGTTGATTCCGCCGGGTATTGATTAACATCTGGCGAATCCGGGGCGTGATACATGCCAGGGCTTTTGTCTGCTTTTTCGCTATTCTTCTTGCTGGATTTTTTATAGTATGCCAAGGTGACCCATATTATGACGACTACAATACAGAAAATTCCAAAGGCAGCGATCCAAATCATGATGGACGGGTGTGTTGTTTTTTGTTATTATTTATCGTCAAAAAGCCATGTACACGTAACTCAAACCAACCTTGGAATTTTAGCTACCGACAGGTATAAGTTTTTATTAGAAACCCCGCGCACATCAGGTGCAGTCGAGTATTGCTACTGGGTAGTTGCATAAAAGTGTACGCTATACCAAGTGTAATATCAAGTGTAATAGAAACCGAATTAGTTTGGTCTGTCAGGTGAGTACCATATCAGCATAAGTTATATGCACACAAGTTGCTTGACCAGTTATAAAACTAAAATTTACGCAATTATACTACTGTTTTTGTGTGTGTTAAATTGCTAGCAGCTTTTTGTAGGTAAGTTTTGTTTTTTTTTGTTATTTTTTTGCATGTGTGTGTGTTAATAATAATTGCGAGCGGTGTTAGTGAACAGAAAGTGTTGTTTTGATTAAACAGCGAAATTATGCTAAACAAAAAAAATATGAGCATATATAACATGTGCTTGAAAAGAATCCACTTCCACTGGGTATCGAACTTGAAGTTTACAATTATACAAGTGTACAGGGGAAACTTTATTTTTTTGAATTTGTTGATACTTTCGGTTGGATTTTGTTGTTTTAAGTCTATTTTATGCATAGTAAGGCTAATCGAAACTGGGCCTACAGCGGGATCCGAACTACCTCTGCCGGGTATCGAACTTGGAGTTTAAAATTATACAAGTGTACAGGGGAAACTCTATTTTTTGAATTTGTTGATACTCTGGATTGGATTTTGTTGTTTTTAAGTCTATTTTATGCACAGTAAGGCTAATCGAAACTGGACCTACAGTTTCAAGAACTATTTGTACCTCTACTGGGTATCGAACCCTTGATTACAAGACTATTGCTGTGCCATCGCAGAGGCTAGTGGAAGTACTGATTGATTTGATGTTTTAAGTCTATTTTATGCACAGTAAGGTTAATTGGGACTGGACCTACAGTTTCAAGAACCACTTGTGCAGGTATCGAACTCTTGATTACAAGGCTATTGCTGTGCCATCGCAGAGGCTAGTGGAAGTACTGATTGATTTGATGTTTTAAGTCTATTTTATGCACAGTAAGGCTAATTGGGACTGGACCTACAGTTTCAAGAACCACTTGTACAGGTATCGAACTTTTGATTACAAGACTATTGCTAAGGGTCCCGGGTTCGAATCCCGGTCGGGCTTGGTTGTTTGTGAATGTCCATTCATCAATTTCATCATTTCATCACTCATCCCCATCTTCGCAAATTAGCCAAGAGGCACAAAACGCGAAGTAAAATAAACTAAATCAATCAATCAATCAAAACAAGACTATTGCTGTGCCATCGCAGAGGCTAGTGGAAGTACTGATTGATTTGATGTTTTAAGTCTACTTTATGCACAGTAAGGTTAATTGGGACTGGACCTACAGTTTCAAGAACCACTTGTGCAGGTATCGAACTTTTGATTACAATACTACCGCTGCGCCATTACAAAGGCTAGTGGAAAGTACATAGTTATTCGAATCTTATTTATTTAAAATATTTAGTTTTTTTTATGCACGCTTATTGATTTTTAAACCTAAAGTTAAATAAAATCTGACAATTATATCCAAATATACTTATAGCTACAACGAACATTCACAAAAATGGCTTGAGATTTTTTTTGCTACGTAAACAAAATGGTCGACATGCCAAATATGAACAGGCTATATAGATTTGAGAGATGGATAGAAAAAAAAGTTAATTAAAATTTAATTTTATGATTGCAACACGAAACTTAATAATTGATTGATTGATTGATTTAGTTTATTTTAACTTCACGTTTTGTGCCTCTTGGCTAATTTGCGAAGATGGGGATGAGTGATGAAATTGATGAAAATCGACATTCACAAACAACCATACCCGACCGGGATTTGAACCCGGAACCCTTGGCGTTACAGCGTGATGTGCTAACCACTCGGCCACAGGGTCGGGCAAGTACTAGTATATACATAGACCAAAGTTACATAGTTCTAAGTCCCATAGGAGCCGAGAAAATCAATGTCTTGGAAAACATCTTAAGACAAATATCTTAATCTTTAAGAAAGTCGACTTCCGGTCTGTCAAGATGTTACTTCCGGTCTGTCAAGAAAATTTTCTTAAGATATTTGTCTTAAGATGTTTTCCAAGACATTGATTTTCTCGGCTCCTAATTGAGCTAGGATGATGATTTTAGGTTTGTTGGATAGGATTCGACGAAAACTATTCGACTAGCAAATAAAATCGATTCCACTCCCTCAAGTTTCGAAAATATAGACAATTTTTTTATTTTTTTGAGAAACTTGATTTGTTGGCTTAGTTTTTACCCTATTTCGAAAATTTTAATGATATTTGATAAAAAATTGAATGTATTCTACAATTTATTGGAAACATAATGATTAGTGCTTATTGTTTTCGAGTTATTTTAAATTTAAATTTCAAGATGTAATTTCTAAGTTGTTTTGTAACTCGAAAACTATGGGTCGTAGAAAACCCATTCTTGTTTTATCTGCTATTGCCCGACAAATACTATAAACACAAATAATGTTTATTGCTTGATTTAAAAAAATAAAGATCGAAAATAATTTTGTTTTCTGAAAATAAAAAAAATGTGTGTATGGAAAAAAAATACGATTGTGTAATTTTTTATGATGTATGTTTGCATGTAAAAATAAGTATACCTGAAAGTTTTAGAATTTCAAAATAGCTATATATATGTATTTGCTATTATATCAGCCAAAATAATAGAATATATATAAACAAGAATATTTTCATAGTTTCATACCTCTACTAGATTGGTGAAAAAATATACTAATGGGCAATAAAATCTGAAGAAAATTTGTGTCTAACAAAAATAAACTAAATAGAATTACACATGCATACAATATTTATTGTGTTTTTTTTCTATCTACAATTATATTTTTCTTATATATTTTTTTTTTATTTTTTTATAGAGTTGATTAAAGCACATATTTGAGAAAGGCAACACCGCCCATATATAAATAAACATACCCCGAAAAAATGCGCTCCATGAAAAGTTGCCCTGTGTGCAAAAAAACTATATCAAGCAAAAATTTTGCAAGACATTGTCGCACCTGCGTGCAAGGCAAGCATTTGGCTGCCGCCGAACTGTGTTCCGGATGCAATAAACACATTACAATTGCATATGCCAAGAAGCATAAGCTTACTTGCCTAAGCAAAAATACATCTGGGGCCCAGCCTTCGACCTCCACCAAGAGGGAGGCAGAAGCAGCCTCCATCAATGCACCACCTGCTAAACGCGTCAAGCCTGCGATAAAAGCAGACCGGTCTGCTTTCGGAGGAATATTAGAAGATTACGTCCAATTGTCGGAGGGCTCATGCGACGTGCGTAGCTTTTTAGAGGAGAAGCGAGCAGAGATAGTTTCTATTCTTAGTAATACATTGGCTACGCACTCCTCCACTAAATTCTACGCATCGCTACGTTGCTGGTACAAGAAGCCGTCTGGTGAAATTTACAGCTTCTGCCACAACACCAAGGCGAAGACGCTGCATCTGGCGGATGTCGACAACCTCGAGGACATCTACAGCAAGTTTGTCGAGGAGCTGCTGGCAAAGCATGAAGAACATGAAGCTAAGGGCTCGGGGGGTTCGCTGTGTGGTGAGCGTCACGAACTGCGCGTCAAACTTTCCAAGTTTGTGCCTCTCTCCGCCTCCAGCTACGTCCCCTTACCATCTGCCATCGCGGCAAAGAAGGCCGTCCTGAACATTCAGAACAGTGACGCCAAGTGCTTCGTTTGGTCGGTGCTTGCAGCATTGCACCCTGTTCACTGGAAAAAACAACCACGCCGAGTTAACCACTACCTACCCTATGAGCCAGAGCTGGAAGATGCGATGGCTGGGATTGACTACCCGGTGGAGGTCTCGGATATTCGCAAGTTCGAGGACCGTACACACAACCCTCGGTTGGCCATCAACGTTTATGGTCTCACTGACGAAAATGTGGTGTACCCCATCCGTGTGAGCGACGTAGACGACGACGGTGCGCAGGAAATTCACCTTCTGCTCATCAAGGATGAAACTCGCCATCACTACACCCTTATCCGTTCGCTCTCTCGACTTGTTTCGAGCCAACGGAGCAGTGAAAGTCACCACGTCGAGGTGTGTCGCAGGTGCTTGTCCACTTTTGATAATCGAGAACAGCAGGATTACCAGCGCATCAGAGGTCCCAACATCGCTGCCGAGAAGCTCGCTAACCACAAGCTCTACTGCAAAGCCAACGAGCCTAGGGTGGCAGACTTGCCCAAACCTGGTACCGTGGAGTATTTCCACATGCACGGTGCCATGGTGGAGCACCCCGCTATCATCATCGCGGATTTCGAGGCCTTCCTCAAACCCCTGTCCACTTGCGATCCCGATCCTGAAGTTTCTTCCACCACCCCTTACCAACTCCACGAGGCATCCAGTTTCGCATACGTTGTGGTGCGTCGGGGCCAGCACATTGTTTTCGAGCCCTACGTGTACCGTGGTCCCGACGCAGCCAAACACTTCCTCGAGAGGATGGTTGTGGAAGCCAACGAGATAGGGAAGGTATTGTTGACCCCCAAGTCTATGCTCCCACTGTCTTCAGACGATCAACGCAGACACGACGAGACCATCGCTTGCCCTGTCTGCGCCGAGGAGTACACCGCCAAAAACTGTAAAGTCCGACACCACGATCACTTTAACGGTAGGTACGTTGGTCCTTGGTGCAACGATTGCAACCGCTTGGCCTGGGACCCGCGCTTCATCCCTGTGTTTTTTCACAATGGCTCGGGATACGACTTTCACCACCTGATCAAGCATCTTGGGTACGACAATGCAAGAATCAATGTCCTGGCACAAAACGAGGAGCGTTATATTAGCGTCAGCAAGTGGGTGCCGATCCCCAACTCAAAAAGCAGGAGCATCGAGCTTCGCTTCCTCGACTCCCTGAGCTTCCTCCCGGCCAGCCTCGATGCTCTCGCAGGGAAGCTGAGCAACGAGCAAATGCTTATTACCTCTGCAAATTTTCCAAACTTGGACGCCGGTCTCTTCAGGCGTAAGGGGGTCTACCCCTACGAATACGTCACAGACCCTACCAAGTTTGCGGAGACGTCGCTACCTCCCCAGGCGAAGTTCTACAGTCAGCTACGAGGCTCGAACATCACCGACGAAGAATATCATCACGCCCAGTCCATGTGGCGCGAGCTAGGTTGTCGAACTCTCGGAGACTACCACAACGCCTACCTCAGACTTGATGTGACGCTCCTCGCCGACGTGTTCCAGACGTTCCGGGCGACCGCAATGAACATCTACCACCTGGATCCCGTCTACTTCTATAGTCTCCCCGGACTGGCGTGGTCAGCCATGTTTCTGGTGACGAAAATCAAGCTGGAGCTTCTTTCGGACGTAGACATGGTGCTGTTTGTGGAACGCGCCGTGCGGGGTGGAATGGTCCAGGTGTCGCAACGGCACGCACGCGCCAACAACCAACACATGGCTACTGGCTACGACTCCACCCAACCGTCGAGCTACATCATGCACACGGACGTAAATAACTTGTATGGGCACTCCATGATGCAGCCACTCCCTTTTAGAGGGTTCGAGTGGGCTGACCCTACCAAATTTGACGTTGAAGGTTTCGACGATTCGGAATATGGATTTTTCGCCGAGGTGGATCTTGAGTTCTCCGAGAAGCTGCAGGATTTGTTCTGCGATCTTCCCCCTGCACCCGAGTTTAAGTGTCCACCCGATTCCAACCAGACGAAGCTCGTCATGGATTTCGAACCCAAGAAGAATTACGTCCTTCACTACAAGAATCTCCGGTGGTTGATGCAGCGAGGGGTCACAGTCCACGCAGTTCACCACATCCTCAAGTTCGAGCATTCTCCATGGTTGCGTCCATATATTGAAGTCAACACCGAACACCGCACCGCAGCCACGTCCGAGCTTGATAAGGATTTCTTCAAGCTTATGAATAATGCAGTGTTTGGCAAAACCATGGAGAATGTACGGAATCGCGTGGACATAAAATTGGTGACGAGGAAAGAGCGATGTCGTCAGCTTGTCGCGAGTCCATTGTTCAAGTCTCGAACAATCTATAACGAGCAGCTGGCTCTGATTCACATGAAGCAAGGTGTGGTGAAACTAACCAAGCCCATCTATGTGGGAGCCACGGTTCTGGATCTGAGCAAGCTCCACATGTTCGAGACGTACTACGACATATTACGTCCACACTACGGTCACAACATCTCGCTTCTCTACACGGACACGGACAGCTTGGTGTACCACGTTCGCTCACCCGATGCATACGGGGATATAGCCACAGTTCCATCTTTGGTTAAACTCTTCGACACCTCGGGCTATCCCCAGCCGAACCAGTACGATATCCTGGCCAGCAACAAGAAGGTGCCTGGCAAACTCAAAGATGAGAAGGACGGAGACGTGATTCTTGAGTTTGCAGGTCTTCGCGCCAAGGCCTATACCATCAAAGCCGAGGGCGGCGTTACCAAGAAGGCCAAGGGTGTCGGCAGACAGGTGGTTCGGGAGCATCTCACATTCGAGGACTTCGTGGATTGCCTCAAGACCAGGTCGTCGGTTCTAAGAGCAGAACAACGCATCCAGAGCGTCGACCATGTGTTGACCACCAACAAAGTGAGGAAGATTGCCCTGGATCCCAACGACGACAAGAGGTGCGTTCTCCAATGTGGAATCCACACACTGCCGTAGGGGCACTATCGCTTAGCAGAAAGCAAAACCTGCAACATATGCCCATCTTCAAGAGAAGATTCATAAAACAAAACAAAAAAAACAAAAAAAATCATTTTGTTAGTTATTACAAAAAAAACACTGACTGTCATTACAAAAAAAAACTTTGACCGTATTTTAAATAACCAGCATACCTATGAATCTTTTTGGTTTCCGAAAACAAACCAACATGGAGACTGTACACCGCGCGACGACAGATCATGAATTTCTACCTTCCATGTTAACTAAACTCAACGGTCTACTGATTGTTCACCTTAATAGCATTTGGACGAAATTGGATGACGATGTAGGCAAGATGTTTTACGTCTTCAACAACAATTTATATTTTTACAAAATTCCGATCGATGGAAAACTTCAAATCACCGTGAATCCGGAAAACGTAGGTGAAATCAAAATATCTACCGGCAAGAACATTTTTCGAATCAAGCACGACAAGATGCTTTCTAACATTACGTACGATGTTTCTGCAGGAGATTGTTTATACGTGGAACTCCTAGGAGATTACGACAAACTCATTCCTCTCTTCGTTGAATTACGAATCGTCTATCCTATTATAAATAACCGTTAACCAAAATGCCTAACGACATTTTCGGCAACACTAAGCGTGTAGACCACGCAGAAGAGATTCTCATGTTGGACGTCCGAATTAAAAAGTTGAGGAGCGATTTGATCGCTTTGCAGGAGACCTTAAACAAAAGTTTAGAGTCGGAAATGGCTACGCTCCAAACGCAATGTCTCGACCCCATTCTGAAAATCGATTCCGAACTGAAAACGCTCATAAAAAATTATGTCGACGTGCCTTCTTATGACAATGTTCAAAATATACAGTTGAGCGTGGATAAGCTTCAAAATGATTTGGCCAAATTGCAGCAATTTCAATCGAAAAATGAAGATTTGGAAAAATTGAAACTCGAAATCGAAGAACGAACTTCGACAATCGAAACGAATTTCTCTGAACTTCAAACCGTCGTGAAGAATATTGATGTAGAACGCTTGCATGTTGTTGTTTCCAAATTACAAGAAGAATTCGCCGGCACGTTGGAAGAAATTAAATCCAAGTTACAGACTTTGGAAGATACCATGACGAACCTACCATCGTCAGACGAACTGCAAGTCATCAGCAAAAGCGTTGCGAACATAAAAATTCAATTGGAGGCTTATCAAGATTTCGAACACATTCAAACCACCATCGCTACGCTTCAGGCGTCTCTGGAGTTGATCAACGAAGAAATTAAAAATATTCACACTGAAGCCAGTGCGTTGACGAGCATACAAGACACGTTAAGCACGGTTCAGCAGAAGATCGAATATTTAGAAAATTTGAACGTCGAAACGAATCTTGCTCATTTTCATCACGTACTGGACAACATACAGGGTGACTTGGAATCGTTACGGACGAGCGTACCTTCGAGCGAAGATTTGGAAAAATTGAAATCGGCGGTGACGGCACTATCCGATTCGAGCAACATCAAAAGTTCATTGAGCGATCTCGAGAGTAGGGTGGCCAATCTCCCCACCTCAAAAGAATTACACGCTTTGAAAAGGAGCATATCACGTATGCTGAAACGACTAGAAACGGAAACGGCGAACGTGGAACAGATTCGAGACGAACTTACTTCGCTGGTGTCGACGCTGCCCACTTCGCAGAGCGTCGCCGACCTTCACACGCAGTTTACCGAGATGCGAAGCATCGTGAACGATCTTACCGAGAAAAGTTCGAAATTAAATCAAGTCGAAAACCTTCAGAGTATCGTCGTCAACATCAGAGATCAAGTTGGAGTGCTGGAATCCACGCAGGAATCGACGCTGGCCTCTTTCGGTGCCAAATTACAAGAACTCAACGAAAACTTCAAGCAGTTGAACGTGGAAGTGAAAATCAAACCGTCATTTTCTACAGTAACGGATACCATCGTCGAACATTTGTTGCCCGTACAAAATACACTGGGACAGCTTCACAGCAACCTCGTTAGCGTCGATACTAAATTCGCTAAACTGCATTCTCTGCAAGCCATCGAAATCAACAGCGTACCCAATCAACAGAGAATCTCCACGTTCGTCGAAGGTAACAAACTGTACATGTTACATCCTTATCATCCGTACTACAAGTTTCTCCTCGATGGCACGATTCAGATAAATGAATTTTCGTACTGGTCTCACGGCAGAAAAGCTAGCGTTCCCACCATGACCTTGATATCGAATCGCGGTGTCCAGAAAGCAGGAAACATTCCTCTGGCACGTTGGAACGAAACGCGCAACATATATGAAACACACGAAGACGAAGATCTCACCGTTTTTGACGTGAGTGCCGGCGATAAGCTGATCATTCAAAACACGAGCGAAGTGCCACCCTCTTTGAATCCCATCACGCTTGTGCTTCTCTTCAAACGTAATCTCTAAAAAATGTCTAGGCAAGCCATCGTCGAAGAATTGCATAAACCTGCACGCCGCAACTACGAACGTTTGGCGGTGGTAACCAAGGGAATCGATGACCTCTGGCAAAGTGACCTCGTGGAGATGAGTAGCGGCAATCTAAAAAATGTGCATAAATTGAACAAGGGCAACAAGTACCTCCTCACCGTCATAGACACGTTTTCGAAATTCGCATGGGCTCTACCTTTGAAAGCCAAAACGGGGACATGCGTCACGGAAGCATTCAAGACAATTTTTCGCGAAAGCAACAGACGACCTCGGTTTTTGCAAACAGACAAGGGGAAGGAATTTTACAATGCCGTATTCCAAAAGTTTATTCGGAAACACGACATTCGACATTATTCAACCTTCAGTCACATCAAAGCCAGCATCGTGGAAAGATTTAATCGAACCTTGAAAACACACATGTGGAAACGATTCACGCTTCGAGGAAATTACAAATGGGTCGACATACTGCCGGAACTCGTCGACACCTATAATGATACGGTACACAGAACGATAGGCATGAAGCCAGCCGATGTTACGAAATCTGACGAGCAACGTTTAATTTCTACAGTTTACTGTCCAAAGTACACTCCCACAACTACCAAGAAATCAAAATTCAAAATTGGAGACCAGGTGAGGATCAGCAAATTCAAACGCACCTTCGAGAAGGGGTTCACAAAAAATTGGAGCACAGAACTTTTTACAGTGGTTCGAGTTCTACCCGGAAACCGTCACACGTATATAATAAAAGATAGTAGTGGCGAGATTTTGAAAGGAAGATTTTACGAAGAGGAACTCTCTAAAACAAAACATCCCAACACGTACCTCATCGAGAAAGTATTGCGTAGGAAAGGCGACAAACTGTTTGTCAAATGGCTGGGACTTCCGGAAAAGAGTTGGATCGACGCGAACGAAGTAATCTTGTGAGTACGTGGAACGTGGTGAAGCGTCTACCGGATTCGGAAAGTCAAACAAAAAAAAAGAACGGCGAGTTGCTTCCCGACAGCATCCGCTGTCTGATCGTAGGTCCTTCGGGGTGTGGGAAAACAACACTGCTCGTGGACAATTTTCTCCTCGCACCGAATTGGTTAGATTGGAAGAACAGGCACCTCTACGTGTTCTCGAAAAGTTTGGAGCAAGCGAAATACCAGCAACTGATAAAACTGTACGATGGTCTGGACATTGCAACGTTCTCTTCGGAAATAAAACCACTCGACGATTGTCGTGAAAATTCAGTCGTTGTGTTCGACGATGTCATCCTGGAAAATCTAAATGAAATTCGCAATTTTTTCACGCAAGGTCGTCACAAAGGAATAGATTGCTTCTTCCTAGCTCAAACGTTTTCCAAAATTCCAAAACAGTTAGTACGCGACAACGCTAATTTCATATGTTTGTTTCGTCAAGATCACACCAACCTCAAGCACGCGTATGATGACTACGTAGGCGGAGACATGAACTACAATCAATTTTCGGAACGCTGCTGCTCCCACTGTTGGAACAGTGACGATTTCGGATTCGCGACGATCGACATGACGAGAAAACCCAACGACGGAAAATACAGAAACAAAATCAACGACTTTCTAAACGTTGCAACGTTGTGAGAAACGACGTGTATAAATAACGTTATGACGAAACGAAAAATTGAAGACGAAAATCTCAAGCTTCGTGATTACCTCGCGAAACGCTTCAAAGGTTGGAAATCCGAGAATCGCGGATTCTACGAAGAGAAGAAACGTCAAGATCAACCTGTGATCGACGCCATCAGCGATCTAGGTAAAGAAATTAAAGGCGTGACGGAACAAAATAAAAATTTGATCAACGAACTCGTACCACTTGCAGCTAAAAGTTACACCGTACCCACGCCCATTTCAAGCATTCCTTCGACGCCGCTCGAACTGAAGGACGTACCGCCACGACGTCGAGCCATAGGTAGCACGCCATCGTCTTTGGATAAGATCGAGTTGGGACCTTTGGCACGAGACTACCTGAGCACGGGGAAATTCGACAAGGATGAAGTGTTCGGATTGTATCCAAGCATGGAGAGCAACGAAGGCGGCGGTGTGGTTTGGAAGATTGGAAAATCGAAGGTGAGCTTCGAAGGCAACGACATTAAAGTTAATTTAGGCGAGAAGGATAGTTGGAACAGGTATCCGGGTACGGTGGGACTGTGGGAACTCGTTGCCAAAAAGCAGCCGAAAGATTACACCGACGAAGATTACCAGAGTTACAAGGAAATTTTGATCATGACGGATGTCTTGTACCAGAACAACGACGCCTCGCAGAATAGAGTCAAATCCAGCAGCGGTGAGAAGTACAGAAATCTCATCAAACCGATTTGGAACCAGGTGAAAACAGGCAGCGGCGTCAAACTCTACAACACCCTGCCCAAAGAGTTTGTGTGGGTGGACGACGTGCGCAAGCTCATAGACCGATTGTTGGTTATTGCAGGAGAGGAGAATGCAGGCAATCGTAATTTCTACAACGAGAAGGTAGGAATTGTGGACATGATCAGCACCAAACTTTCCAACTTCATCGTGAACGACGACAAGGGCATAGGTCACCTCATTAAAATTATCAACACGCTGCCTCCGAGATTCTGGAACGTGGCCGAAGGAAAAGGACTCGTGAACGACATCATCAACAAGTTACCTTTCGAGATGCATTTACCCGGCTACCAGTTCTGCGGACCGGGTACCAAACTCAAGAAAAGATTGGAGAGAGGAGACAAAGGTGTGAATCCGTTGGACGCCGCATGCAAAAATCACGACATCGCCTACAACACCACTCGCACCGATCTGGATGCACGTCACGAAGCAGACAGAAAATTAGAGCACGCAGCTTTCGAAAGATTCGTCAGCAGAGACGCTTCGCTGGGAGAAAGAATTGCAGCACTGGGCACCACCATCGCCATGAACACGAAACAAAAATTTGGATGGGGTGTGTAGAAATAAAAAAAATTCTCGAACCGTGAAAAAAATTTCTTCGGCATATAAATAACACTACATAAAAAAAAAAAACTCCAATTGTGTTTGTCATCTTATAAAAATGAGTAAACAATCACTAGACGCCCAAGCATTAAAACAAATGCTAAATTCATCAGTTGAATATGTAAAAATTCAGGAATTGGAAATGGACAAACCTTACACGATAACTTCCGGTTCAATTGTTTCTACCCAGTATGGTCCCAAGGCGCGTCTGTTGCTCAACGCACAATACAGTCTATTTTTACCAGATCGATACGCTAACATGTTATCTGACGAGAAGCTAGCTATTTTAATCGAGAACAAAACTCAAATCGTGTACAAGGGTACAAAGGAACTTCTTGGTAAGAAAACAAAGCACGTAATAGAATTTGTGTAACGGTTCTGCGCGGAGTATATGCTTGAAAAAAAAATTATACGGAACAAAAAAAATCTCAGAACATTTATATATAAATAACATACCGAAAAAAAATTACACAAAACAAAAAAAATCTCAGAACATATATATAAATAACATACCGTGAAAATAACATATAGAGCATCAACATGAAGCCCAAAGGTGTCGTGTACCAGATACCATACTCCAATCTGAAAAATCTAGGTGCCCTCGATGGTTTACTCACCAAGAAACAACGCGAGAAGAAACGTTCTTGCTTGACGAAAGGACACGGAATGAAATTACTTCTCAGCACACCTCAATTGAGACGCTTGCAGCGTTCGCGGAAACAGCAAAAAATCGGAGGTTTCATATTCAGCATCCCAGCCATCCTGGCAGCATTGGGGGCCGTTGGAAGTTTGGCCGGCGGAAGTGCCGCCATCGCGAAAACAGTCATCGACTCGAAGAAGAACAAGGCAGAATTGGAAGAACAGAAACGTCACAACCTGGCTATGGAGAAGAAGGGGAAAGGTATAACCAAAAAACAAAAAAGCAACCTCGATGCTTTGAAAAAATATAAAAAAAAGAAGAAGCCCTGTCCAACTTCGATATTGAATCTCTGATCGAACTGTTGGGAATAAAAAACTTCAGGGGTGTTTTCATGTCCGATTCTCTACCCTCTGCTGTGAAGAAAAAAGAGTATGGCGTGGTCAACCTGGATAGTTACAAAAATTCTGGTACACATTGGATATGCTACCTCAAAATTGACGATAACAATGCATTTGTTTTCGATTCGTTCAGTGGCACACCACCTGCCAGGTTGGTGAAGTATCTCAGTGTTGCCAACCTCTACTAGAATGACAAACGCATCCAGGGTTTCACCGATGTTAACTGCGGCCACCTATGCCTTTCCGTTCTCGCATACATGTCTAAAATAAATAACCCGTCGGTGGAACATTTTCAGAAAGCATTGTGGAATCTTAAACACGATGGGCGTGTTTCATCTCACGAGCGAATCTTCAATCTTGAAACTCACGCTGCACGACGACATCGTCTATCCTAAATCCGTAGCTCTGCGTGCATTCTACAGCATGTACCTCATACCTAACGTCACGCAGCACAACAACAAAATTAGCGTCGGAAGCGAACACATCGTCGTCACGACAGGCCAATACAATCTTTCCACTTTGCAAGCTCAATTACCCAAGGGCACGTACCTTTCTCAAAATTCGGTCACGCACAGAGTGGAAATCGTGTCGGCGACAGAGACCGTTGACCTGGGTACCATAGGAGAACTTTTAGGTTTCGAGAACAACACCAAACTCGAAGCTGGCATCAAGCACACGGCAGCAAACATTCCTAAATTTCTAGCCATAGAGACTCTGAACGTTCACTGTAACGTGGCGGAAGTAATGATTACTAAATCTTCGGACGGATTGTTAGGAAGTCACAAGCAGACGGGAATCATAGCTACGTTCAAACCCAGTTCCGAGTTCATGGAACCGATCATCTACACACCCTCTTCGCCGATCTATTTTCCAGTATGCCGCAACCGCATAGACGACATAGAGTTGGTGGTGACAAACGAGAAAGGAGACGTGGTGGATTTCGCAGGTGCCACTACGACGGCCATCGTGGAGATCAACATATAATAAATAACACGCATAGTAAAAATGGAGCAAATCGAAAGTTACGAATTACAATCTTTCCCTCCCAACCGTCGCACGTTCGCCAATCTCAACGAAGCGAACAGGGAGATCGAATACGACATGGACGTAGGCGATGGGTTTGTTCATCCTCACAGAGCGGACCTCTACCTTCAATTCGACGTGGTGAAGAAAGAAAGCGGAGACGCGTTTCCGCCCAATGCAAATTTGATACTCGTGGACAACTTCGTGCCTCACCTGTTCTCGCAGGTGGAGGTGAGGAAACACAACACCGTCATCGACAGAATAGACTATCCAGGCATCACGTCGACAGCAGTGGGAACATTGAAATTATCCAAAACAGACGCAACATACTATCAAGCAGGAGGATTCGAAGCAGGGACGAAAATATCGACGACAAGTCACACGGTGCTCTTTCCCATGCGTCTGCTGCCGGGATTCTTCTCGGACTACAAAGAGATCATGTGGAAGGGAGGATTGCGCGTCACGTTTCGAAGAGCAGCCAACGACAACGACGCGCTGATGCGATACACCAACTTGAACGCCGACGGCACGCCGATAGCCAACACTTTACCCGAAGCAGCCAAGTGCGTCATCCGGAGCATGGAGTTGAGAATGCCGATCGTGGAATACGAAACAAACTATGCCCTCAAGTACAAAGCGGAGATCTTGAAGAGTCCGCAGGTGCCGATTCGCTTTCACGGTTACCAGTGCGTGCAAAAGATGGCGTCGGGAAGTCACATGGAATTCGACGTGACGACGCAGTTCAACAACATACAGTTCGACATGCCAGATTTCGTCGTGGTGCTTTTTCAGACCGGGCGCGATAAAAATCAGGAAAAAAATTCCAGCAAATTCGACAACTGCAAGATCAAGAATATTTATCTGAAGAATGGAAGAAACGAAGTGTTCCCGCGCGAGAATTACAACCTCGACATGACCAAAAACGATTACCTAAAACTTTACGAAGCTTACACCTCTTTCAAACGCGTGACCGAGGGAAACGTGGACATGTACTACACGCCCAGCGAATTCATAACCCACAGACCCATGTCCGTCATCAATACCACGAAGAGGAAGCAGGTGGTGGTCAACGATCGCACCAACATCAAGGTCGTCTGCGAGTTCAACAGCCCGTTGCCCGAGGACACCGTATGCAGTGTGATCCTGGTCGCCGAGAAGTCCATCGTCCACGACGTGAAGAACGAGAGGGTCACAGAGCAGTTTTAACAAGTTTTTAACATTTTTTCTTGCACAATAAGAAATTTTTGTACTAGCACAATCAGTTTCAATGGCACAATACGAAAAATTTCACTAGTTCAAGATCAGTTACAATATCAATTTCATCACTTATCAGTTACAATATCTTTTTTTTGCACTATAGCACGAGAGACAAATCAGAAAATTTGCACAAAAAAATTTGTTGTTGTTTTTTACACGAGAAAATTAACAATAAAATTCTTTTTTTATCGTTTCAGATGCTGTCGAAACATCAAAAACACATACACATACAAACACACTAAAAAAATAAGCATGCAACTTTATTTGTAACACACACACATACATTCTCCATCTTCATCAAAAAAAAATATTATAATAAACATAATTATTTTTATCTATCACACAATAAAACTCTATATCCAAAATATTACAACATCAAATAACACTAGAGTCGTTAGTACACGTTGCATGCATTACGGAGGTCCTCTGTAGGGTTTTATGGAAGTTTGGGGGAAAAAAAAAACACGTGAAACCCTACAGAGGTGCGGTTATCTACAGCCGCAGCCGTTAGAACCTTTTTGGGTTGGGCACCACGCACCCTGGCGGGGTTAGGGGCCAGGCATCCTAAAAAACAACAATTATTTATTTGTTTGTTTGCCTCACAATACGAAAAATAATAAGAGGCGCCAGCGCGCACGTGTGTATAGCACATCGTGTTTCCCCCAAGAGAGGTTTACAAAAATCGCGATAGGTCTCTCTTTCTTTATCTTACGGCAATGTTGGTATCTCTATCTTTTTTTTTAGTTGTAGATGGGTTGCCAACACACTCTAGTTAATAATGCTACATATTATACACACACACGCACACACATACTGTGTTGCCATCCATCCATCTCTCTCTCTTTTACGGCAGTATATATTTGTTGCCGGCTCTATTGCCCAGTGTGTGTATGTTGCGCCAGTGTATAAATTGGCTAAACCCTTGCCAAGTAAAAAAAAGCTGTAGGTAAATATTAGCAGCATTGTCGGTTGTTTAACTCTTCCCTCTCTCTCTCCTCTCTTTTTTTTTTGTAAAAAGCTATGGCAAAAATACCAGTAGGTTGGCAAATTGCTTTATGCAATTAATTAAGGCAAGCCTCAAGCAGTGTTGCCAGCTCCTTGCTTTAGGTTAGGTTAGGTTAGGTTTGGTTAGGTTAGGTTAGGTTAGGTTAGGTAGGTTAGGTAGGTTAGGTTGGTTAGGTTGGTTAGGTTAGGTTAGGTTAGGTTTGGTTAGGTTAGGTTAGGTTAGGTTAGGTTAGGTAGGTTAGGTTGGTTAGGTTAGGTTAGGTTAGGCTAGGTAGGTTAGGTTAGGTTAGGTTAGGTTAGGTTAGGTTAGGTGCAAGCCTCAAGCAGTGTTGCCAGCTCCTTGCTTTAGGTTAGGTTAGACCGAATAAAAACCTTGGTGATTTTTTTGTGAGGAGTTGGTAACACTGCAAGAAAATGCGGCTCATGCCTTACGAGAGAA
This sequence comes from Lepisma saccharinum, assembly GCF_977018435.1. Lineage (NCBI taxonomy): Eukaryota > Metazoa > Arthropoda > Insecta > Zygentoma > Lepismatidae > Lepisma > Lepisma saccharinum. Next base: position 26,826,250 of record NC_139256.1, on the reverse strand, counting down.
ATCCATTAAGGCGAGCCTCACCAGTTAGGTTAGGTTAGGTTAGGTTAGGTTAGGTTAGGTTAGGTTAGGTTGGTTAGGTTAGGTTAGGTAGGTTAGGTTAGGTTAGGTTAGGTTAGGTTAGGTTAGGTGCAAGCCTCAAGCAGTGTTGCCAGCTCCTTGCTTTAGGTTAGGTTATACCCAAAAACAAAAACCTTGGTGATTTTTTCGAGTGAGGAGTTGGCAACACTGCAAGAAAATGAGGCTCTCGCCTTACGAGAGAAATCCATTAAGGCGAGCCTCACCGAGCCTCATTTTCGGTTTGTCAACCGGTCCACTTACTCTACTTTTCACAAAGTTAACTACAGGTGTAGTATGAACATAAATTAAGTTACTTGAAAGTTCGAATTCATTAATATTCATTTTACTCATTAACATTTGAAAATAACAAAGGATATGATCATCTATCTTTTTTAGTTTTTTCTCATCTCGGCCATTCTGGTTGCATCCGCCGCTTCTGCACTTGGCGGTGGATTGCTGTCTCCAGTCTCCATAGGCACCATCAACACCCATCCATCGGGCGCATCATCATCTAGCAGAATCACACAGGGATCCATAAGAGGTTTGACTCCTAACTGGAATGCAATTACTTCAAATCTATTGACAGGAGCTGACCAATCCAGCAGAGTCGCACAAGCTACTGTCCCAGGTGCAGTGTATGGTGCACCAATCACTGCTATTCGTCCATCCTCAACCATTGACTCTCCTGTGATCGCTGGAACTCCACTTGCGGCCACTCGTATCGTAGCTCCCGCTTCGTCTCCAGTCTCCATAGGCACAATCGAGTCTCATCCATCTGGAGGAGCGTCCACAAGCAGAATCACCCAGGGCTCCACAAGAGCCTTGACTCCTCTGTGGGATTCCATCACCAGAGTCCTGCTGGCTGCTCCTTACCAATCTGGCAATGTGATTGCTCCACTGTTAGCAAGTCAACTCACTCGTGCCAGACCTGCAGCAGCCATTGCCTCACCTGTGATTGCTGGAGCTCCTCTTGCAGCCACTCGTATCGTAGCTCCTGCTTCGTCTCCAGTCTCCATAGGCACCATCGAGTCTCATCCATCTGGAGGAGCGTCCACAAGCAGAATCACCCAGGGATCCATAAGAGCGTTGACTCCTACTTGGAATGCGATCACTTCAAATCTACTGGCACAAGCTGTCCCATTCAGTGGAGTCGCACACGCCACTGTTCCAGCTGCAGTGTATGGAGCACCAATCGCTGCTATTCGTCCATCTGCAGCCATTGCTTCTCCTGTGATCGCTGGAACTCCACTTGCGGCCACTCGTATCGTAGCTCCAGCTTCGTCACCAGTCTCCATAGGCACAATCGAGTCTCATCCATCTGGAGGAGCGTCCACAAGCAGAATCACCCAGGGCTCCACAAGAGCCTTGACTCCTCTGTGGGATTCCATCACCAGAGTCCTTCTGGCTGCTCCTTACCAATCTAGCAATGTGATTGCTCCACTGTTAGCAAGTCAACTCACTCGTGCCAGACCTGCAGCAGCCATTGCCTCACCTGTGATTGCTGGAACTCCACTTGCGGCCACTCGTATCGTAGCTCCCGCTTCGTCTCCAGTCTCCATAGGCACCATCGAGTCTCATCCATCTGGAGGAGCGTCCACAAGCAGAATCACCCAGGGCTCCACAAGAGCCTTGACTCCTCTGTGGGATTCCATCACCAGAGTCCTTCTGGCTGCTCCTTACCAATCTGGCAATGTGATTGCTCCACTGTTGGCAAGTCAACTCACTCGTGCCAGACCTGCAGCAGCCATTGCCTCACCTGTGATTGCTGGAGCTTCCCTTGCACCCACTCGCATCCCGTCTCCTGCCACCGGAGCTCCATATGCAGCCTCTGTATCTGGTGCACCAGTGATTGATGCTGGCTATGCAGGAGGTTACTATCTGGGATCACCCTTGAGAGGAGCTGTTGTTAGCGGATCTCATCTTTCTGCCCCTCTCCTTTCTGGATTGGCTATTAAGGGTTAATCTCCGTAGTCACTTCCTACAGCAGTTTATTTTTTCAATGCAAAGTGCACAATATTATATTTGTATTTAAATTGTTCAACAATTTATTTTAGCAAGTTGAGACTTAGGAATAAATACAATTATTTCTGGAAAAATATATTCCATTCAAAAAACCTTTTTACATTTTAAGTAATATAAAAGCAATATCGTGGACTCCATACAAAACGAAAATTTCTTTGTTCTTTAAGAAATTAAGTACACAATCCTACAATTAAGTAATGAAGCTGATTTTATGTTGTCCCACGTGCGCATTCTATCTGTAAAGTAACGTGTTCATAGAGTAGCCTGCTCCATAATCTACAACGTGGCAACATCTCATGAACGTGCGATGGGCATGCTGGGAATCACACCGCCATGTTGTGAGGGAGTTGTAAAGGTTTCGTTCGGTAATCGCTATAGAGCAGGAGTAAACTAGTTTCCTCACTGGCATTCGGAAAACTGCTTGCAGGAATAAACATTTCTTGAATTCCGTTGTTGTGGAGGATCAAACGGAACATTTTCGCAACGTTCCTCCTACGAGACGACAAATCGCAGAATGGAAGTCGTCAAATTTACAAAGAGGTAAGAAAATGCAACTTCAAAAATCAAAGGTGAAGACAATGTTGTAATTTTATTACGACAGCAAAGGCGTTATTCGTCATGTATGATGGTGAAACTGTAAATGTTTGTTACTATCGTCGTGATCGAATTTGCAACAAAAGTATCAAAATGTGCTAGAATTACTTACATAGCTACGGGCTCTTGAAGCGAACATAGTTAGTTCACTTTATCACAGCAGAAATCACACCCTGTAAATTGGAGGTTTATTTACTACAATGTCTATTAACATCTTTCGCTGCAGAAAACAACGTTACAATAAAGTTCACGTACAAATGCACAGAAGACGACAATGCGTATACAGAACAATTTGGCACGCAAACAGTTTGCAGTTGTCATAGTAAGAGTAACTGGAATTCAGGGGCATACATGTTATACTTATTATACTATATATGGCGTCACACGTATTTCAAAAGTGCTACATGATAGAGAAAAATGAGTTGCAAATCCAACATCAGCATGCTGACATTAGTTAAGAACACATTCATTATGGGGAGGACACATAGGATTAGAGCCCAGAAACACTTGACTTAAAATAATCAACCAAGTGACTGTATGTAAACAAGACCTAAAATAGTTTAATCATTAATCAACAAACAAACATCCGATTATAAAATTAAGGAACTAACGAAATAATTAACACAATTAGCTAACAAAACATAATTTCCATAACTCACGACATCTCCAAGCTTTCCTTGCCGAAGCCCTCCCGGTAGGCTAATCATTGCTGGTTCTCAGAGGGAAGAAAATTAACAAGTGAAAAAAAATGATACATTACTCTTACACTTAATCTGAATCCCCAAACTAAAATGAAGTTTTACTCCCACTCTTAAATAACTTTATTCTAGTTCATACACTTTATTTTGCTTAATTTCATGAACCCAATAAATGTCACTCATAGACTTAACCATTTACAGTAATTCGTATGATGTCTTATTCATTAAACAGAACATCCATTCCTAATTTACGAATAACCTAAATAAACATAAACACACATTTCTAGAACTGAAACAAAACTAAACCCAGATACTTGGTTCATAATCTCAAATTTGAATTTAAAATTAGAATTAACATAAAATAATAATAGGCAGTACAAACTGTGTGTATAACCGACCTGTTTCTGGATTACAGAATAGCCCAGGAATAATTATATTTGTAACATATTGTATTCACTTACATATAAGCTCTAATAAAGTTTGTGAATTAATAAACGGAGGAACCGTAATTCAGGGAAAACTGACGCCCTGGTTTTTATTTAAAGGCACCAGGGCATAAAGGGCATGCCCCTGAATATATGCGAGAGGAGGTGGGCTCGTCGGGGGGTTCCCCCCTTTATTTTTATTTTATATCCAGTATTAGGACACAAAATGGCTGTTACTTAATTATCGTCAGGTACAAATGTTGAAACGAAAAGTCACTCATTACTATCTTGCATTTCTGTACGATGTTTCAGCGGTTGAAGTGGAACTTTCTTGCTGGGTGGATGTTTAGTTGAGCTTTGGGGATTGCTAGGCATGCTTCTATGGCTTAACATGGCACAGTGTAACAGCGGGAGAGAAGCGTCGCGAAAATTTTTGTTCCCTGGGGCATGCCATCCCCCTCACCCCCTCACTCTGAGCACTGCAATGATTAGAATTAATCGACAAGGATTACCAACTGGAATGGTTACGTAGTGATGAGACTTTTACATCGTTTTGTTTTTCTTTCTTTTCTTCTGATACTCTTATCAGACGCTAATTTTTTGCGCGAAGAATGTGTTGATCACATATACGATTCCTGAGTTTTTCAACACCAGATCATTGAAAGATAAGTACTTCTCTTGATTTGGTGGAGACAAGTCAGCATTTAGAATACCATGTAACAGTTGATTAGCAGACTGTGGATTCTGGCAAACTTTAAGACAACTTAACAATGTAGCAGCTGAAGGCGTTGTAGAAAGATCTTTTAGTATATTTATCATTAAATCAATCTCTTTTGAATGAAGCTGTTTTCTAATTAGTGTTGTCATTTACTTCAATTTCCACTTTATGTCCTGATAAAATCACAATTATTTGACTCTGAGTATCTTCCATTATATTTCCATAACCAACCATTGCATCCTGAACCATGTTACAAAAACACAAGCTTTTTTTTTCTTTTTGCGTTTCTGTTTTACATTTCATATGTAAAATGTGCTCAATCTTGTAACTGAAACTATTATTTTCAATTTTATCATCAAACTGACAATGAATGATATTCAGTGAACAACTTCCCACACAATTCATTGCGCCATATTTCGACCAAACAGATCACATCCTGTGTTGAAAACATGCCGAGTAAGCATTGTGCATTTGGTGTTTGCCGTACGGATTCAAGCTATGATTATCGTGATCATAGTATGAGGTATGTGTATTGTTTACTTTACATTTTCCAAAGCCCTACAGGAACTTTGCAAAGTGTATAAAGTACTAGTGAAATGCAAATTTTCCCTCTTCAAGAAAGCTTCTCATACTAATTCCTTAAAACACACGAATATGTTTAATAGATTTTCCCCAGAGCGCACTGCGTGATGACGTCATCATTCATTTCAAAATTGTCCATTGTCTACGTTGGGCAAATACTCAAGAGAGTCAATTGGGATTGTTTGAAGAGGTCAAAAAAGTAGAAGCTGAAAATTAATTTTTGGAAGAGTGCAATACTCAGGCGAAGTTTCATATTAACATTCATCGTATTACTTGTGAAAGAATGTTTGATTGGGAACGAAGAAATGTATTCACAAAAGTTGAAAATTATTAGATTTACTTAATTTTGTCACGTTATAAGCATCTTTATAAAAATGACATTGATGTACTAATACAGAATACATTTTTTAAATACTATATGTCCTACATCAAGTGACTATCGTAGGAGAAATTTCCTGACATAAATTCCTGTTATGAAATTATTTTTCGCGACTTATTCTAAGTAAAGGATCAAGGACAATTCTCGAAGGAATACAAGCGTGAATGTGGATTGAGTAGTCACAGTTAGACAACAATGTCAAGAACAGTAACATAGACGATGAATTCTGTAAGTATACCTCCGTTTGTCGGATCACATTAATACTTGTATAAAAATCCTTAGAATAAAAGCGGCATTTTTTTCATTACTTTAATTTATTACATCAGCCACATATAGATACAAGCGGATGTAATTTGGACATTTACATATACTTCGAAATATACTTATACTATATACTGAATTAGTTTCAAAATATTACACATTCTCCCGCATATATATCTTGCATTTCTCTTCTTGAAAACTTTCTGTTGTGTCTTACCACCAAGATCTATTGAGACACTTGATTATACGAACATTTTAGGCATTACTAGAGTAATTTAGTAATATTTGTACTAAATGTAATTATTAAAAGTTCAGAAGTATAATGGTATTTTTCTTTCATGATTCAATATTTAGTCCGTCAGTTATGTGTTCTGGTTCTAAATAAAAACAATTCCTTTTTTAAAAAAATAGTCCAATTATTTTTATGTAAACTTAATTGTGAAAGATTTAATAATGATTAACGTCTGAAGTTTTTTATACTATACGCGTAACGTGAATCTACTTGGCATTAGATCGCTGTCTCCAGTCTCCATAGGAACCATCGAGACTCATCCATCTGGAGCATCATCATCTAGCAGAATCACACAGGGATCCAGAAGAACTTTGACTCCTACTTGGAATGCAATTACTTCAAATCTATTGACAGAAGCTGTCTAGTGGACTCGCACACGCCACTGTCCCAGCTACAGTGTAAGGGGCACCAATCACTGCTATTCGTCCATCGGCAGCCATTGCTTCTCCTGTGATCCCTGGAGCTCCACTTGCGGCCACTTGTCTCCAGTCTCCATAGGAACAATAGAGACTCATCCATCTGGAGGATCATCATCTAGCATAATCACACAGGGATCCACAAGCGCCTTGAATTCAACCTGGAATGCAGTCACTTCAAACCTTCTCACTGAAGCCGTCTCATCTAGTGGAGTGGCACCCGCCACTGTTCCAGCTACGGTACTTGGAACACCACTGATTGGCACCAGCTATTCAGGCGGTTACCTTCTGGGATCACCCTTGAGCAAAGCTCTTGTTAGTGGATCTCATCTTTCTGCTCCTCTTCTGTCAGGATTGGCTATTAAGGGTTAATTTATATAACCACTTCTATAGTTACTTCTATTCGGAGTGTACTATTTCCTTTCCTCCTGCTTCTAAATTTCAAATGTTAATATGGACATTCGTAATTTGAGATTTGTAAATAAATTACTTCTGACCTTAGTTTTAGCTTCCCTTTCTATTAACACGTTATCGCTGGCCTTTGTTTTATACCAACATAAATGACTTTGAAAATTCTTCGCATTAAATTAGCTTGTACCCCTTTACAGATACAGCTTTCAGCTATGGTATGGAGATTTTAGTCCTCATGAAGAAGCGACTTGGTCCATTCGGCGCAATTAGACTAAGTGCCGATGTACCAAGAAGTTAAACTTCAATTAATGTATCAACTATTCTTCTTCTTACCGATGGTGAATGTCTTGATACATAACTTATGAATATATTGGTGTAGAAAAGTGCATTTACCTAGGTTAATCTCGAGGTAATGAGGGGTTCGTCTGCTTCTGTCAATCATTGCAACCAATTTGAAGTCGAGTCGAGATATCAGAAAAAATACGAATACTCAATACAATGCTTCTAGCAAGGTATCGTTAACTTCATGTTAAAATCACAACTTTAATGTGGGGCGAACGAGTTTGTATATCCAAAGTTTTAGAATACTCTCTCAAATGTCCATTATTTAATTAACCCAGATAGAAAATTATCTTTTGATATACAAACTCGTTCGGCCCACATTAAAGTTGTTATTTCAATTTCCTATCTGGTTAATTAATTAATGGCCATCTTAGAGCATATTCTAGTTCATTCGATCAATGAAACGAATTGTATAAATTATTCTCTTTACAGCTTTTATACAATTCAAATAATTACATAGGCTATAACATTTATTTTTTGAATATATATATTATTGTAAAGAATTAATCTTGATTAACTACACAGTGTCTGTTTTCATTGAACTTAAATTGAAAGCATATTTGTTTAAAATGTTTCATGTAATAAACTAGTGTATTATATATATATATATATATATATATATATATATACATACGTACACACACGCATGTTTACATTTCTTGACAGTATCCACCAGATTTTACTAAAATAGCGACAATGTCAACAATAAAACAGACGTGGCATAGAAAAAGGTGAAAGTCAAAATTCTGTTACCCTGTCCGTTCTCATAATTAAAATTGGAAAGTTCGCTAGTGGGTAATGTAGGTTCTACTATATTTAAAAGGAAATGAAAAACATAATCGTGCAATTCCTTGACCTTTTAATATCTCTAATTGAAGTTATCCTTTGTTCATTAATAACTACGAATGAAATGTATTCTCTCAGAACATATAACTCTTGGGAAATTTGTAAAATTGTAAAACATGATGACCAATGCCACATCACAACGAGGTAACACTTAAGATTCTTCAAAGAATGCTCAATACACTTAATAGTATTGACATCTGAGATATGCTATAAAGTTATGAGGTACCTTCTTCCAATTTCTCCTTTAAATTTTATTCTAAATCAACTGCATGTGGTTCTGTAGTGCCAGTCAAGATTATACACAAAAAAAATCCATATAAAAGAGAGAATAATATGCAATTTTCCACGTTTTTATTGCATTAGGAATTACATAATCACAAAATTAAATTCTCAACAAATTTCATAAAACGAGAATTTGATCACTAGAGTCATTACACTTTAACCTTTAAGGGCGATTCCAGTAAGAAGGGGTGATCCAGCAACAACAGCTCCACCATACAAGGGTGATCCCAGAAGGTAACCACCTGCGTATCTAGCACCGATCACTGGTGCACCAGCCACGGTGGTTGCGTACACAGCTGGAGCTACGTGCAGAGGTGCAGCAAGGTTTGCTGTAGTGGCACCAGTGATGCTATTCACGACGGACCTTGCAACCGTATTGCCTCCTGGGAAGGGTGACGAGGCGACGAACGTAGTGAGAGATCGTCCCAGAGGAGTGAGGGCTACTGTGGATCCCTGAGTGTTCCTGCTGAGGGAGACTCCCCCTGATGGGTGGGTCCCAATGACTGCTGAGGAGACTGGAGCTGCTAATCCACCGCCGAGGGCCGAAGCTGCGGATGCAACCACGATGGCCAAAACGAAGTAGAGCTGTAATAAGAGGACCGAATCATTAATATATGAATGTGTATACAACTGGATATCATATTCAATTGCACTCAAAATGTAGATTCAACCGGCTCTTTTTTTTTCCTCGAAAATACTGTCGCTCCTGATGAAATATTTATTTACCTTGCTGCAACCATGTGAGTGCCATTGCTGAATCCAGCCAGACGTTGTACCATGCCACTCAGCTGTGACTATATTACATAGTTTTTTGGTGAAAGGATCATCGTCAAAATATTCTAAGCTGCTAAGATCTGCGGCCTTTCACTCCTTTACGTCTTCCTATGGAACGTCTCTAGGAGGGGCGTCTGCATGGTTAAACCACGCTTAATGAATGATCTTAAGAACAGCATTGCAGCCTGTGCCCAGGAAAATGAGGGGTGAATGTGGCTGAAATATGGTAAAAGTGTGAATGTGTGTTCAACACCATCCATTGGCAAGCCTTATGTACTGGTATATATTGTACTTCACTGTCGTACAAATGTAACAAGGTTAGCATAGAAATGTATGGGTCTCTAAGATGAACGTCCTTTATAAACTCATGTGCCTTTATATGTACAATAAAAATAATCATAACAAAGGAAGTCTAATCTAATTCAAAAAGCTGCAATCGATGCAAAGTCGCTCATATCCAATGCTGTCCAATGCTGTTAATGAATTAGAATAATTTATTTCCTGTTACAAGAATTGAAGGAACACTATTATGACAAATTTAGGGCTTAGTAAAATACGCACATATGCAAATTGTTTACTTACAGAATTCATTGTGATTGATTGTTTCTTGGATGTCTTGTCCAAATGTGATTGTGATTCATGGAGTCATACACTTTTATACTCACTAACGCTTGGCCTTGATATTTCACACAATTTTATGATTTCCGCTGGGAAAGTAAACAGTATGTTACAGGAAACCTATTTCATGATATTATTGTTCCTGAAGGATATTTGTTTCGAATTCTTATAATACATTTTTTGTTAAAACTTATGAATGTCTACAAATTGCTATTCATATTTTTGATAAATTAAACTACACAATATGTTACATCATTTTCAGTATATTGTTTAATATAATCAAATTATACGCAATTTGCATTTGATGGCAAATTATTTATATTTTAACAAATTAAAGTTTGGTAAAACATAAGAACGAATTTAAATTTGAGATTTAAAAAATTCAATTAACTTAGAAAAGTTGATATTGTTTACATAGTGCTGTATGCTTCTGTACTTGTCTACTTTACATTTAAACGGAGTATGCGTAAAAACCGATATTTTTTCCTGAAAGTATCATGTGACAATATTTGACATTGAATATAAGAGTTTGTGATTTCTTTAACGTTTCTTACCAGAGTAGCATTCGCGAAGATTGAAATTAAATCACGTACATTGTAATAATCACAGGAGAAGGAAAAATTTACGTATTTATTTGTAAGAAGATCGGTATTCTATTAATTTGTAGTTGATTCGAAAAAAGCATAATATGTCTTCAGGCATTGGCCACTTCTTTCGATTAATTAGTTGAATGATTTGTTTTATTTTTCTTTGTCTGTCACTTTTGGCTAATCGCAAGGATATTGGTGAATTGTGACAAGATAGAGTGGATGATGAAGCAAGCACAAACACACACGAACAGCGCACAATGTGTCCTACAGAGGATTATACTTGCTGTGAGTCTAAGAGCCAGTCTGTAAAAGTCACTTATTTGGAGCATATACGTTATAACGCTTTTCATAATTTGTTGCAAATCCATTCTAATTTTTATTTTCTATTTTCTTTGGATTGCATAGAACCTTCGTAACTTCAAATTCATCTACAAAAGGTATAATCCTCACGTGGAAGCCTAATTCAGAATAACATTATGACAGCATTCCACATTATTAGCAACAGCATGGCATAGTTGAATAAAATTAAAATAGCTGATTCAATTATCACCTAATAAACTTTTGTTTCCACTTGCAGTAATGTGTTAGTGAATTTACTTTCAAATAATTTTCAAGCACTTCCTTTGCCATTCCAACAAGTGACCTCATGATAATGAAATTATAATGAATTTAATAGTATTCCTCCTATTAATAATGTTTACTTTCCACGAGCAGAAAGATAAAACAGCACCATTTCAATAATCAAGGACATATATTGGTGATATAAAAGTGTAAATTGAGCATCATCAATCACAGTTGGACAAGACTTCCAAGAAGACACAGACATCATGAATTCTGTAAGTACTTTATCAAAGTCTTTACTTCTGAAACACATATTATGGTTTTCATGATAATCAATGACTCTCCAACCAAAAACATAATTATATTTTTAAACTTCAAATGTTTGTTTTTAAACAAACGTTATTCAAGACAGTCTACAATATACTCGTATGTAGACTTATTTAAATTAAAAGCTCACATTTACCAATATTGTCATTAACTTCAATTAGGGATATATTTCTATAACATGGAAACGTCTTATACAAAGTAAGAACTTTCTATTTGAAACGTTTGTTCAAAATCTTCGTTTCTTGCATTCATTAAATTAAATTATGGATTTATGAAAAAACATTTCAACAAGTCTCTAATTCGAAAGCAACTCTATTTAAGTCTCCATTCATATATCTGAACCAGATATTGCAGGAATATTCATGTACCAAACAATTAAATTATATAGGTGTATGTATTATAATAATTAAGTTTTGAAGAAACATTTTTCTATGATGTTTTAATGATGTAGAGCTCACTAAACAACAAACCTTATGAAAATCTACTTTAATAATAAGTAGTTATATTCGCACTATGGTACTGGAATATATATATATATATATATATATATATATATACACCGTGCGTCCATTTCGATCTGCAGCCGAGAGATCGGGAGAAACGTGGCGGGCGGCGCTGACGGAGGTGCCGACATTTGCGGCCTGTAATGCCCGCATATTTTTATGGACATATGCAGACATTTATATAAATATTGCAAAACTAGCACTAACCTGTGTTATAAGAGTTGTTCAAAGTGATGTCCACCTACATTCACACATTCCTGGCATCGTTTGATGAAATTTTGATTCACACGCAAAAGTTCTTCTTCCGTAATTCTTCCTAGTTCTGCCCTTATATTGTCTTTTAGTTCGTCGATGCTATGAGGGTTATTTCGGTAGACTCTATTTTTCAAGGTTCCCCACAAATAATAGTCACATACGGTACGATCTGGCGAACGTGAAGGCCATAAACCTCTTGAAATTATTCTGTCATCAAACACCTCCCTTATAGCGTCCAAAGAATCAGCGGCGGTATGGGCTGTGGCCGAATCTTGTTGAAAATACCCATATTGTCTCTCATTATCTGATAACAACTGAAAAAACGGCGCGAGTATTTGTGTGCGGTACCTCTCTGAATTTATTGTGTCTTCAAAAAATATAGGCCCTATTATTCTTTTGGCACTTACAGCACACCACACACCAATTTTTGCATCGTGTAACGGAACTTCGTGTATTATTCGGGTATTTTCAGTGCTCCAGTAACTATTGTTCTGTGAACAAACATGACCACGCAAGTGAAACCATGCCTCATCCGAAAAAATTATTAACTGTGGATCAACAATACCATCTACAATATTCTGCAAAACCCAATTACAGAAATTTACTCCACTTACGTTGTCAGGGGGCCGTAATTCTTGCACTATAGAAACTCTGTACGGTTTTAATTTTAGTAGCTTAGTGGCTGTATGTGCTGATGATTTTGACACGCCCATCTCCTGTGAAACACGGCGTAGAGGTTTGTTTGGAGAACGTTCTAACGCTGCACCAATTTCATCGAGTTTTGCTTCGGTTAGAATCCGTCGTTTTTGCTTAGGTTTTAAAATGTAACGATCCAGTTTCTCGTAATTTAAGGACAAGACGTCTAACCGTATCTCTATGTGGAGGTGAAACGCCTGGGAATTTCTGTACAAATTGCCTACACACGTCTCGACACGAGTCTGTTTTCACGTAAGTGTCATGCATAAAAATTCTTTGTTCTAACGTGAACCTTGCGGCTGGCATTCCAATCGTCTGACTGACACAACACACATACACACTGCAATAACACAAACAAGTAACGGCAAGTAACCAAGAATAACACTCTTACGCACAGTACGAAATTAACACGCTCTTGGTTTACGTCTGCCTGCCACTATATTCACAGCTCTGTAGTCGCGAAGGAACAAAAAACTTGAGCTAGGAGATTTCGGATTGCAAGGAAGCTCACGAACACCATTAGCTTTTAACGGTTCGTCTGCAGCGTAATCTTGATACAGTGTTGCACATTCGAAACCTCCAAACGATCCCCATCGACACAAAACTCTTTCAAGGATATAAACTTAAGCAGGACGTTACTGGTCAAAACTATGATTAAAATGTTTTACAGAGTATTATCTGTGGCTCTTAATATAATTTCTAAAGCGTATTTATTTGTGTATATAAGGGTGGAACTTGGAAGAATTACAGAAGAACTTTTGCGTGTTATAACACAGGTTAGTGCTCGTTTTGCAAGATGTCCACAAAAATAAGCGGGCATTACAGGCCTCAAATGTCGGCATCTCCGTCAGCGCCGCCCGCCACGTTTCTCCCGATCTCTCGGCTGCAGATCGAAATGGACGCACTGTATATATATATATATAAACTTATCTAGTGGTTTCATCCAATCTATCAAAGATAAAAGATTCCTTCCTCATTTACAGCTCTTCTTCCTTCTGGCCATCGTGGTTGCATCCGCAGCTTCGGCCCTCGGCGGTGGATTGGCAGCTCCAGTCTCTTCAGCAGTCATTGGGACCCACCCATCAGGAGGAGTCTCCCTCAGCAGGAACACTCAGGGATCCACAGTAGCCCTCACTCCTCTGGGACGATCTCTCACTTCGTTCGTCGCCTCATCACCCTTCCCAGGAGGCAATGCGGTTGCAAGGTCCGTCGTGAATAGCATCACTGGTGCCACTACAGCAAACCTTGCTGTACCTCTGCACGTAGCTCCAGTTGTGTACGCAACCACCGTGGCTGGTGCACCAGTGATCAGTGCCGGATACGCAGGTGGCTACCTCCTGGGTTCACCCTTGTATGGTGGAGCTGTTGTTGCTGGATCACCCCTTCTTACCGGACTCGCCCTTAAAGGTTAAACTCTATTGGCAATTTCGAGCAAATATTCTTTCTTGAGGGTAATGTAAACAACCATGCTATGAAATTATAATCATCAGATGGATGTACATGTATTTAAAAAGAACTTCACTAAATAAATAATTATATATGTTATACATATGCTGCTGTTTTTGAAAATATCTTTACTATTTTAATTGTTTAACTGTACATGATCAGGTACATAACGAGCTCTGACAATACTTGCTAAGAGAAAGTGCTCACTTCGCAGTACTCATCTGGAAATATGGGTCGATCCCTTTCCCATCTCTCTCTTCATAGCCCTCCAAATAACGCCCAAACTATAGAAGAAAATTCCGCTGGTCGTCTCTCTATTAACACTACCCTCTACTTCAACGGCCAAGAATTCAAAAACCACAAGAAAATCTATTTAATTAAAATAATTGATACACTTATATGCAGTGACGGGGATTGGGTTCTAAAACTGGGGGAAGGGGGCAAGTGCAAAAACTAAAGGGGCAAGGACAGTTTAGCAGTGGCGTATGCTGGTTCTAACGAGTGGGTAATCTTCGCCCCTTGATCATCAAACTCCAAAAGTTTCAGTGCATTTTATATCAGGATCCATATGGGACTTAGGAATATTTTGTGGGAATGTTTGTCTTATTGTGGCGACCACAATCAATTAATTCTCATTATTGCAGTTTAATATACGTGTAGAATTTCAAATAATAAAACAAGACAGTATTATAAAGCAAAATAAAAAAAACCTGTGAAATATAAAATGAAAGACATGTACTAGTGAAATAGAAACCCTCATTATTAATTTAAGTGCAAAATTCAACTTACCCCAGGACCCGATTACTTGTAGTTGAACTCCAGTCTTCTTATTTGAGAGCTGAACTTCCCAATAACGACTTCATGAAATGGAAAGGTGGGGTTGTTCCGAAGATTACGTAGCAACTCCTTTTCAATTGATAGCAGAGCAGGTCCACTTAACCTGTCCTGTCTTTGGGTTGATCTGCAGAAGGATTTTATTCTTTTGAATGCCGAAAAAGAACGTTCAACAGAAGCTGTAGTGGATGGTATAGTGGGAATGGGTGTTGCCAACTTATATACTTCTGGCAAGGCAACAGTTAGTTTGTTCTTTACCATATTAGAAACTCTCTCGTAAATTGGCTTCCCAGTAAAATTGAGATCCTGAGATGCATAGAGAACGGTGAGTTCATTTTTCTGCCTCACAGAATCAAAGTGTGCACCATATTTTTCCAATAGAGACATGAATGCTCTTTCTGGAAAGTTACTCTTAAACACTGGGAACTGAAATGAATCCAAGAGGGAAACAAAGTTCAATGTATGAAAATCGCCAAATCTATCATAAAGTTGACCATGTAATGTGTCGATCACTTCATTAAACAATCTTCTGTAACTAGTTTCTGGATCTTCATTTTTTCGTTTCCTTTCCAGGTCTGTAACTTCACTCTTAGTCGAGTACCATACTTGCGCAAAACCATCAACTCTCATTTCTTTAAGTATTTGCATCACGTCATGATTTTTTTGTGAACAATAGGCTATGTTCAAACTCTTAGTTTGCAATGTGTTGTATAACACATCAGTGTAGGAAAAAAATTTGGAAAATAGTTCGAGCAAGAAACAAGTTTGGAACTTGTTTAAGAAAGAAATGCACCCATTCGCCTGTAGCATAGTCTCGGAATCCCATTCCCCAGCACTTTCGGCAATATTCTCAAAAAACTATATTAGTTCACTTCTGCTTTCCTTTATTGTGTTGACAAGACGCGAAGAGAAGTTCCATCTGGTAGGTGCAACTTTTGGCAACTTTTTCGCGACAAATTCTTTCAATGCTTGGGTTCTTTTCGTCGATTTAGAGAAAAAAGAACCCAATCCAGATAATGTTGTAAAAAAGATGCTACATTCTTTGATTCTGCAGACCGATTGCTGAAGCACAAGATTCAGTACGTGGCTCTGACAATGGACAAACAGCGCCTGAGGATAGACTTCCCTAACTTTCGCTTGCAGTCCACTAGTGCTTCCAGACATTACTGATGCCCCGTCATAAGTCTGACTGCAGAGTTTATTACTAATGCGGTGCACTAACGTCAGCGAAAAATAAAAATCTTTCTTGTGCATCGCCATTTTCATCAACATAACGAATGCATGCTGACAATTGGGATTTATTAGTAATGTCAGTTGTTTCATCTAATAATATAGCTACAAAATTAGCTTTGTCTACTTCGCCTTTTATAGCTTCACTGACCACGCTACAAACTGCCTTAATAAGGTCATTTTGAATTAGAGGAGACGTGCCTTTAAAGACCGTTGCAGTTTGCAAGTGATCGGCAAGTTGCGAGTCATACTCGGCTGTATACTGCAACAATTCTACAAAGTTTCCTTTGTTCAAGGAGTCACTTTCTTCACCATGGCCTCGAAAAGGAAGTTCTTGCTTTGCGAGGACACACACTGCATTTATTAAGCGCACTAGTATATCTCTATTTCTCTTCACCATTTCATTGTGCCGTACCACATCCAAAGCACGCTGTTTGTCCAGTTGCACGTCAATACGTGTCTTTGCGAAAGATTGCAGCTTAACAAAGGAAGTTATGTGACTTTTGGATTTTTCATGTTTGGCACAAGCGTTGCAAAGATTACAGTATCCGCCACGCGTCCAAACATTCTTTTCAGCCCCGAAAAGTAAGCACGGCCAACAAAAAAGCTTATTAACACTTGTACTTCCTGTCAACCTTGGTGTTGTTTTGTCATAATTTGCTTGCGAGAAATGTGTCACATATTCCCGATTTTTCTCTTTGTATATAGAAGTAAGTTCAAGCGATGGCACTGGCCTACCTGTATTAACAATTTCCAACTTCTCCTGAAAAGATCTTGTTCGAAAAGGTTTCACCAGCAAAACTTCTATCACATCCATTATCCTTTAACACAGCACTATCACGACAAACACTAACACCTAAATAAATAATAAACACCAAACACAGCACAAAGCCAACGACCACACGCACTCAGTTTCACGCGCCAAACTTCTGTTGTGTTCCTGGCTCAGAATGAAATTCCCTATGAATGATAAAAAAAATTCCCTTTCCGAGCTCCAAATTCCCTGCGATGACAGGTTTTAAAAGTTCGAATCAGTGCAGGCCTGAGCCAGAAATTTATTTCGGGGTGGGGGTGGAGAGGAGGGTACTCATCCCTTATTAGCAGCCGCCACATAATGTTGAAAAAGTGGGGGTAGAAGTTCTGAAGATAAATCTCAGATAATTACAACGTATTATGCAAGGTGTTTAATCCTGCAAATGAAGTAAAATAAATTACCACTATACACTTTTTAAATTAGATATATGTAGGATTTCGGGGAGGAGATTTCAGCTCCCCGAGTCCTCCACCTGGCTACGTGCCTGATGTGTTTGTTCCTTACATGTTTTAGTCGTTCATCACTATTAATCTAAAAAAGTGGAATAGCAACTTAAATTAACTATAATATATGTATAATTTATTTATATCTTTTCCTTTAAAAAATATTCAGTTCCGTGAAGGAAGTACTCTCGCTGCTTTTGAAGATTAGAGAGAAGAAACGATCACTATTTTTGCAAATACAAGAATGGGGGGAGTCAGCTTATAGGTGCATTAATTGCTTAAGTTTTGAATTTTAATTTAGTTTGCTTCATCTTCAATATTTAAGGTTTTTCCTTTTGATAAATTTCTATGTAACAGACATCAGCAAGACAGAAGTAAATGTATAGTGAAAATTAGCGTAGAATTGGTTTGCCTATGTTATTCATATTTTCCTGTTCGCACTTTACCGGGTATGTTTTCCCTATTTCCCTTACAGAAGGCAATTTGTAAACCCAAAATTTCCGTTCCTGAGAAATGTCCCTGCCATAAAAAACACAGTTTCTATGTTTAGCGACGACATAGCCTTCGGGAGAGAATTGTGGAGGACGGTTGTAGGAGGTCAATGGTCGCCCGAGGAGGGAAAGGCAAACTCTAGGGGTTGAGACCGGTGGACTCTCACCAGAAGGAACTTACCCTGGCCACGGAATCGCCGCGCCTGAGAAGCAGTGTTTCCTCTCCCTCTTTTTCTCTCCTCCCTCCTCGCCAAGGGTTGTAAGGGAAGAGGGAGGAATGACGTCAGGGTGAGATTCCCTAACGTCATTCCACCGGCTGGAGAAAGGTTCCCGGACATTCAGCGGCAAACGGTTGGAAGCATTCGCGGCGCGCTGGAAGCAAAGAAATGTATGTATCGAAATTGGTTTGGAAGAATATTGCGAAGAAATGTATATATATATATATATATTTTTTTTTAAAAAAATGAAGAAATACAGCCGGGTCATCTGCGATTACCTAGATGACCCAGAGTATACGCCGCTGCAGTTTAGTGATAGATACGGTTAGGTATAGTGCGGGGGCAAAAGGGCAAAAAATGGGGGCATTTGCCGTCACGACTCCTAATTGCTACCACTGCTTAACACAAAAAAGACCAAGTAATGATCACATACCATTACAACTTAATTGCATGTTATATACAACTCCGTTGAACGACGGAGCAATAACTTACGGTTATTTTTCATTTCTCCTTGGTTAAAGTTTAGTGAAACAAGAATAATCTTTCAGAACTTGAATATACCATGTTTTAAGAAATCTAGAGTAACCTGAGGATAAAATTTAATCAGTTCAATTTGAATTCATTTATTTTCACCATTACATACCAACAATTTATTGTCAAACACACGCATCCAACATAAAGAAAATATTCTATTGAAGAGTGGGAATTTTATAGACTGATATGGTCATATGGCCGGTTTATTTGACTATAAATAGTCACATGAAGGTTGATTTAAGGTGATTCAAACATGTCCATGTACAAGGCATGCAAGTCAGTAAGAAAATTCACGATAATTGGAGTATCCGTGCTGTTAAAATTAATCACTGCTTACGTTACTATGAAAAATTAATGTTGCATGGCCCAAAAGGGAAAATTTAGGATTTAAACCGTAAATTCTCGAGTTACGTCACGAGTAGAGATTGATCAAATGTTAAAATACATGATGAAACATATTTAAGCTTACTGTAGCACCTTTTGACGTTTGGTTATAATATCCTTCGCCTTAGCAATATTTACCGCGTAAAGTTTGATGTCGCCTTTGCTCGGGGACATTTCGGGCTGACCGCGATCTTACTGGGTCTGACAAATTGTACCTTTAACCTTAAAAAATAGTTATACAGCAGGTTATTCTCCAATATTGTGATTGAATAAAATAACTATAACCAATTAAGTCTTTATTACATTAAGATTATTGATACATACATTTATGAATATTTGTACTTAATATTATGTTCAGTAAAACTTCTTGTGTCACGCGGAAAACGTGATGTATAAAGAAGAAAGTTGGAACTGGACGAGGAAGGATGGAGTGGTGAAAAAGGGGAAAAAAAGGAGGAGAAAAAACGGGACCATGTGAGAAGGAATCCTCACTAATTAACTTACAGTAGATAAGTGATCGACAGTGAAGGAATGTACTGCACTTTGTACAACAGCAGATCGGCCGTTGGATCTAGCAATTGATGGAAGTAAGGTGATGCGATTAGGCAGATCCATGACAAAGGTAGGGTGAGAAAAGGGTCACGTGACCCACCGCTTCAGGAGGTAAGCTGCAGCAGTTTTAATCACCTTTCATGAGCTCATGTTTATATACTTCAACGGTAGATCTACCTAAAGTACGTTTCAAATAAAGCATGCTAGCGTGTGTTTCTAGTGTGGAAAATAAATCGAAAATTTAGCGTTCCGTATCTCGTGGTTGACAGCTAATGGCGGGCGATGCCGTTACATGTAAAATGGAGTTTTCTCCAATAACTTCAACATGATCTGATACAATCCATCCAGAGAACCTTGAATAAGTGCTTATCCTTATAATTTTAAATCTGGAAGTAATCAGAGACAAAAGGTATTTTATTGTGTCTTAATATTTGATGGTCACATGTCCTAATGCAGACATGTAGTCGGCAGAAAGACGAATTAGTGAAAGTTTGCACGGTTAGTAAGAGATGTGCAATTGCTTGGATTTGTCTGTGTAAAATTATCTTGGTTAATTGGATAAACTTGACGAGTTATGACCATGGTTGAGGCAATGTTGCCAAATCAGACATACGGTGAAGATATTTAATCCTAATTCAGCTGTTCGTACTAAATAAGCTACGAGCTGATTGCAGATGGATACATTAACAGCTCCTGTTAATGATCAGGGAGAGATGTAATTTCTCACATGAATAAATGTTTAATTATTTCGAAAGTCCTATTTCATTCTACATATGCTTACAAAATCGGTATGTGGAAATTGCATGTTTAACATATTTTAATATTGTGTGTTTTCTTTCAGAGGGAGGAACTTTGTGTGTCTTGCCAATGTAACTCATCTTGCTTCATGCCTGTAATTGGTATGGCAATCAGCTAGGGAAAGGTTAGGTTTTGGGTTACTACAAAATTTGGTATTACGTTACACAGGTTTGAACGGTATGGAAGTAGACTGGATAAAACATGTAAAATGCGTCACATACATATATGCTTGCTCTGAATTTGATATCCAAGACTGAATTATTTGGTGTCTGACAAGCATATTCTTTATTTGAACATTTATCTTATTGAGTAAACTTATATTGTTCACATAAAAGGAATCCCTTTCGAGGTCAGTTGTCCTCCACAGTATACAACAGATCAGCGCTACCGGCGTTACTAGGTAAGACTCGTGGGAGCTATCTGAAATACAATTTTGAAGTTGCTGTAATTTTGGTTTTGGGTGGATTGTTCGGATGCTCTCATGACATGATGGTGCAGGTGACCCTCGCCTCTGGTGTACCGTCGTACTTGGTTAAAGTTTAGTGAAACAAGAATAATCTTTCAGAACTTGAATATACCATGTTTTAAGAAATCTAGAGTAACCTGAGGATAAAATTTAATCAGTTCAATTTGAATTCATTTATTTTCACCATTACATACCAACAATTTATTGTCAAACACACGCATCCAACATAAAGAAAATATTCTATTGAAGAGTGGGAATTTTATAGACATTAATAGAATCTGTAGAGAGAAAAAGTTCTTTCTTCAGAAAATATAAATAAGCAGATGGTAACAAGTAAACATATTCCAACTAAATAAGTAACTACATTATTACTTCCCATTGATAACTAAACTTGTTAATTAGTAAAAAAAGTAAAGTGTTCCCCTGTGCTTAGCACCACACCATGCAGGCGTATAGGGGGTGTGGGGGTAACGCCCCACACTTTCTTGATCCGGTCGTGAGTGGGGGTGATGTGATCAGCACCACGCCCCTGACCGCCTTTACCCCCCAGGTTTCCCCAGGTACCCATGTTATTCGACGCTGGGTGGGCGCCGGGGCCGGTTCCATCGTTAGAAAAGTTCCCGGATTTGAACCGGACGGGGATCGAACCCGGGACCTTTAGCATGGTAGTCAGACGCGTTACCGACTGAGCCACCGCGGCCACTCTATATTTTGAAAATATATATTATACTAATTAAGTTCTGACATAAAATTTACCAATACGAACATCGAACATTCTAACGACCTGTTACAAATTTCCAAATGATGCTTGAAGAACCTAAATGGTTTATTGATATTACTGGATTTTTTTCTTGTGTAGTGGTTGTTATGTGTTTGTATGTCTTATGTAGTAGCTGTGGTGTCTAACGTGTTTGTGTTTGTCTTGTGTAGTAGTTGTGGTGTGCTTGTATGTGGGTTTGTCTTGTGTAGTAGGTGTGCTGTCTAGTGTGGTTGGGAGTATATAGAACTTGCTCAGGATAGGGAAAGATGGAAGGCCTGTGTTGCTGCAGCCATGAACCTTCGGGTTTAAGAAGGCTAGAGAGTTAGTTAGTTAATAGTTTATGGAGGCCAAAAACAAATTATTTCTCTTCTATAGTTATTTGCTTTGGCAGTCATGTTGGTAAAAGTTCTTGAACTCGCTACTAGGTGGTAGCACTCTACACAACAAAACTATTAACTATAACGCTAGCGCCACACCCTGGTACTTCAATACATTGTGTTTGTTGGAGCTGTTAGCAGAATTTCAACATTTTTCTTGAACCGTGTAGATGGAAATAAAGTTTACCTGTTTGAAACAATTATACCAAGGAACAGAGAAGTAACATTTATCGTTATGGTATGCTGTCAGCAAAATCTTCTCAGTACATTTGTTGTACGTATTTTACTTCTTAACTAGGTTAGTCGCAATGATGAGACTGAAAGATGAACGGATGAAATAGATTACGAAACCAGTATTCGAACCGAAACCCGCCATTATCATTTACTCATGTTCTTGTGAGAGAAAGCAGTTACCGCTTGCTTTCCAGAAAGATATGTAAGGTTCTATCCTAACGTCAACTATGCTTGCGTTAAATCTATGAGTCAATTCCACGGTTATTTACTGGAAGAGAAACAAAATTAAAATTATGATGAAAATCAATACATCGAGTTCCATAGTTTCATACCGGACCGGTTGTTCTATTAAGCTACGAAACAATGGATCACAGAATTATAGTTAAGACATTTTGCTAAGAAAAATAGAGTAACTACACATTTATTATATTCCCGCTTTCATTCTTACAATAAGGTGTAGTGATTGGTGTTATTTTCTTCTTCATACTATGTAGGAGAAAAGTAGTGGCGACCAACACCGACTCAAGTCAGGGTACAATTTAAAAATAAAAAAAGTAATTCTATTGTGCTAAAACTTTCTATGGAAATATTAAATTATTTCTCTCCATGTGGGTTTCATAGATTATATATAGTTTATAGTTTAGAACGATATGCATTCAGGTTGACACCGTATTGAATTTAATGTGGTGGAAAATATTTTCTCACAAAAATTAAGATAACGATAAATACTATTAATTTCATCGTTCTACAATATAACAACATAGGATAGCTATATCATTTTGTTTCCAATATTTTCCCTTTTTGGGATACATATTAGTGGTAAAGTCTTAACTCCTCGACTGAGGAAGGGACGAATGGGAGAAAATAATCAAAATTTCTATAAAATTAATTTCTGGTGTATTAAAGCTTTCGGATACCATCTGATACCTTGCCTTCGTTACAATCAACATCTGAAATTTTTTTTGCACTTTCTCGATACCACCTGAACATTAGTACATTTCTATTCATAATTCTCCATTCAGGGCACAATTGCATAATATTTTTATGACAATATTATTAGTAGAAACTATGCTACATATTCAAGAAGGAAGCACACGTAACGGCTCACTCAAGTCGCTCACTGTAGGAAACTGCAGTTTTTTGAACACGTACTCGTTGTCACATCATAAATTGATAATTAGCCCTTCAGTTATGATCGTAGTTTTGGACTTAAATCGTATCTTTTATATTGTACTCTATAATTTATAGCCGTATATGAAAAATGTAAATTTAAATGTACTCCATAACAGGGATTAGGAGGCTGAACAACCTCAGGCTGAACCTTGCCCACGCAAATAAATAATTTGAATTTCAAATTTGAATTTGATTTAGTGCATCTTGAGCAAAATGCACAATATTTTGCTGACTTTGTATTAAATAACTTTCATTTAGGATCAATAAGTGCATGGAGTTTCGGTAGATATACTCTGCATATCCTATACCTTAAAATGTTGGTGCTGTCGCCCGTTCCTGTGGTAGGGCCACTTTCATATATCTACATAATATGAAGATTAGTATAACACCAACCCCTGCACTCGATAACAAAATTACACAAGGGACTCTTAAAAATTTGAAAACGTACTATCGCAAATGTTCACGAATTCGAGTCCCAGCATTACCATGGGTGTTCTTTGCATTCCTTCATCAATTTAATCATCGCTCATTCTTGTCGTCGCGATTAGCCAAAAGTGACAGAAAAGCGATGTAAAATAACAAAAATATGAAATTTTGTAGATTCCATAAACAATCATCCTACAGTGTAAGCGGTAACGTTATGAGAAGGCACTTGAATGTTCAACTTCTCTTCCACGTACACCTAGATGTCGCCTGAACCCACAACTAGTACAATCCCCTGCAGGGTTCGTGTTTTATGTCCTGCTCATGTGTGCTGATGATTCTTTCTGCATCCAATTCAGAAAAACAACGTAAAATGAAAGAACAACAAATATTTCGAAAAGTTTTACACAAAGAAGAAAGGAAGTTTTCCATAAACTCCTCCTCCTATTTACGTGATTAAGCGAATGAGAATTTTGAAAAAGGAAAACATTACATACTTTATTCATTAAATGTGGTAAACACAATTCTATTCCAAAAATCAAAATATTATTCCTTCTGTTGTTTTTCTTCATTCATTTTGTTTTTCTCCATCATGCGTTCCAATGGTTGTTAATAACTTTGGTAAGTTAGGAACTACGTGCTGAATAAACAAACAAAAATTTAGGATTTGATATGTTAAAATATACGATTATGGAATTAACATAAATTATCATTTAATACATTTTATTCAACTTTCCAGTAGATCAGTCAGCCGAAAAGTCAACACTATTGCTCGATTATTTAGAATCCGAATAACATTTAGGGAGAATTCACACCGCGACGACACGCAACACGCGACATGCAACGAAACACGTGTCGCTTGGAAGGCAACACTCAGTAATCAATGCAACCTTTCGCTTACGTGCCTCTCGGACTGTGCAGTTTTCTCAATACCGTGCATCGTGTAGCATGCGCAGCGAATGCTTCATTCTAACGAGCTGTATTTAGACTCTAGAAGAGAGCCCAACCTGCATTATGTTTGATCCTCTAATTTGTTGATATAATAAAGTTTCGATATGTACAATGTTTTAACAATGTTTTAAGATTTAAACACAAGGTTCATTTCGCTTTATCAAGTTTTTTGATGCAGTTATCTATCGCCTGTAGTTTGCCTTCAACATCGTGAAAAGAGGCCATGTTTTGGCCATTTACCTGACTGCTTTTATTTGAAAAAGTCAGCTTATGGAGGCACTTTAGTCCAAACTATATTAGTCAACATGGTAAAGTACTCTAGTGCATTGTTTTTCAACCACCGGGCCGCGACCCGATAGCGTGCCCTCGTATCAACTATACTAAGCTGTGAAATGTTCTGCTGAAACTGGTTGACAACTATCACAATCCCAATATCATATTTGAGTTGTGAGTTTTCGTTTTTTAAGTCCACAAATAGACTAACCAGAACTATATCTGCCCGGTGCCTACCCGTTTATCGAACCCGGGATCACTTAATTTTAAGGAGAAGACGTTACCACTTTGTCTTCCATATTTTTATATTTGTCAACAATCCTACACACGTAATCAAACTATTATTACTCTTAAGATTATGCTAGAATTTATTTATCAATATTTAATTTCATAGGTACATGTTAATTCATGCATAAAATCTTCAATACTGTAATGATTTACGAGGAAAATTCTTCGGCTAAGGGCATTGACTTAAAAATAATACCGTGACATGGTTTCAAGAAGGTTGAGAACCATTTCTCTAGCGATTAGGTATTCGCTTTATTCAGGCTGAAAAGTCTAGCGTATACAGTTTGATTTCAGTGCATATTATTTCTCAGTTTTCTCGTGCACAACATGCCTCTCCCAAGTTTCAATAACTTACACAAATTTTACAACGCAATTTACATGTAACAATGTCTCTTGTTACGTTATTTTCGGGTGACTAATAAACTGATTAATGCAATTATATCGGTACCATCATGCAAACTGAGCAAAGAAACCAAGTGTCGTCTGCCGCGTGCATCTTGTCTCTTCGGTGTGAAACACTCGTGTCGCGTGCTGCATGTCGCATGTTGCGTGTCACGTGTTGCGTGTTTCTTCGGTGTAAATTCTCCCTAAGAATGACATTAAGTAATAAAATTTTACACCAAGTCGATTTACAAACGAAGAAAGTAAATATATAATTATGCCTATGAATTCTATGGGATAAATATAATTCTAAGGTTGATTTATTTTCAGCACTCCCACAATATTACGTAAGTGTATATTCAAAGGTCGATTGGGTTCATGTTATTAAACAAAAATATGTCTCATTTATGTTAGTATTTTCTAAAAACTTCTGTGAACTTCATACAATAAAAATTTGATAGTTAAAAAATGTTTGAATTTATCTTCACTTAATTTTACAAGGAGAAGTACGTAGTTGAATTAATTTGCTTAATGGTATGGTTTCCTAAGAATTCTAAGAGAGAGTATTTCGTTTACCTTAACGTTAATGACCTTCATTAAATGAACAACACACAATAGAAATGGCACTATAAAAAGTTGTTACTGTAGTGAGTATCTCTTACCTTTTACTAAGAGGAAACGAAATATAATGGCATGTTAATATCCAAGGACAACAGTCAGTATAAATATATGTGAACGTTAAATGATTACTCACATTGGACAAGATCTCCAAGAAGAAACAGTAACAATGAATTCTGCAAGTATATTTTTTAAAACCCCTGCATTATGAAACACATATTCAACTTCCTAAGTTTAATTACTATCTTGCATATACTTACAACTAGTTTTTCTATTACCATTACTATTTTCTCTATTGAGAGGTATATGTTAGTTGAAATAACTATTCACACTGTTATTTTTGATATTCAGACATGTAAGGAGAATAATGGTCGGAAGTGCATTTCAATGTGTTCATAATCAACTTCTAATGCTTTTATATATATATATCTAAACACGAATGCAATTTCAGAACACAAAACGTAAGACCAAGTTCGCTCCTTTCAGCATGATAAACGAGAAAGCACCATACAATAAGCATACCTTACAAAACAGAAGTTGAACACAAATTTTAGTAATAAACCTTAATTATAAACTTATATTTCCGTTTGGTGAGACATTTATATCATATGATACCATGAACTAACAAAGCCTGGTTTTCTTATTACAGTTCTACTTTGTACTGGCCATCGTAGTTGCATCCGCAGCTTCGGCCCTCGGCGGTGGATTGGCAGCTCCGGTCTCTTCAGCAGTCATTGGGACCCACCCATCAGGGGGTGTCTCCCTCAGCAGGAACACTCAGGGATCCACAGTAGCCCTTACTCCTCTGGGACGATCTCTCACTTCGTTCGTCGCCTCATCACCCTTCCCAGGAGGCAATGCGGTTGCAAGGTCCGTCGTGAATAGCATCACTGGTGCAACTCCAGCAAATCTTGCTGTACCTCTGCGCATAGCTCCAGCTGTGTACGCAACCACCGTGGCTGGTGCACCAGTGATCGGTGCAGGTGGTTACCTTCTGGGGTCACCCTTGTATGGTAGAGATCTTGTTGCAGGATCACCTCTCCTTACTGGATTGGCCCTTAAAGGTTAAGCTCCAACGTCAATTGGAGCAGAAATTCTTGTTGGATAGAAATGTAATGAACTATGCTACGAACGTATAAACTTTCACCGTATGTGTATATTGTTTTAAAATCAAGCCTCTCTAAATAAATTAATGAATATTACCTATTGTTTATTTTTTAAAAGATAATTTCATTCTCATTTATTGAGAAATTAATCCTATCTGGTTTAACAACTTATCAAACTAAGGGAAAAAGTGGAAAGAGAAACTATATTTATAAGAATAAGATATAGAAATAATAAATTATATAAATTAATATTTAGTAAAGTAATCACTTAACACCAACGAAGTGCAATAATTCAATGAATATATACTACATATAACACATTCACTGACGATGAGAATATTATTTTGAAATTATATGATTGTAAAACAGCTATCACACTAACGTATTTTGTTAATTTGTATAGACTAAGGATGTGTTCCATTACAAACTAAGGTAATGAATAATTTTTCATGAAATTCTGTTAATTGCTGCAACATATTTTCAAGCAATTAGAATTGCATGACAGTATGTATATGAAAGTTGTGAGTACATGGTCACTTTAGCAATTTACAAGCATTTACTAAATGGTATCGAACATGATTTGGCAATACAAAATATATTGGATTAAAAAGAATGGGGACATTTGTATGAATGCCAATTAAAATCATGTGCAATGGCACGTGAACTTATCACCCTAGGCGTCAGTATGATCTCGATGCGATACTGACGCTTTAGAGACATTTTATTTATTTTTTTCTGACCCCTCGGAAAAAAGGAAACGGAATAAGCATTCATTAATAACATTTTACTGGTTAACGTTACGTGGAAAAAACCTTCAATATTGCATTTCTAGTGAGATTATAGTCTGATTTGATATATCACATTACCCTCTTCCCCATTTACAAATTTTGAGTTGAATTCAAAATGGCGGCCACCAATATGGCGGACGTTCGCTTAGAACACACCAATGTGGTTCCCCTAGGCCTAACCTGTTTCTATGATGATCATTTCTACCCAACCTAACCCCTTTACATTTTATAGAGAGTGTAATGGGACTTTTGAATCACCCTCTAATACGATTAAGAAACCTATTCACTTCACACCATTGAAGTGCAATAAATCTATGAATTCTTTAATGTAACATTATAGTAACTCTAAATTTGTTAAATTTGATTTATGTAAAGGTAGGTAATCGGACCTGGACCTACAGTTTAAATTGCGATTTGGAATAATAATGGTCTGCTTTCACGGAGAGAGCAAATTTTTATATAAACAATTATATATTTGTGAAAGTAACAACACATGTTCATACCAACCCACACCTTTATATAACCACAAAATTGACTGAATACATTTTAAATACAGTGTGTCTATAAAGTCACTTAACATTTCAATGAACTAATGACAAATCTTTTATTTTTTCCAAGTTATCTGATAAAATGTACTCTATAGAAGAGAGGATAGCCGTTGTTTGTGCTTGTCTGCGTGGAATGCCGTATGAACAGGTGCGGACGGACTTCACTCGGAAATTTAGAAAACCAGGCCCCACCAGGCTGGCTATTAAGAACCTGGTCAAAAAATTCAAGTGAATGGGTAGTGTTGAGGATGAAGAACGTCCTGGTAGGCCAGCCATAACACCACAAATTGTGGAAAATGAAATATACAGGACGCGATTACACGTAGCCGCAACGCATCGAACACGCGACTCAGTATCCATAATCCCAGCATCTACCAACTGTGGCTCATAGCACGGTGGATTGGGGCACAGCAAGCTTGTTACTATGCACCAACAGGATGGGGCAAAACTCCATCTTGCCATCATCGTTCGTGATCACCTAAACGAAGTTTTCACCGGTAGATGGATTGGGAGTTGCCCCCCCCCCCCCTCGATCTGACTACATTAGTCTTTTACATTTGAGGGTTTATCAAGTCTAAGGTGTACGGGGCGAGGATCC
Source organism: Lepisma saccharinum (assembly GCF_977018435.1). Taxonomy (NCBI): domain Eukaryota; kingdom Metazoa; phylum Arthropoda; class Insecta; order Zygentoma; family Lepismatidae; genus Lepisma; species Lepisma saccharinum. Next base: position 26,796,873 of record NC_139256.1, on the reverse strand, counting down.
ACAGCATAGCCCAGTTGAAACAACGCATTACGGCCGCAGTTGCTGAGATTACACCAGCTATGTTGGAGAAGGTGTTTCGGGCTGTGGTGGATTGTTGGCATATGTGCCTAGGCTTGAGGTGTGGTCACATTGAGTTATACTGATTTTGTGTCCTGTGATATATGTTTGAGCACATATTATATTTTGTACCATAAATCCTGTTCATGCAGAAATGTTAAGTGACTTTATAGACACCCTGTATTATTGCAGTTGGACAGAAAGTGTAGTAGTATTTTTATATTTGTTCTTCTAAATATTTATGAAATGTTGAAATAAACTTGGAGAGACTTAATGTACAACATGTTAAGAAATTTAGAACAACATGAACACAACAGTTTATCAGAACCATTTGAATAAGCATATTTTCACCATTATTTAAAAGGATTACAAAGCACATGCAACTAACATAGTGAAGAGATCTATGCATTATAAATCTTCTTGTTAATTTTATAGATATGAAGAAAATGCAGAGAGTGAACGTATTCCACAATGCTCTGCACGCCAGCAGTCTCTGGGGATTCTTGAAAGACCGTGCGTTCAGAAGGCATATTACGACTCTTCAACAACTGAATATTAAACAATGGTAATTCACACAATACATGACTTCCATCTGATAGCGATATGTATCATCATAAAGGGAAAGAGAAACACGAAGGAGAAGATGGTGTCTTGAGTTGTAAGCAGTGATGTGCGTCTACGCGTAAACAACGATAGTCTACATTCTACACGTACACTATTTTATACACGTAGATTACGTAATCTATGTAAACAACATGGCGAAAGTTGATAACTTAGCAAAGGGCGCAGAGGAATTAAAAAATATATATACTGCGTATCGGTTGCTGATGTGTAAGGTGAACTTTTTATACTATTTCTTCCAAATTCGAACAATTTCTCACCTAAAAGAAACCTAATATAGGAAATATTTCTAGTGTCTTATGGGGAACAAACCACTCTTGCTACACGACTGCCATCTGTTGTTGTTTTTTGCATACTATTTATCTTCTTCCATAGTTGGTAATAGAAGAGAAGAGAAATTTTGTTGTAAATAGGGTTCTTTTCATTTCGTTAGGAACCAATATAGTTGAAAATGTCACTTTCCTTTCAAGAAAGCCTTGAAAATTAATTTTAGTTCACTTTGGATTGTCTACGTAGTCTATGTAAACTACAACCCTATGTAATCTACGCGTAGATTACGTGTAGACAACGCATGTAGACGTAAACTTATAGTCTACGGCACATCACTGGTTGTAAGTTAAACTTAAATAGTATTTTTTGTATGTTCGTTTATTCTATGCCTATTTTTAACTTTTTGGGTTAACCGCTTGGAATATGGTACGTGATGAATTGCTAGAGAAGACGAATGAAAAAACATGGATCCATACGTAGTAGCCATGGTTTGAAGAACGCTGAACTAACTATTCTGCAATGAAGTAAAGAAAGAACACTGATACCGGACATTCCTTACTTCTACCAAATATAAGAAGGCGATAGATTGGTGGATAAATAACGTTACAAAGGCAAAATATTTTTATAAGGTGTAAGATAAAACTTTTTCCTTTAGCAAAAGGCAGTCGAAAAACAAAACTCATTTTTGGTTATTCTTAAGGATCTGTAGCCATATATTACTGAAACCTATTATTTCTCGACTCATCTTTATTTAATTAATAAAATCGTACTACGCAGAGGAGGGATCCTTCCTAAAAGGGTTACTGACTGCATTACCACTATGCTACCGGGAAAATATATTATACTTTAATCTGTAGTTTCAGCTTGAAAGTTCAGGAATTGCACAGTGGTTTGGATCCAACTTTAAACTGTAGGTCCAGTCCTTAAAAGAGACCAAGAGACCACCGAGCAAGGAAACATAGCAAGATAAAGTGATACAAATGCAGTACTTTTCCAAGCAGTTTTTCCCAGTGAAGGCCCAGAGCTGCAGGCCCTCAAGGTCACCCTAAAGCCTGATCTCATCTGCATAGTTTTGCACCTCCTAAAGCTACTAGCTGCTTCTATTCATAGAAGATTCCAATTGATGACCGTTTATTTTGTTTCAAATTCTGTGGGATGATGATATGTTAATATTTCTAGTATAGATAATATTCATGAGTAAAATATACATGTAATGAATACCAGAATACACTTATTTATTGAAACATTCACATATCCCCAAGTATATGTACTTAGTGAATTTGATTGGGTGGGCAATCGGGTGGGCACAGGATTTTTTGTGTGGGCGGTAGTTCACCCGTGCCCACCCCTGTCGCCGTCCCTGCGGTAGGCTTTCCTAGTTTAGTTACAGTGACGTGCGGGGATGTCGACACTTGGAGTAGCAATCAGTGGCGTGCCCAAGGGAGGTTGGTGTGGGTCATAACCCCCTCCCCCCCTTTAGGGCCAAGTATTCCTAAAAATAGAACGTCAAAGGAAGGAAAGGATTGCAAAATGAGGAAGGACTACTGAAAAGAAGCACGTGTTAATCCCACCCACTTTCGAAAATCCAAAACATGTTGATTTGACTATTAAGCCAGATATCCCGGGTTCGAACCCCGACCTGGGCATGGGTGTTATTTGTCTTTGTCCCTTCATCAATTTTATCGTACCATCTGCCACAAGTGTAGGAAAAGCGAAGTAAAAGAAACCAAATGAAACAATCAATCAAAGATTTGATTTTCCCTACATAGCGTCGCTGTCACATTTGGTTAATCGCGAAGATGGTACAATACAATTATTAATGAAGAGACAAAAACAAAAAACACCCATGCCGAGGTCGGGGTTCGAACCCGGAACTCCTGGTGTCATAGCGTGCAGTGATAACCACTACCCCGCGGTTGGTTGATTTGGTGCTTAAATCTACTTTATGTACATAAAAGCTAATCGGGACTGGACCCACAGTTTAGAGTGGAATCCAAACCACTATGTGCGTCCACCTGGTACCGATCCGGGGTCACTTGCACTCCCCCACGGAGGTCGGCCGACAACAAAGATGAGTGGAAAGCTCTAACTATTCGGATACGTGGGTATCGGTAAAGCAAACTGCGTATTTATTCAGTGGTACGTAAATTTCAATAGGATTTTTGAAACACCATATTTGCATATGATTAACGTTTTTCCAAAAAAAAATTGCATTGCTTGATTTCCCTAATTTATTCATCTCACGATCTAGTTACTGATGGATCCGGGCTCGAGCCCTGGCCTGTGCATGAGTGTTCCTTTGTAACCACTCTTTATCCGTTTAATTTAATCAACGTTCATCGTCATGGCAGAAGTTAGGTAAAGTGATGGAAAAGCAACGCTAAAGAAAGGAAAAAGAAAATACAAATAATTTCCTCCCAGTGCATCTGCAGGGCACTGTGAAATCCAGAGTTCTCTGTTTATGATTGTCCATAAGCTCATTAACGACTTATCGCGATTAAATCTATACAGCTAGAAAAAGTGATGGAAGGTGGCAAAAATTAAATATTTTAGAGGGGATACAAATTTTTAGTTCTGGGACATTTTACATTCCAAATTATTTCATTATTCACTGCAGAGTACAACACATAGGAACAAGAATGCGCGCTCGTCACGGGTTCGAATCCCGGCCTGAATTGTTCCATGTGAGGTCCCCTCATCAATTTCATTATATCATCACTCATCCTCATTTTCGCGATAACCAAATGTGGCAGAAAGGTGAAGTAAAATATACCAAACCAACAACAACAATTAGAACGCGCGTTTTCTTGCCCAAATTAATACATCCGTATTTATGACTGTTTAGCTTACCCATTTTTTATTGGAGGCCAAATTATTAGTATATTTAAGTAACACACTACTAAAACTAGAGCGAGAGAGAGAGCGTGAGCAAATATTTGTTATTTAATCATTATATATTCCATATTTGGAAAAAAGAAAAGAAACCATAACATTTTTGTCTGCACATAATACAAGTACGTTCCCATCCATATACAAATACAACTACATCCCATATTATACATACATATTGTACAACGTTTAAAAGGTTGTGTAAATACAGAGAACATAAGTACTGCAGAAAATTTTCCCCTGAGTTCTTTAGAGGATTTACAAAGGAATGGAAGGGAAACCTATCCACTATCTGTCCTATAGGAGATAGACTGGAGGACCTGAAACCACGGGCTTTCAACCATGGGAGCGGGGGGCGAGGGGGCAAGGGAGGTAAGGCAGAAATCTTCCCTTTCCCTTGGGGCGGTTGTCTATACCTGGATCTGGTAAGGCGGAAGACGAGCCAGCTAGGGTATTCAGCCTTGCCAGCTGATCACATCGAGGGACGAGAAGCGCGTGGAAAGAAATGTTGCATATGAACTCAGGCTTGAAGATAATAAATATTGTGATTTGAAAGTAATTAGAGACGTGAGATTGATTGATCTATCTCTGCTAGCTACTCCTCAGTGCACGTCACTGTTAATTTATCAATGGACATAGCAACGACGCCAGTCTGGGAGCTTTTTTGTAAAACCTCTGCAACCGACAACATTGTAAACGCATTGTAGGACGCAATTGTTTTAAAGCTAAAATTACTGTTTCCGAATGATTTTAATGGTGTTTGTACCATAGTTAAGAAATGAAGGGCTCGTGTGTAAAACTTGGTACGTAACATGTTTGTTATTTGGAGTTACAAAGTAAAATGTGCCATCCTTCACTTTTCGAATGAACTTGTCATGTCATACAATTTCCATTGGACTCAGTGAAGCTTCTGAAATTGGTAAACACAACACGAAAACAATTTATCTACAGTATAGCTTCCAATAACCTTTTGCCTTAATGAACTCAGAAATGATCAAAATCTCACTTACCATGTTTTACACGCGTGCCCTTCAATAGTATTCCACACGCTTTCCATTCTATTTTCTTTCTTTGGGCGGGGGAGGGGAGGATAAAAACTTCCCTGCCAGGGATTTTTTTTAAAATAAACATTCTGCCAGGATAAAAAATTGTGTGTGGGCATACCCCTCCCAGTTAATTCACACACTGGTGTTCTGTATGAGTGCCCGCTCATTAATTTCATCATATCATCACTCGACCTCGCGAATAGCCAAAAGGGGCAAAAAATAAAGTAAAATAAAGCAAATCAATCAATCCTGTTGCTGCTTGTCTGCGGCAGTTCCCAGCTAAAAACAATTTCTGGTGGTCCTTCCCCTTCATGCAACCCGGGAACGAGCATGGTGGCACTTAGTTCTGCCTCTGGGAATGTTGTCAAGCCCAGGATGCTGATTCTTACATTTTGTATTTTAACATTTTTAGCTGAAAGAAAATAAACTTGCAGAAAAATTACACTGTCTACAATGCAACTTCTGCTATTGAGTGCTTATGGGACAAGTGTGGGTGAATCTAGGTTTCCTCTGCCTTGAACGGCAAGTCTCGATTTCGCCCCGGTCTCGTTTCGGGTACTGAAAATGTATATAGGACATATACAATGCGTCACCGCATGCTGCTTTTCTTAATAACTCAGGCCGGCACCTAGGGAAGGGGCCAAGGGGGTCATACCACCCCCCTCGAATCATAAAATATTTCAATAAAATTTTATAGAAAACCTACGAAGATAATATTGAGAATTTTTCAGATTTTGCAAGAATTTCGATTTCGTCCTTGCAGTACTTGCTTGGGTTTGTTGTGTAACAAGAGACCAGCTCTGAAATATTAAGTAATATTAGTTTTATAACCATTGATGATAGGTTACCGCGCGTCCCGCTTTAGTCGGGACAGTCCATTCGTTATAATCCCTTTCCCAACTGCAGTCGTGACTTGAAAATGCCTCATTTTTTGGTTAACTCACGTTTAGACATGTTCTTTATTTTAATAATCATTGCTAACACGAACCCTTTAATTCATTGATGTTGGTATAAGAATATTCCTCGTCGTTGTCAATCAGGGTGAAAATGTTCGTAGTCCGAAATTGTCGGGACGTTGCAATGTTTGGAATATCGGGCCAAGCCGCTGACTCCTAATTTGGGTTTTAACTTGGGAGTGATGTAATTTGTCATCACTAGGGCTCGAAAGTTGAGGAAATATCCTTTTTTTTCCCTAGTGTCCGAAGACGAGGCCCAACATAATATATGTTCATTTTGGGTCATTGTAGGCCAGAAAAAGGTGGGTTTTATTTGTCCTTTTTTTTGCCTTTTTCGGCGTTTTTTGGCTTATTGGTCCTTTTTAGCCTTTTTTTAGGTCTTAATGGCTTTTTTGCAACGTCACCTTCTTTCGACAACGTTTTTACTGCCCGTTCTTAATTCGAATCATCATCAGTTCATCAACTCTTGAACATCCTTTCTGCAGTAAATAAATATAAATATATATATATATATATATATATATATATATATATATATATATATATATTGAGGTGTGACTCCATTTAGTGACGGGGATCGCTGGAGACACAAGGATGTAGCTCCAAGAAGACCGAGAGGTTAGTTTAACTCGTTGGCCCGCCTGGCCGAGAAGAGGGAAGATGAAGAAGACAGAGAGCTCTCTCCACACTTACCTAGCCCAATCGCCGCTGTCTACCCGCAGGCCCGTGCCGGTGTCGCCGTCTCGCCTCGCCTCGGGCGTCCTCCGTGATTCAACTCGCTCGCGGCGTTTACCTCATCCCGACGGTTTCTGTGATCTACGATAACTGTCCTATTTTCATCCCAAAGGCGTTGAATGTGTTGACCCTGCAGGTTTTAATTCCTGTACCACGGGGTTGATTACCTCTATCAGGCGGTCGAACCCAGTAGCGACGGAGGAATGTTAGTGCTAAGCCAGCGGTATACTAGGCATTGCTTGCACGATTGGGTCAGTGTACTGTGTTTGCTCAGTTTCCCTCATCATATATATTTACCCAACTGAGGTAATGTTTCCGAAGTCCTATTTCCGTAACCCTAGTGTGGTTAGGCCAAATATGATTTTTCAAATTATATTAATCTAGAAAATATATAAGGTCTGAAAGAAGATGCATTTCATTCATATTGTTTTCTCGCACTGTGTGTTCCATACCACCAGAATTTTTTATTTTTTTATTCATTAAATATGCAATTGAAACTGAAGTTATTAATTAATATGGATGACATTTATACGCCCCTTTTTCCGTTTTTAGGTCTTTTTAAAGGCCTTTTTTTGTCAATTTATACGTCTTCAACTTCCGAGCCCTAGTCATTATGCATTTCGTCCAAGTGCTCTTTCGCTGAAAGAGCTGAGGTATAGTTTCGGACAGGAGGGGACTGTAGATTGTATATTTGGGGAGGGAGGAGTGAGATAGAATTGTATGGCCTAGGCATGGCGTATGTGAGTCTTCTGACTGGTTGAGAGGCTACGCTGCGTACTACCCGGTGCACATGATTGGGGATAGCAACCCAGAATATTTGACATTGTAAATTGACTAGTTGTGGTATTAGGTAAGTATTAAGTCTTCGTAGTTATACAATCGGCGCTTTTATAGTAGGGAAGAAAGTTCTCCCCGCAGACCTGGAATTTTCCACTGCAAGGGCTCTTTTTGAACGGCAGCTCCCCTGGGAAGCTAAGCATAGGGGAATCTAATGTCCAGTAAATCACAATCAAATAAGCACATGTACACACACATGGCAATCACACATAAACACAAATAAAAATATATTAATTATGCCTTTTACGTAGCAGATAGCTATTAACGAACATAACACGAAAGCCAATAGAGATCCATCCGATCTTTACATAGTTCTCTCCTTGAAAATGAACAAGGAGAAAACGTAAACTAAAAGGAAAAAAAAACAAGAACATCATACTAACAAAATCTTCCCACACAATAAGAAAAATCAACTGATCTCAGTGTATCTGTAATTGAAAACAAAAGGGTCACTAGATCATTCCACATTGTCCACATATGAACCAAACTTCTTCCTCTTCCTTGCTAAGGCCGCCACTTGAGTATCGTCTTTGTGATGAAGGCTTCCTGGCAGCACCTTCCCTATTTATTCAATTGCGATATTTTTAGAGCAGGGGTTTGTCGTTTTTGCCCTACCTTATTATTTATCGAACTACAAAACTCTGGTAATTTTAATAATGATTTATCTGTGAACAAGCTATATGCATTTGAAAAAAATATGGTAAAGCCCATGGCAACATGCTTGAAGGCATGTGAGGTGTGGAGTCGGGGAAGTAATGACAATAGGGGACCTCTACATATTCACAGTCCCGGTTATTTATGGAAGTGATGTGAATTGCCTCTAACCCACCACCACAGAATAAGTAATAGAGCCCCCACCCCGTCCGGAAGTCAATCGCTCTATCGACTACACCACTGTATCTTTGGTATTTGTCGTGTTTACACAAAAACAATCTATTTTAGCTTGTTCGCGTTTCGTGGCTTAATTGAAGTTAGAAAGTTCCTCGCATTGCGAGTCCCACACGAGACACATGTAGATATTCATATCCCCCTCACCCCTCCCTGAAGACTACATGTCTTCAATTAATCGGCTAGAGCGGTGTCTGTGTTGGTTCTGGCTGAGATTAGGAACCCCGAGCGTGTGTGTATACGACATGGAAATGCCATATTACAGTTTATAAAAGGTTTTTGTCTTCGGTAGTTGAAGGGAGGGAATGTTTTTACAAGATGCAAATGAAAACTTTTGAGCCTCAAGAAAACCAAAGAAGATACAGATTTGACAATGCTTTATTTTTAACATAATTCCTTTCAAAGGCTACACATTGTGTTGAAGTGTCTTTATCTTCTAAAGAACTCTTCATGTGGACCATAAGACCTTCTCCACGGCTTCAATTGCTGCATCGTCGTAGGCCAACTAAACTGGAAACCTCACTCATGGATTGTTGGCATGGCAATCGCTGAGGTGTGTGCGGGAGCATTGTCCTGGTGGAAGATGACTCCTCTGGTCAGCATGCCTGGCCTCTTCTTGGCTTTGCACTCCGAGACGTTCCAGTAGGTCAGAATATACTGTCCGGTGATGATGTCACTCCACCCAAGGGAATCAATCAGCTCATAATGGAAAACCTAGCGAATCCCAAAAAACTGATGCCATCACCTTCCTGGTTGACGTCGTGACTTCGGTCTTCTTCGGTGTGAAAGATGATGCCTGCTTCCATTCCTTCGATTATTCTCTTCTTTCTGTCTGAGGCGGCTTACTCAGCACTCATCCATAGTAATGAATCGAGCAAGAAAATTGTCCACATCTGCTTCAAACAGTTCCAAATTTTCTCTTGACATCTTCTGCCGAGTGCGCTTCTACTTAGGAGCCAGAACATGTGGAACCCATGGAGCAGAAACTTTTGAGAAGCCAAGCTCTCTCTTCAAAGTGTAGCCGGCTCTCTCCTGTGAGATAACCAACTGTCTGTTACTTGACGTGTTGACAATATGAGATCTTGCATGATTATGTCCAACACAAGGTTATTGTTTCTTTTGTGATGACAGTTCTTCGGACTTCCATGCCACTCTTGAACTGTTATACCTAGCGTTTGGCTGTGGCATATCAAGGGGCATTGTCATGTAAGCTATTGAGGATATCTTGATGAATTCATCACTGTGTGATAATCCAATCTTTCCATTTTCAACAAATCGTTGCACCTTCTTCAATTCAAAACTCTGCAATAGAAAAACGAGAAATGTTAGAAACATGAGCATGGAACATGATACTAATGAAGAGTGCTGCTATCACAAATATAATTTCGTTTGTTAGCTACCAATTTTCTGTGTCAGGAACAAAACTTTTTAAGCACCCCTCGTACATGAGAAAAATATGCCATGGACATCTACGTACCAATCAACGAAACCGAAGCACCTGATAGATGTCTCTTTTTTGTTACATCTTATCGTACAAGAATAACAAAACTTTAAATATCTAAGCTTGAAGCTATTTTTAATATTTTAAATTGATAGATGAAAACGGCTTAAAAGCAGCAAGCGCAAACTACAGTAGAAATATCTGAAATACATACACTTTAATCACGTAGGTTTCTAATGCCCTTTATACAAAACTATATTCTACTTGGCTAGTCTCCACAATGGAAACTGAAATGTAACAATGAATTTTGGTTTTGGTACAAGTACAATACTGCAAAGGGAATTTTCGTTTCGGTGATTCAACTGCAACAACTACAAAATATATTGTTAAACTAAATACTGTTGTTACGAAATGACTGAAACGTGTCTGTATGGAATATACAAGCAACATTAATAAGACTACTTCTGTTTTTACATTCGAACTGCATTACTTCTTTTAGTTTCTACTCCAAAAGGTAAGAAAACTTACTTTCACTTGCTGCATTCCTTCATCTGGGAGCCTTCATGGTTCCATAATTAGACGCAGATTCCTGCCCTTAATGTCTATATACATTCCTTTTTTCCTTTAACCATGTTGCCGCGAACTAGAGTTCCACTCTCTTATAAGTTTCCTCAGCCTTAGATGTTTTGGTGAGTCAAACGCTCACCCATCCCAACCCCCACCCTAAATCCCTTGAGGACCCCCTGGCCCCCTTTTAGAGACCCCCGTGTCCCTCTGGGGGAAAACCAACACCGAGGAGGAGATCCTGGCCAATAGGAGACTTCCAGGTCACAGGGGACGTGGGACAACTCCGTCTTCCACCCTGCTTCCCACCATATCCCTCCCGCCACTTGGGGATGGATCCCCCGGTTTCCCAGACGCTGTATCGGATGGTGCAGTGGTGGTGTCCTCAGAGGAGGACCCACCGTAGCGAGCGCCGTAAGGGGCGAGGGAGGCCCACACCAAAGACAGATATGGAAGGCTACAGTACTAATAGAATAATGAACGGAAAGTACTAATAGATTAAAGGAAGGAAAGTGCTAATAGACTAAAGGAAGGAACTACTAATAGACTAAATGAAGGGAAGTACTAATAGAACAAAGGACGGAAATTACTAAGAAAATAAAAACTGAAAGTACTATTAGAATAAGGACCGGAAAGTACTAATAGAATAAAGGAAGGAAACTGCTATAGACTAAAAGAAGGAAAGTACTAATAAAGCAAAGAAGGGAAACTAATAATAGAGCAGAGAGCTAATGGGGGAATTGAGGGAACTACGGTGACTCCAGCCACCTCCTACAAGCTGGAGAGCACCCTAATGACAAAACACTCCGCTTCACAGGAATGCTACCTCAGAAATAGTGGTAACCACGAAACTCCCTCGCGTACTCTAACAGCTAATTTGGATCTAACTCTTTGTCATTGTTCCTTGCCTCTTGTTACGAGTGACCATCTCGAACCATGAATAGGCACTGGAATGAATCAGGGTAGAAATTCATGGACACATACATGAAGGGAATACCTAAGTAAACGCCGAACTGACATAAGCGTGACCTATCAAGCCAGAGATCCCTTCTCCTACGGCGCAGAAGCGGAATGTTTCCTACCATAACTAAGAAGAAAAGAGGCTGGAGAACGATTAAAGCGGCGGCTGGTGGGTCCGAATTAGGTTCAGAGCTAGTAGCAAAATACTACTAGCTCGTCACCTATAAGGGTCAGTCAATGGAAAACGGACCACCTCGTATATCTCGACGGGTGGATGCCGTGGCTCCACGAAACTCCTGCTACTACTGGTAGGGGGTTCTGTTGTCACCCGGTAGATGGCAGTCAAGTCGCACGCTTGTGTGAAGCAGTGCGAGTGTGAGCCGTGTGAAGTGCAGACGTGCAGGGGCTTCCCGTTCGGCACATCGTGGATGCCAGTAAGGAGAAGCAGCGACCAATCGTGCCCTTCCTGGTGACGGGAGGCGCTAGTACTCGAGACATTCGCCGGCGAATGAAGGCAGTGTATGGGGAACAATGTCCATCTCTGTCGCGAGAGACGGAGTGTAATCGGAGGTTTATTCGCGAAGGAAGAACGTCACTGCAGAATAACCAACAACCTGTACCAAGCGGCCAATGTTGTCCAGAACCTGTTACTCAGATTTTGGTAGGAAACACTAAAGCACCCACCTTACCATCCGAATATGTCTCGGTGCGATGATGCTATCTTTGATTCGCTGAGACGGGCACTGCAAGGTCGCCGGTTTAACTTGGATGCTGAGGTGAAGGATGCAGTGATTGACTGGTTGTTGCAGCAGCCGCCCACCTTCTACAGAGCTGCTACTGACTTACGTACTGCAAGGACGGGGGGACAAATGCCTCAATGTCTACGGGGATTACTTTTAAGTTGAGCACATAATGTCATAGTTATACAGGGTTTTCCATTGACTGACCCTTATATATTATAAATAAACACTTCATATGCACATGCTCTTTAAATTGAGAATTTAAGATGTTTAAACCCGTGTGGAGTTCCTGATCTCCTATCGGGCGCCTCATCAGGTGGCGGATATAGGAAAGCTCACTAGATATCCTATGCACTGGGCAATGAAAATACCCAAGTTGGACCAAAACCAGGAAATCTGCCTTGTAGTTAGTAGACGGATCTACAAATGCTACTCGAAGAAAACCTTGAAAACAAATCACGTGGTCCTACAGGTTGGGGGTTGATCGTAAGACTGACACCATTACCTGTCAAAGAGCAACGCGTTGAGAAGCCAATAGACGGAAGGAAGAGTACATTTTGTTAGAAGACGACCAGGACAAACCAGGAGTATGAGAAAGGTCAACAAGCAAAGAACAATCAATATTGCAACCTGTAATGTACTCACTCTAAGGAACACTTATAGAGTCCTTAAACAACAGGCTGAGAAATATGGAATCAACATTATGGGAGTTCAAGGAACAAGGTGGAAAGATCAGATACCTGTAAGTCAGGAAACCACATAGTGTTTAATAGTGGCGGAAATGAAAAGGATACGGGTCAGTTTTCATTGTACATGAGAATATGAAGAACACACTATTCAATTTTACACAGATAAACCATAGAATGTGCACCATGTAGGTCAAAGGAAGAATGTTTAACATCACAGTAATCTGTGTATATGCACCAACTGAAGAAACTGATAATGAGATGAAGGAAAAGTTTTATGATAAATTGGGGTATGTTTATGATACAGCACCACAACATGATGTAAAACTATTAATAGGAGATGTAAATGCGAAAATGGGAAGAGAAGAAATTTTCTGAAAAATAATTGGCAAAGAAAGCTAACACAGTGGTAGTAACGACAATGGTCTGCGCATAATAGACTTTGCTGTAAGCAAAAGAATGGTAGTTAAAAGTACTCAGTTGCAAAGAAGTAAACATAGATATGCCCTGATGGAACCACAAGAAACCAAATAGACCACGTGGTAATAGGTGATAGACATTCTTCAGATGTAATAGATGTCAGTAGCTGCTGAGGTGCAGACTATTGATCTGACCATTTTTAGTAAGAAAAAATAGACAAAAAATTGCTTGTTATAGAAATAGCAAAGGAATGAAACAAAAAAATATGGTACAACAAAGGTAATAAAAGATGAAATGTATAGAGCAAGATATAAAGAGGTATTAGAGAAGTGATTGGACGAGAAGGATGAGGAATGACATAATTCTGATTTAGATGAAAAATGGAAAACAATAAGAGACAGCATTCATCATAAGTCAGAAAAAGTACTGGGTAAGAAGAATCCAAAAAGAAGAGAAAAATGGTGGGACGTGTGAGGAATGTGATAAAGCCGTAAGAGAGAGAAATGAAGCAAGGATTAAATGATAAACAGAAATAGAAGAGAAAATAGAGAAATGTTTAAGGAAAAGAGAAGAAGAAAGAAAAGAGAGTATGAATAGCAAAAAATAACACAGATAGAAGAGACATGGAAAACTAGGAAAAGATGAGAATACTTCTGGAAAGTGAAAGAAGAAATGAATGGATTTCAACCCAGGGTTGCCTTCTGCAAAGATAAAGAGGGGAATCTGACAGGAGACAAGGAAAGCATACTAAATAGATGTGCAGAGTATTTTAGTGAACTGTTGAATGGAGATAATAATGAACAAGTAAATGAGAATACAGGAAATACTGAGGAAGAAAGAAGATTGAAGATAGAAGGGGGAGCAGAACACAGATAAATCAGAACTGATCCAACCCCCTTCGAGAGAAAAGGTTAAAGAATCAGTTGTAGAACTAAGAGACAATAAAACCGTAGGAGACGATAACATCAACGCTGAAGGTAGGAAGGGATATTATAGTGGAAACTTAGAATAACTGTACAAACAGATATGGAAAGAAGAGAAACTTCCTCAACAATGGGAAGAGGGCTTATTTGCCCAATACATAAAAGTAAAGACAAAACGCTATGTGAAAACTACAGACGAATTACACTTCTCAATATGGCATATCAAGTATTTGCAAAGATACTGGTCAGGAGACTTTCCCCAGTAGTAAAGAAGATGGTCGGAGAATACCAGTGTGTTTTTAGGAGAAACAGATCGACCACAGATCAAATATCTTGAATTAGAATGATAATGGAAAAGTGCTATGAATACGATATTGACCCACCTCTTCATTGACTTAAACAGGCATACGACAGCATCAAGAGGAACAAACTACTAACAATCATCAAAGAACTGAAAATACTATTCAAGCTATTAAATTAACAAGAATGACATTAAAGGAAACAACGAGTAAAGTAAATATTGAAGGAAAATTATCAAGATCCAAATAAAGAAAGGGGTAAGGCAAGGATATGTTATGTCAACCCTGTTATTTAATCTACCACTAGAAAATGCTATTACACATTTGAGTATACACCTAGGAGAGACAATCTATAATAGGATGTGTCAATGCCTAGCATATGCGGATGATATTGATCTCATAGCACGAAACAATACACAAGTAAATAAAGAATTTCAAAAACTAGAAGATCCTGCCGAGAATATAGGACTATATCTACATGTACAAAAACTAAATATATGCTCACATCAAGAGGAAGGAAATACAACGAGAGAATGATAAAGGCAGGAGGTAAATAATTTGAGAGATGTGATAACTTCAAGTACTTATGATCAATAATTAACCAACCAAACAATATATCTGATGAAATCAAGGTAAGAATAGTCGCAGGAAATAGATATTCAGTGGCATTGAAGAAGGTTTTCTCTTCCAAAGAGATAAGAGATAAGAAAAGAAACAAGATTAATATATACAAAACAATTGTACACCCAGTTGTAACATATTGGTCAGAAAACTTGGATGTTAGTGATAAGGGATGAAAAGGTGTTAAGAAGATTGGAAAGAAAGATCTTCAGGATAATGTTTGGAGCAGTGATAGAGAGAACAAAACCTGGAGGATATGAACAAACATAGAAATACAAGAACATATGAAAATCCGGATATTGTAACAGAGATTAATTGTGGATGAATTAGATGGTTAGGACATGTGTGGCCAATGGAAGATACCCAAGAAGGTATCAAGCGGGGGACCAGGTAGAAGGAGAATTAAAGGAAGACCTTGGAAACGATGGCTCGACAACGTGCAGGAAGAACTGAGAAGTCTGGGAGTCCGGATATGGAGGACGATGGCAACGAATGGAGACGACTGGAGGCTGGGTGTGAAGGAGTCCGAGGCCATACATGGACTGTAGCGCAAAGGAGTAAGTAAGTAAGAGGTTAATAGATCAGTCACAATGTACATTTATTATGGTAAAGTTATCTGTTAATACTTTAAAAGTTAAAGAATATGAAACTCAGCGGTAGATGAGCCACATTTAGAAGCAAGTGATACATACGGTGACTTAGGGTGAATCGGAATCCAGGGTGAAATTCTCTCTCCCTACACACAAACAAACGAATGAAGGAAATGTTTCGATCTGGCTGTGAAGTTTGGAACTTCTAGCATCTAGTGAACGTAGAAACTACCAAGGAGTCGAGTATTTCAAACTGCCAAGAAGTACAGAATATACTTGTGTTAAAGGAAAGTAGAGAAGAAAAACTGTTTTAAAAATTCCTATGTATTTATTAGTGTAGCACTGCACTATATGTGATATTTTAAAGATCAGTTGTGCGTAACATGTTTAGTTGTCGCAGAAGTAGTCATGGTATTTGCCTTAATTTGTGTCGCGGGTAGAGCATTTCCAACTGATCAACGGAATCGTGTTGCCCTTTGGATGATAAGGCTTAACACTATATGTGGCTGTTTTTCATCAATAGCAATGTTTAAAAGAAAGGACACTGCACATAATTTTCTAGTTCATTTACAACTTCAAGACCCACCAAGTTTCCTGAATCCTGTTTGATTCTTTTGGATGGCCATGCGCCACACAAGATCCTAAATGCATTGAAGTTTCATGAGAAGAGCGACATACACATGATATATCTACCAAGCCATACGACATATCGCCTACAGCCTTTTGATTTTTCGTGTTTCGAGTCTCTAAATCCCATATTTTTCCGAGTGCAATAACTGTACGCAAATACATACATTAACTTTGGAAGTTAATTCCAGCGATCGCAGAAAATTGTTTGGGTCCCATATGTATTTAACCTCTGATCGCAGAAAGTATGTCAGAAGAACCAAAGGTGTGCTCAAGGAAGAAGAAAGTTTATTTGTGGAAGATGTGCGAACAAAGGAAAGGTCCTACAGTCTGAACATAAGGTTTGTATTGGATATTAAATACTAATTTTGCCTAACTTTTGTAGTATTAACAGATAAACTTACCGCAGCAAATGTACGTTGTGATTGATCTTTAAGGCTCTTAAATTCACAATTTAAGGAGCATGCGCATTTAAGTGTTTATTTATATATAAGGGTCAGTCAGTGGAAAACTATGTATAACTATGAAACTATGTGCTCACCTTAAAAGCAATCCCCGTAGACGTTGAGGCATTTGTCCTACCGTCCTGACAGTAGGTCAGTGGCAGCCCTGTAGAAGATTGGTAGTTGCTGTAACAACCAATCACTTTCTGCATCATCCACATCAGCGTCCAAGTTGAACCGGCAACCACGCAGTGCTCGATTCAGCTTACCAAATATAGCATAATCGCAAGGGGACATTTCCGGATTGTAGGTGGTTGCTGGAGTGTTTCCCACCGAAATCTGAGTAACAGGTCCGGGACAACATTGGCCGTATGGTCCAGGTAGTCGATCGTCCTGCAGTGACCTTCTTCCTTCGCGAGGGAACCTCCGACTGCACTCCTGCACCCGCTACAGAGATAGACAATGCGCCTCATCCACCACCGTCGAATGACAACAGTGTATGGGGAACGTTGTTCATCTTTGTCGCAGGTGAAGAAGTGAAGTCGGAGTTTCCTTCGCGAAAGAGGAACGACCACAACCTGGATCATACGGCCAATGTTGCCCCGTGCCTGTTACTCAGATTTCGATGCGAAGCCCTCCAGCACCCGCCTTACAATCTGGACATGTCCCAGTGCGATTACGCCATCTCTGGTGAGCTGAAACGGGCACTGCGTGTTAGCCGGTTTCAAGTTGGACGTTGAGGTGAAGGATGTAGTGAGTGATTGGTTGTTGCAGCAAACGCCCATCTTCTACAGAGCTGCCACTGACCTACTGCCAAGACGGTAGGACAAATGCCTCAATGTCTTCGGGTATTACTACTAATGTAAGCACATGGTTTCATAGTTATCCAGGGTGACCTGTTTTCCACTGACTGGCCCCTATAAATTATAAATAAACACTTCATATATGCATGTTCCTTAAATTGAGAATTTAATAGGTTCAAAGATCAATCACAATGTACGTCTATTACGATAAAGTTATCTGTTAATACCGTAATCTGGGGTGATTTCGGACAAGAGCGTATTTGCTCCTTTGTCGAGCATTTAAAATTGCACCAGTGTGTTATGAGTTCCTGCATTGTCGCTTGTGGCATTGCTGTGTTATGTGTACCTTCAGTTGTTGAACCTGTGCACCTGTGTCAATCTACGTGTGAGACTTGTCTAAAGTTGAGAGAGAATTTACATTGTTGTCCTTATTAGCGAAAACTTTCGGCCATAGCTGACAAATAATGGGAATTAGGATTTTTTGTCCCATGAACGTGTCATGAATGGAGGTGTGAGGACAGTCCTGGGATAGTATAAGCTGTGTTCATTTTCAAGTGGAAATGTAGCAGAAGTCAAAGTGGCAGATAGTGCTTCATCGGGGTGAATTCGGTCAATGCTGCATGTGTACAGAAAATAGTTGGCGGTCATAGTTAAGGAAACATGATAACAAAGATTTGTGGAATGCCATAAAAGACAGCAGAGATGAATCAGAAATACAAGATCAACAAGAGAGAGAGAGAGAGAGAGAGATCCCATGTCAGAAACCTGTAATCGTGTTCTAGAAGAGGATATGATGTGTTTGTAACAGTGCATTATACATACACAGATAACAAGAAAAGAACAAACAAGAAGATATGTAGGTGTTGTAACTGGTGAAGCCGCAAATAATAATGATGTGAAATTTCTATGTCCTGATAATAACAGTAGTAGAGGCTTTGTGTTTCCTATCTTAGCAGATTCCATTGGAAAAGATCAAATCATGGAGATTCTTCCAAAGCGGAAGGAGAAAATAGGAAACTTGACATCTGGATATGCTATTCTGTGATGTGATTGTCATTGTCTTGTTTAATATGCAGATTGTGTAATGGATGTTTGTATCTATGCATTTTGTCTCTATGTGGCCTTTTACGTTTTTTAAAACTCATTTTTGTGTCAGAAATCACCCATAGAATGGTACAAATTCAGACAAACTGATTGTACAATTGCTTGTCCGAAATCACCCCAAAACGCACATCGGACATCAGATATGTTTAATTCAATTTGAAGTAGGACCTTTTCATGGAATGTTTTCTCTTAGTTGTGTTCCTCATAAATATACTCCACAATGCAATAGCGTAGCAAGCGTCCGTACTCAAAAGCTTGTTTGTTATACATATTAAAAATTCAACGAAAGCGTCCGAATTCACCCCAGATTACGGTACTTTAAAAGTTCCCAACATGAAACTCGGTGCTAGAAGTGCCACATTTAGAATGAAAAGATACATAAGGTAATTTTGGGTGCATAGGGTAGAGGGTGGGTAGGGTCACTTTTGAAATTCTCTCTCCCTACACAAAACCATACGAACTAAAGGAAATGTCTTGATCTGGCTGTGAAGTTTGGAACTTCTAGCATGAAGTGAACGTAGAAACTACCAGGGAGTAGTGTATTTGAAACTGCCAAAAAGTACAGAAAATACTCGTATTAAAGGAAAGTAGAGAAGTAAGACTGTGTTTTAAAAATGCCTACGTGTATTTATTAGTGTTACACTGTACTATATGCGATATTTTAAAGATCAGTTGTACGTATCATGGTGTTTAGTTGTCGCAGAAGAAGTCCTGATATTTCCCTTAATTTGTGTCGCCAGTACATTGAATTAAACTCATGAAGATAAAATTGTTTCGGTTTGGCGGATTAGGCTCAACAGTATATGTGGCTGTATTCCACCATTAGCAATGTTTAAAGTAAAGAACACCACCCAGAATTTTCTGATTGTTTCCCAAATGGTTCGTAGACAACTTTAAGACCTACCACTTTTCCTGAAGCCTGTTTGATTCTATTGGTTAGCCATGCGCCTCACAAGAACCTAAATACATTGAAGGTTTATGAGAAGAACGACATACATAGAATATGTCTACCAAGCCAAGCCATACGACACATCGACTACAGACTTTATATTTTTCGTTTTTAAAGCCACTAAATCCCATATTTCTCCGAGTGCAATAACTGTGCGCAATACGAGGTGGTGAGAAATATAAGTACAGGGTGAGCATAAAGTCTTTCCCTGATTATGAATGTTTATATCTCAACCTACACGGTAGATAGGCAAATAAAACCTATGGCAATAAGCAGTGCAAAACATCACGTTTTCTTCCATTTTTTTCTGATTCGTAGAGACGGTCCTGGATCATGGCCACCGCGTTCGCCGGACATAACCCCTCTTAACTTTTTTTATGGGGTTACGTTAAGGACACAGTGCTTAGTTCACCAGTTCCTGATATGCAAACACTTCAGACACGAATACGGGACGCTATAGAGACGGTGACGGAAGAGATGTTGGCAAAGACATGGAGATAAATTGAGTATCGTCTAGACGTCCTAAGGGCAACAAAGGGAACAAGTGTACTGAAGTGTACTGATAACAAAACATTATGAGTTAAGCTAACATTTTCAACAAACCGCATATCTGTATCTAGCATAGTTTTTTAGCAATAGAAGTTTGTAATCAGGGAAAGACTTTATGCTCAAGCTACACTAATTTTGAATGCATTTTGAAGGCATCATGGATGATGGTAGCAACTCCAGCGATCGCAGCATATGGTTTGCGTCCCATAACCTATGATCTAACGAAGTCTGTCTGAGCAACCACAGGTGTGCTCAAGAAAGAAGAAAGTGTATTTGTTGAAGATGTGCGAATAAAGGAAAGGTCCTACAGTCTGAACATAAGGTTTGTATTGGATATTAAAATATTAATTTTGCCTAATTTTTATAATACTAACAGATAACTATATCGCAGCAAATGTACGTTATGATTGATTTTTAAGCCTCTTAAATTCACAATTTAAGGAGCATGCGCATTTAAGTGTTTATTTATGTATAAGGGTCAGTCAGTGGAAAACTATGTATAACTATGAAACTATGTGCTCACCTTAAAAGCAATCCCCTTAGACGTTGAGGCATTTGGCCTACAGTCAAGGCAGTAGGTCAGTGGCAGCCCTGTAGAAGGTGGGTAGTTGTTGCAACAACCCATCACTTTCTGCATCATCCACATCAGCATTCAAGTTGAACCGGCTAACACGCAGTGCTCGATTCAGCTTACCAAAGATGGCATAATCGCACGGGAACGTGTCCGGATTGTAGGTGGCTGCTGGAGTGCTTCCCACCGAAATCTGAGTAACTGGTCCGGGACAACATTGGCCGTATGGTCCAGGTAGTTGATCGTCCTGCAATGACGTTCTTCCTTCGCGAGGGAACCTCCGACTGCACTCCTTCATTCGCGACAGAGATAAACAGTGTTACCCATACACTGCCGTCATCGTCGATGAATGTCTCGCGTACTAGCGCTTCCGCCACCAGGTGACGAACGACTGCTCTTTGCCCTTCCTTACTGGCCTCCACGATATGCCGGACGGCAAGTCCCTGCACGTTGGCACTTCACACGGCTCACACTCGCACTGCTTCACACAAGCGTGCGACTCCACTGCTATCTACCGGGCGACAACGGAACTCCCTCCCAGTGACAGCAGGAATTTCGTTTTGCCGCGGCATCTACATGTCGAAATACGAGGTGGTCTGTTTTCCAATGACTGGCCCTTATAATTCGGACCACCAGCCGCCGCTGCCTCCCCCGCCCCACACGGCACCCACAGAGACGAGTCCTCCCCCGAGCGACACCACCACTACACCACCCGACACGGCTTCCAGTTATCCAGAGGACCCACCCCCCGTGGCACATGAGGGTGGAAGTGTGGAGTTTTCACCAACGAGTGCTTTTCAGCAGCCTCTGGTGCCTACGTCCCCACCGACTTGGGTTACGTCGCCCATTGGCCATTCACCCTTCCGCAGTGTTGGTTCTTCCCCCGTGTAGCCCTGGATTCCATTAAGCCCGTTTAGGCCTCTGGGCCGTGTCCGAATCGGCAGGTGCAAGCCTCGCTCGAAGTGGGAATTCCTATACTCTGTCTCGGGAATCTTTGGACCAAGCGATCGACAACAAGTCTCTGTGCAAGTAGTGACTCGCTCTCTCACATTCTCTACCGTTATGGGAGGCCTTGGTCATCAGACAGAGTATAGTTGGGGTATGCTTTTCCGAGTTTAGGGATGGTCGTATGGATTAACATGGAGACAATGAAGCAAGAGGGAAATTTTTGAGCAAATTATATCATCCGAGTGGATGCTTCCTTCAGATTTTTTTAACTGGAGGAATAGCATCTCCCGTGTTCCCCTCACTTCGAGCTCTAGGCGCAACACTCCAAAGCACCTTACTACCCGGATTCCCCGTACCGTTCTTTTTTGAATCTCCGTCACATGCAGAGTTTGAGACGAGAGGAGGAAGGTGCGATAAGTGCACCCTTAATAAGCCTTTTCCTACTCTTCCACAAATAGGCAGTAGTTAGGCTGGATAGTCCGATTCTCACTATGCACTAGTAATGGCAACAGGCAATCTGCCTCCGATAGCGAATTGCTATCGACACTTGCACCCTTGAGTGTGCGGTTGACGTTCAAGCTGCAACAGCGCTGCTCTTTAGCCGAGAATCAGGACACCTTGAACGGTAGGGCAAAGCGACGGGGAGCAAAAGGGATTCGAACACGGCTTTAAGTCTTGGGCCAAATGTGAGGGCGCCAGAAAAAACCGGTGTGGAGGAATATTTTCTGGTGGGCTACCAATAAGAAAAATCCTTTCCAGAGTACATATTTGAGACAAGGGTATTTTCGTGTTTCTTGTTTTCCAGTTAATGGACACATCAACCATTCATACCCTTCCCCCACTCCTATCTGGCGCCTTAACCCTAAGCCTCCCACGGGGCGATAAGTTGGGTGGTGGCTCCTGCGTTTCGAGAGGGAAATGGTTGCAAACAAACTCAGCGTCCACCACCTTTGCAGCAGTGGCGTGCTCAGGATTTTCGAAAGGGAGGAGTTACGTAACCACTCTTAGTAGTCATATCTCACTTTGTAATCTTTCCCTCCCTATGGCGTTCCTTTTTTTTAAAAAAAATTATGCCAAAAGTAGGGCAATGACTTTTAACAACGCCCGTTGGGCACGCCACTGCTTCGCAGCAGGATTTTTGATTCAGAGCAAGAACACTCTATTCTCTCCGGCTGGAGTTTGTCAGCGTTTCTTTTTTTGTTGGGAAAACACCGCTGTGGGAAGGGCGGTGGATCAAACAGCAAGGTGGATCTCCAATTATTGCCGCTTCCACCAAACCCTATTTTGCTGCCCCGTGGGGTTGACACAAGGCTTAAGCCGAGCCTTAAGCCCAAACAAGCTCCATGGAACCCAGTGCCTTGTGGGAACTGTGGGCCTCACCCTCCCCTGCCCTTCCCTTTCCCCCTAAGGCTGAGGATACCCTTAAAAAATGGAACCCTAGTTTTTCCCCTGTGGCCGAACAGGCCATTGAACGAGGGAGGTTTCTTTTTATTATTAAGAGCAGGAGATTCTTTTTTTTTTTACGTCTCATTGAACCTGGAAAAAAAGGTTAATTAACTTTAGTTTTATGAAAACGATAATACACAACATAGCAATACCAGTTCTACAATGTTTAACGTTTTGTTAATACGTCAAGGAGAGCTGACATTGCGAACACGCGAGAGGAATTCAATAAAGTTTTTTTTCTAATCCACTTCCAGTGTCCGTTTTGGGAATTAGAGTACACTTGGGTAAACATGCATCTTAACACGTGACCTGCTGCAATTTGTAGACATGACTGTTGTTCTTTGAGGGTTGTAAAGTAAGGATGGAGCTATTGACAACAGAACAGTTATCAGGTACTTCTTCCTGAAAGGCAACACACCCCAAAAACTTTCCCAGGAGATGACGACGGTGTATGACCCACATGCCCTATTGTATGAGGTCTCTATGAGGTAATGAAACACTGGTATAAGCAATTCTCGGGAGACCACAGTCGGCTATTGCACTCAGGGTGCGAAATCACTGAAGACTGGTGGGCATGAGGAGGATCTTAACGCACACGCACGCACGCCTGCACCAAAATAATGTTTACACTCTTTGAACTTCAATGACTGAGAAGTTATTAAAGATGACTTGATTGGACTTTTTGCATTTGAAGCTACAATACCTATGTTGAGCATGTGTGAGAGCATAGGGGCCTTTTTTTGTTTTTAGTCCCGTCACAGCCTGCCTATCACGGATTTTTATAGGTGCTAAAAAGAGGGATTTAGGACTTTTATGTGCTTATAACAAATGAATAGGCATAATTATTAATTAATAATAATTTTATGAAATAACTGGTTTTAGATTCAATTTGTATACAAAAGTTACTATTTTTGGTGCAATCAGTATTATTCTTTGATTATAGAAATTTACAATTTGTCCAATGTAAAAACTTTATCATGGTTTGAAGTACTGCACCACCATATGCTCTTCAAAGTTCTCCGTGGTGAAGTTCTTCCAGTCATCCGTGAATGGGTGCTTGTACAGTCACGGACACTTCTGGGTTGTAACAATCCCAATAACTTTCAATGTGATC
This sequence comes from Lepisma saccharinum, assembly GCF_977018435.1. Classification (NCBI taxonomy): domain Eukaryota; kingdom Metazoa; phylum Arthropoda; class Insecta; order Zygentoma; family Lepismatidae; genus Lepisma; species Lepisma saccharinum. The sequence continues at coordinate 26,772,776 of NC_139256.1, read as the reverse complement.
GTTTCAACCCAGAAGCGTTCATGGAGAATCTTCTCTCTACACCGCAGGAAGTTATTGTTGAAAAAAACCTTCATAAATGGTACTGCTGCTGATTCCCAAGGCAGGTTTGTGGCTCCCGGAGCCAGAGGCGTAGTGGTAACGTCGTCGCCTTGTAACGAGGAGATCGTAGGTTCGATATCCGTTGGAGGCTCCGTTGTTCGGATCCCACTTTAAACTGTAGGTCAAGTCCCGAATAGTTTATCTGTGCATAAAGTATGCAAAAAAGACTCAACCTCAAAACTCAAAACGCATGCAAGTTCGAAGTGGTCTTCTCCATACTAGTACAGTTGTATTTTCCGGCGCAACCCTCCCCTTTCACCTAACTGTTGTGTCAATTGGGATAACAGGTGACGTGATTGGTCACTTGCAGGGTTGTCGTTACAGCAAACACTCCAAACAGCCAATCTTGAAATCTCCCTGCGCTTTTACACTGTTGGAGGCCGAGAATAATGAAATATTTGTTTTAACAACTGAATGAGGGGCCTCCGTCAAATTACTACCTGTGGGGAACTGAAGCCAGAAACACTAAGTGACGTTTGACATGCAATTGAGACGCTTCCCTTCCTGTAGAAACCGTATCTGTTGTTTATCGATCTGCTCAGATTGCTCATAATGTATTACTGCCAATGGTGGTCATTCTGAACATCTATAACTTTAAGGTATGTGACACCAAAAGAAGTTCGTGCTTTCTGTTATTGGCGTTAGAGTGTAAACACTATTTCGGGACAGTCTGTATATATATATCATATATTTATGAAGTAGAAAATTAATTCCCTTACTAACTGGTTAAAGAAGACAATAAAATACAATAGTTGAAATGCAGCCGTAAACTTCGTACACCGTCGTAGTAGTTTAGTTCGTTGTAAAGTGTACTAGTAATATATGAGTAATGAGAGCGAGCCCTGGGAGCGAGTTTGCTTTTATAATCTTTGGTTATTACACCTTTCGAACACGCTGGATCATGTTAGATCCACGTATTTGCCTCTCAGTAAATGCTTCACGGAAGTTACAAAGTTTGCGCATTCTTGAGATTGCTCGTCGGTCGGACAATTCCAGTGAATAAACAAGCATAAAATATTCTCTTGACGAGGTTTTCTCGTATTTTTAATCACCATATCTCTACAATAGAGAAAAAAGGAAACATCCAACACTCAAAACCTCAACACTTTGTGTGTGTTTTCGATATTATCCTTAGTAAAGTCTATTTGAAGTCAAAACTAATTACTTATCTTGACTGCACACCGTCTGTACACCCTTGACTAGGGGTGTACAGACGGAAAAAAATAGGGTCGGAACGGGATTAGGAAGGGAAATTTTTATAACCCAGTCGTTCCGGACTGAACAAATTCGCCATTCTCCGACCAGGTCGGGATATTTTCGATTGAAAATTTCGAATTCTACACAACATTTCCTTCTCAAGTGCTTATTTTTGCACTTCCGTCAATTTCAAGAGAATTCCCACTTAAAGTGCAAAAAATACCAAGAATTAATCATTTTTAAATACGATCCATTGGAATTTTTTGACTGTTCTTGATCGCGAAAAGTCGCGTTATCATTCCTCCGAGCTGGGATCTGACCTTCACACATTTGAAATTATTTTTGTTACAGTACACCGTCACCGCGTAGAAACATAGATAAGAGGTGCAATGAAAGAGAGCAGATTTAGTGATGTATTTCTTATATCTGTGCATCGTGAAAAAGTACAAAAAGCAAAGAACTTTTCTTCAACAATGTTCGAGATGTTTATGGAAGGGAAGCAAGGTGAATCCACTTTCTCTTTGAATAGTGGACTCAATCCTGAACTTGTCAAAAACACTAAGTACTTTCAGTTCAATTTCATGATTTCTATAATAATAATAACCATAATAAACGGTAAAATATAAGTTTCTATGACTGAAGGTCAAAATGTGAAATCTTACTCTGCCCCCGCGTGCGAAAGAATCTTGCGGAGGATTTTATCTTAGCGTCCACTGGTATGGTCTCATTCTTGTTCCAATTTTTAAGAAATCGTCTCGGTCTCCGTTCTATCACCCTTTTCCAACACCAACAATGATTTTTATTATTTACCTCATAACATCTTTTGCTTTCCTGAAAGTAAGTGTATCTCCTGTACGCCTAGAAAGGTGTATCTTGTGTCACGTCGCCATTTGCGTTGCACATTTAATAGAGGAAATCAATAAAATAAAAATCCATTCTTACCTTCTGCTCGTACAGTACTCCTCTTGCAAGGTGCTGCTCTTTCTGTTCTCCTATTTCATTGGCTTCTGAGGAGGCTTCGAATTTGTGAAGTCGAACTTCATGCGTCACCACTCTGGCAGTCTTCAATTGGTGGCTTCTCTTTCCACTTGTCGAAGCCTTCAACTGTCATCTGAGAAACAAAAATGTATTCGTTTTACTACCGTATTCATAGCACAATTTTCACTCTAATAAACACAAGAAATTGTACAAAATATAGCTGCGTCAGGACATACATTAAATTATAAACGCGTTTAGATTATTCAAACAAACATAACTTCCTAATATTACTTCTTATATGGCCAGTCTTCGAATTTATTTATTTACTGCCTCAACTGAGGTAAATCCTGCAAATTACGGAAGGGACATATGCAATCACACAAAAGATAAGTTTATACACAAAAAAATAAACAGAAGCAATACAATTAACGTACAGACATACACAGACCGATAATACAAGTAACCAATTGCATGATCACAAATAATCAAATTAACCATCCTTCTATTGTAAGGGACTCCCCAAATTTTGATGGCAGACCGCGCCATTAACTCCCTCCCTCCGCCGCCATTTGATCACCCCTGTCTGAACACCTCGCCAATCATTTTTATCGCCGCAGTAAAAGGCAACGCTTGTTTCTGTAGAAATATTCTAGCCTGGCTTCACAAACTGTAAAGTGCCAGATAGGTAAAATGGCTTTGTCTTTGTTTATGAGTGACCTATATAAGTCTTCATTTTAAAACCAAAATAATGTTTTCGGATTGCAACAACGCAGATGCTAAATTTACATGAATGTCTTATTTGTTTACGAACAATCATTCACGGTTGGAATGATAACCTACATTATGTGCAATTTGAAAGAGGGGCATTCCACGAAAAGTGGTCCTACTCCATGTAAATTACAAAATGAATTAATATGCAAATTATTTTTTTAAAAAAAAAATCATTGAGGTTTAGAGGTTTGTGAATGCATATAATTTGCACATTTCACCAATAAATGTTGCTAGCATCTGCAATCTGTATGCTTCACAGACAAATGAAGTCAAAACTTGCTACATTTTAAAGCGTCACGCACGTAACGCACTGTTGTTAAAGCTTTTCATGCATTCAGACCATATCAGCATACTCAAGTAATTTTTTCATTTGTTAGCAGACATCACAAAGTACTTCATAATTCTATGAAATCAGTTCATTATGAATAATAATTTGAATCCAATCTCACGTCTAGAGCCCTAAATTTTGTGTCTAAAATGTCACACACGTAACACTGTAAGGCCCAAATAGCGAATTTTGGCGCTTGTTGTATGTGTTCGTGTTGGTTCTTTATTTTATATGTTCATGGACGAATTTATCACGCAACTTCTTATTATTAAAAAGAAAAGAGAAACACTGATCACTAATAACCTTTATCCAGTGCAATCGAGAATGTTAAAGTTTGGATGAGACTCTCATCATGAGAGTACAGTGTAAATGCAATTATTATATAACCCATACTTACTTTGTTTTCCTTCATAGATTTTGGCTTCAACTTCTGCCCAACTGTGAAATTTCAGTCACCGATTTTTTTCATTCAAACCTATTTTGGCAGGATCAGCTCTGGGGAAACGGTTATCATGTTGCCATTGTTATTCTGGTATATTGTTGTAAGACAACAATGTAAGTATTCTTCCGGCTCTGTCCAAAGCTATAGAACACGTTGTCAGTAACCAAACGCGTAATTTCTTATCACGAAACAATCTAATAAATCCTCCACAATCGGGATTCCGGCGCAACCATAGCACCTGCACAGCGCTCATCAACGTGAAGGACGACATAAGACATGCTATGGACATTAAAGAAGTAACTATTCTTGTACTTCTGGACTTTAGTAAAGCTTTTCAGACTATTGACCACGACATCCTGCTATCGAAGCTATCCTTCCTGTACAACTTCTCTGACCCAATGTGTCTTCAACTCGGATGAGAAATCGTCGTAGCGATCAATCAGCGCCGGTGTCCCCCAGGGAACAATCCTCGGTACCATAGAACGCTACCCTACGTAAAATGTATCTCTATTCCCTCCCCTACCTCCCTCATCGCACCCACCTACCCCTTTGCCTATGGTATTCCTCGGGCATTCTGTCAGGCTCGTGGCAGCACTGTGGTAAGGACGGCGGAAGCAGTGAACGTCTTTAGTTTGTGTGTTATGTGGGACTCTGTATGTCAATAATACGTAGCGATAGTAACAGAAGAAAAATCTTGCACGTAATTTTGACGTGCATGTAATAATAACGTCATATGTATTCGCGAAAGATTTGCGTGAATTTTTCTATAATATCTCATTTTTCTATAAAATGGTCAACATCGCAGCGATCAATGGATACATTATTCACACTCACAACTTCTACAACAATCAGGGCAACTCAGAAAAGAGACCATTGTCACGAATTCAGTTCATGCTTCACCTCCATGAGAACTTGACCAAGATCTGGCAGGAGCAAAGGCTAATAAATCCGGGACTGTCACAGGAGTTCAGGAAGTCAATTTTGAAGGTACTGGGAAGGAAGAGACAAGTACAGTAGCAGCCACGTCACAAGGGAACAGAAAGTATTGCAGTTTCTGCAACTACAAGAAAAGGGGGATGACAACTACGTACTGCTCCTGTGGGAAGCCAGTTTGTGGAACACTACCGTACGTAAAATTTACGTATGCTTTGCGCTCAAATCCCTCCCCTACCTCCCACCTCGCACCCACTCACCCCTCTGCCTAGCAGTGCCTCAAGTTGTCTGTCGGACATAAGGCAGCACTGTGGTAAGGAGGGTGCAAGCGCTGATCGTCTTGATTTGGTTTGTTATGTTGTGCACTGTACGTCAATTTTACGTAGCTGTGTAAAACGAGAAATATCTTTCACGTAATTTTGACATTTTTAAATTCGATTTGGATACTTAGACTTTGAAAACGAAAGTTTAAAAGCATACACTATTTTCTTGTAAGACTTTAAAATTACATTTGTTCCTTATTTACAGCGTTATGAATATTATTATTGTTTGCTTTTCATTGTTCTAACTTTTCGCCTTCATTCTTAATGTGCGAACGGGCTTGTCAAGCAAAACCTTCCCTTAAAATATTCTAAGTTTAATAAAACCATGTTCATACATTTTAAAATGAAGAATAAAATTCCAATGTAAGGAAAAATATACAAAATAATGATCGCAATGAATAGAAATTTGTTTTCATGATGTAGAGGTTGTTTTAAAAAAAGATTCCTTCATGTACGTCAAATTTACGTAGCAGTAGTTACACTGTAATATTGGAACACGGTAGTGTTCTAGGGTTAACCATATTCCTGACGCACTCGAACACTGTAAATATCACATCTGTGCAGATGATGTTCAGCTGTATTTGTCCTTTCCTCCAAAGAATATTGAGGATTCAATTCACGATATAAATTATGATCTGAACAAAATCAGTACTTTGGCAGCTAATCATGTGCTACTAATTAATCCTTCGAAAACCCAAACTATTATTATAGATTCACAAAAAATGCTTTCCGCGTTTGAAATTTTGTCCCTCCCGCCCATAATGGTCTTATGGAAAGCTATTAAATTAAGTAAAACAGCCAAAAATCTGGGCGTAATGTTTAATCACCATCTCTCATGGTCAGATCACATAAATTTAACTAGTAAAAGAGCCTTCGTTGCATTACACGCTCTTGTTCGGCTTAAACATTTTCTACCCGTCAGCATTAAAATCAAACTGGTGCAAGCACTTGTTTTTCCACACTTCGATTACTGCGATTCTGTCTATTCCGAATTGCCAGATGATCTCGCTCAACGTCTTCAACGAGTACAAAACACCTGCGTCCGCTTTATTTTCGATCTGAAATATATGGACCATTTATCAGTTTTCTTTACAAAGCTAAGTTGGCTCAAATTAATTGATCGGCGAAAGGTACACAACCTCACCCTTCTCTATAGGGCAATCAGTTCAAAGGAACCGGCTTATCTCTTGAGCAGATCCTCAATGCTTTTCGAATCACACAGCCTTGACACCAGATCGCGAGGGAGAACTCAACTACTCATCCCCCTTCATAACTCAAATTTTTATTTAAAATCTTTCACCGTTTCTACTTTTCGTCTTTCGAACTCACTGCCCCTCGAAATCAGGAACACATCTTCAGCATATGTCTTTAAGACACAATTAAAACATTTTTTTATTGGGCACAAATATTTAGCAAATTATATTTTAGTGATAAATTGAATACAGTTAAGCGCAGAAAAACACAAAACCCTTATTCACCTTAATATTTCAAATCCCTGACTACTGTCATGAATATGTGATTGTGTGTGTGTGTGTATTTTGTTGTATGCTCGTGAGTATAGGTTAGGTTTATATTCTCGTATGTATCTTTATCTTATCCTTTTTTGTATTATTTTTCTTTGTAATTTTATATTTCTCTTTCTTTATTTTAATATTTACCTTTCTATGTAATGGTTTAAATGTTGTTTTCTAATTTTCGTATGATCAAATTTCGATATAAACATGGTTAAGTGGTAGAAAAGGCTACGAAGCCTTAAATTCGCCATGATAAAGAAGACGCAATAAATAAATAAATAAATAAATGTTAATGTTCGGTAAAAGGGTGTTCTAAAATGTTTGAAATCAGAGAATCGCCAGAGAAAATTGTGTCAGGCAGTGGGGAAGCGTGGAGCGTGGTATAAGGGTAGGCACTGGCGTGAACAGGCAAGGGGGTGGGGGAGGGGATGAGAAGGGGAGTTTATGTTGTTATTGCTGTGGTGTTTTTAGAAGCAGCAACTCCATTCTCCCAGAGAGCTGCAGGATATGTAGGGTGCGAAAGTACCAGTGTTTCAAATTCCCGAGATAAATGACTGTCTATGGTTCCAGGAATTTGTGGTAAAAACCAGTACAAGGTGTTCTAAAATGACCCCCGGGGTTAAAAAAAAAACACGAGTATATTAATTGGGTGGAGGCACATAGTGGGTCGGATCACACTTTTAACTGTAGGTCCGTTCTCGATTAGCCTTTCTGTGCCTAAAGTGGACTTAAAAAAACTCAAGCAAACAAAGTTGTATATTATTTTTGCTGCAGGATATAATGGTGTTTTGAGCGTAATCGTGAAGCGACAACAAGCAAGTTTCATTTCACACATTCCTCACCAGATAGCAGGAACGTCACATAGCTGTACGACCTAAAACGTTAATAGAAGCCGTGTAACCGATTCCCAAGGAAAATAAATAGCATAGGAAGGTTATGAAACTTTGAACATTGTAGTTCCATAAAATACGTCACACACACGTATGATTCAGAATGTACTAAATAAGTTGAAATCAAAACCCCGGAGTTCTTTTTCGGACACCCTGTATAGGCTATCTGAAGAACTACTGCGCAGAATCTAGTTCTCATGTTTAATTACCTTCTTGAATATACATATAAATAAATAAATACAAAGAATATACAAATACATGCCAAATACAAATGTTGCTTCTAGAGGATTAATTGAAACAATGTAGCTCTCTATCTGTGGCTAGTTATAAAGATTCCACAACCCTTATATTTTCCGTGCTTACTGAGGGTTGGCAAAAAGTATATTTAGTTAGCACCTGTTCAAATTATACTTCATGCAATTTCTTGCCTCGTCTGAAGATTGATTGAGTAGCAAGTACAGCATTTGACCTTGGCCTTTGCAGGGCAACATTAGTTGAATTGATCAATTATATTGAAGCACACAAACTACAGGCGAAAGGATTTTAGCTTAAGGGACGTTAATACAAGCGCATAGTAGTAATGTCGCCCCCACGAAGGGTTTTAACAATTTTTCATAAACGTTACATATATTATTCACCCCAGACAGTTCCTAGCCTATACGTATATGTAATTTATTGAGATGTAGTTGCCAGTATACTAGGTACATTTATCTCCACTCCTTCTGTGCAGAACCTCGAGATGGAGTGGTTAGCACAGCACGCTCCGACGCCAGAGGTTCCGGTTTCGAATCCAGGCCTCGGTATGGATGTTGTCCAGTGTTCGAACTCAGTTTTCATTGCCTTGGGGAAGATGCCCACTCAGTGGCGTATTTGCGACTTCATTTCGGAGGGTACTTTTTGGGGAGGAAGCAAATTTGTTTATGGATAATAAACTAAACTATTTTCTTGCAGTTCTAAGTGCCTTAGAACACTGGTTCTAACCTAAGTCATTAAATCTTATAACACTTAATTTACAAACACTTAGTAGATTTGCATTCTAAGAAAACCCAAACTCATACACACAAAGAGCCATTGAACGTGTAACACTAAAAAAAACTTGACCAAATTTATATGGTCTGTTCAACTCATTGATGGTGTGCGACGAGAAATGTGATCTATATCCAACGAATGAAGCTGACGAAATCAAGGCTCCTTGCCATGGCGGCAGGCCAGGGGCGGCGTCAGAAATTTTTCACCGGGTGGGCAGAAGCTGTAATTGATAGATTAGGGTGGGCAGGTATAAATGTAATGCTATGTATGTATGTATATGTATCCCCTCCTCTTTTACACTCCCGATTTCCCTACACTTATTTTCCCTTTACTTTTCATCTTTTCTTTTTTACTCTTTAATGCCTTCTTATATCTTTCTCAGCTTGTTACCTTTTTCTTCCTTTCACTTTCTCTCGTTATATTCTTCAAATGTGTCTCTTAACTGGCACACACACACACACGCACCCACACAAGTAAACGCATACATACCTCTTTACTTATTTATCCATTATTGGCATACAGTAGATTATATGGTCAAATGTATCAATTATTAAATAATTCAAACGAAACCATATTTAAATTCAATCGATATCACAACTTGTGCTGTACTGGTAAATATATTCTCGTTACATATGAAAATTGCTTTCCATTATGATTACGTTTTTAAATGATAACAGGCTTTGCTCATGTACATGCTATAGTGACTTTTTCTAAATCACTTTAAAACTAGGTCTCTTCGAAAACGTAAAACAAATACACACAAAGCCAGCACATTAGAACGTAGTTTCAACCTTAATTTGATTTTATTTATAATTTTAATCATCAAGTTACATTCCCCTTCAATGACCTATTTACATTGTATTAAAATATATTACACACACAAACGATGAGTGATTTCAATAAATTATAGAAAGATACAATGTGTGATACTTTTCTTACAGCTCCTCTTCGCTTCGACCGTCGTGGTTGCGTCCGCAGCTTCGGTCCTCGGCGGTGGATTGGCAGCTCCAGTCTCTGCAGCAGTCCTTGGGACCCACCCATCAGGGGGAGTCTCCCTCAGCAGGAACACTCAGGGATCCCTCTCACTCCTCTGGGACGATCTCTCACTGCGTTCCTCGCCTCATCACCCTTCCCAGGAGGCAATGCAGTTGCAAGGTCCGTCGTGAATAGCATCACTGGTGCCACTCCAGCAAACCTTGCTGCACCTCTGCAAGTAGCTCCAGCTGTGTACGCAACCACCGTGGCTGGTGCACCAGTGATCGGTGCTGGATACGCAGTTGGCTACCTCCTGGGATCACCCTTGTATGGTGGAGTTGTTGTTGCTGGATCACCCCTTGTTACTGGACTGGCCCTTAAAAGTTAAGCTCCAACGTTACTTGGAGCAGATATTCTCATTTAAAGAAGTGTGATGAACTACAACAAAATTAAAGCTTTCACTGTTTGTGCATGTTTTTATATGAAAGCAAAACTATCTAAATAAATTATTGCGGTGTTCTAATATTGTAGCTTCTTAATTTTTTCCTTCGGAAAATATTATGTGGTAAACAAATTATCACACTCCAAGGAAACTTGTGATGAGAAAGATTACTGACAATAATGAGAGATAATGTAAACCAATACGATGAAAGAAACTAATCACTTAACACCATCAAAGTGCAACAATTCTATGAATTCTTACATGAAATAGGGCATACCAGGGCTTTGCCGATCACAGTACATTACGGATCAAGCTATGGTTATCGCGACGTAACTCGAAAACTGTTAACTATCATTGTGCGTGGCATTGGTCCACGGATTTCAGGTACAGAGTGTAGCTAACCTACTTTAAATTAATTGAAACAATCATGTGTAGAGTTAAACAATTTAAGAATGGCAGATAAGGATATTTTTCTGAGGTAAGTAATGCAAATGTTTGCACACAGGTTATTTTTATATTTTCAAAATAAGACAATTAAAATTGTATATTCTATCTATCAACAACACATAGATTACTTTGAAATGTTACAAAATATTAAACATATTTTTTGAATGTAGTACATATGAACAAAAAACATCAAAGTGTGTGCATTCAGTACACTAAGTAACTCAATTTTTGCGGTAGGCAACTAGAGTACGAGAGCGCGCATTGTGAGTGAATGCGAGCGCGCGCGTTCAAACTTTACTTGCTACACGGCACATTTTAGTAGGAAGCTTGTCATTATCTGTTTCAAATGAAAGGTAATATTATACTCTACAACTTTTGTTCGGACAATTTGCCAAAATTATCATTAGTAACGAAAACAAAGTGCGGAAAATTAAAAAAAATAAGTATAAAGATTTAAATTTTTCAAAATTTTGTCTTAAAATTACTCAAAAACTATTCGGAATATTTAAAACATGAAGAGAACCAAATTTGTAGAGAGTAATGTTGGCACTGAAATTAAAAAAAAAGAAGTCCCGATGCGACCACTAGTTTCAGAGATATGCATGATTTCTTGAAACACTGCATATTGAATGTTGAGGGAGGCGTTAGGGAGTAAGCTACGGAGATAGGAATGGGTTCTTTTGGAAAATACATCTTTTATGATGGTCTAACAATATAGCAAATTTCAGCTTTCCCCTAATTATTTCCGACAAAACTCCTTCGTTTACTGGACTAGTTTTGCAAGACTTGAGCACAGAGAAGCGTGAGTGCATTAAGACTCAAATTTTGGTTTTCATGTCGAACGCTATTGGGCCTCCCTAATGGTGCAGCGGTAGCGTCGTCGCCTTGTAATCAAGGGGTCCCGGGTTCGGTATCCGGTGGAGCATATACTAGATCGGATCCCACTTTAAACTGTACGTCCAGTCCCGATTAGCCTTACTGTGCATAAAGTGGACTTAAAAAAAACAACTCAATCAATCCGTCGAACGCTATTGATGAATACTTGACTTTGGAACTGCATTTGAATTATCTATGAGAGGAGCTAAATTAAAATTATGCTTCTATGTTCATTTTATGCTCAGACAGACTATAGAGAATACCATCTTTGACTCTACCTACAGTTTAAAGTGAAATGCAACCCACTGTGCAATGTGTCTCCATTTTGATCCATTTCGGTTCCAGGAATTGAAGACTAAAATTGGTAAACGCTGAAAGTGCAACAATAATGCAAACACTGTTTTCCACGTTAAACTGTGAAATGTGCCATGATTGATAATGTGGTAAACGTGAAAAGTGGCTGGTAGCCGCCTAAGTAGTACAAAGGGCGTGTAAAAAGGTATTAGTGTGAACGTTCTTGCGGGCTGATGTGCTGAACGATGCGATTTCCCAACACTTTCGCTTTTGGCACTTACAACGTTTACCACTTTTAGTCCTCAATTAACTAAATGTAATTTTGTAAACAGAAAACCAACGAGAAATATTTTGCCAAAAACATAAACGCATTAGCTGATTTTATCCTCATTGCTGAATTCATATCTGAAGTCACCATTTTTTTAAAGTCTGTATATAAAGATAGTAATCGCTAGTCGGGACTGGATATAAAATTTAAAGTGGGATTCTAGCCACTAAGTGCCACCGCAGGCTATCGAATTTAGGGCCGCTTGATACAATGCGACAGCGTTATCACCAAGCCATAAAGGAAGGTCAATATTACATAACTGAAGCTTAAATTAGTGAGTGGTGATACATACCGGAATAATGATGGTGCATTATTTACAAAGATAATAATTTTTGGCCAAAAAAAATATGTTTGTGAAAGTAACAGCCCAAGGACACACAGAAATTCACTTTCATATATCCACATAATTCGTCTAGTGAATAGTATTGCAGTTGAACAGTAAATGTAACAGCTTATTTATATTTTTTCTACTAAATTTTGATGAAGTCTTGTAGACTTTTAATAGTTAACATATTAAGAAATCTAGAATAACTACAAAGAATTTATCAACACCATTTGAATAGATATTTTCATAATTATGAACAAAGAAGTGTCAAACACATGCAACTAACATAGTGAAGAGATACGTGTATTACAAATCTCGGTGGAAATTTTATAATATGAATAAAATCTCTATTGAAATACAGGGCAAGTCAAAATGATGGACCGATTACAGAAATTTATTCTGTGAAATCTAATAAACATATGTTATTGTGAGACATGCGCTTCGAAAGGTTAACTTTCAAAGTTTAGTTTCCACGCAGTGTTTACACTTTCTACCGCTAGGAGTCAGCAGCGAGCAGCAAGCAGGAAAATGGCGTTGACTGGAGAACAGAGATCTTTCTGTGTGCTTGATTATCATGTGAACAAGTCTGTGATTAGTGTGCAACGGCATTTCCGTACCAAATATCGGAGAGAACCACCTACGGGGAAGGCCATTCGTAAGTGGTATGAACATTTCAGAGATTCGGGCTGCATCTGTAAACGAAAATCGACTGGCCGTCCGTCGACTGGGGAAGAGACAGTGGAACGAGTGCGGAGTCCACAGAAGTCCACCTACCGGGCAGCGAGAGAACTTCAACTTTCACAGAAAACTGTCTGGCGGGTTCTGCGAAAACGTTTACAAATGAAACCCTACCGCTTGCAACTAGTTCAAGCCTTAAAAGACACTGATTATGCTTTGCACGTGTCCTTCTGTTCTGATTTCCTCGCATTAATGGAAACGGATGGGTTCTCTGAGAGGTTAATTTACAGTGATGAAGCAACTTTTGCATCTCCGGAGGATCGACCTCTCCTTCATTGGCCACCTCGTTCTCCCGATTTGACCCATGTGACTTCTTCATGTGGGGTTTCGTCAAGGATCATGTTTACGTACCACGACTTCCTACAACAACACTGGATGACCTGCGTGCCCGCATCACAGCAGTCATTTCTGATATTGACCGCAACATGCTACACAAGGTTTGGCAGGAGATAAACTATCGGCTTGATGTGTGCCGTGTTACGCGAGGTGCTCACATAGAACACTTGTGATTTGTTTGAAAAAAACTTTGACACTTTACCTTTCTTCGCACATGTCTCACAATAACATTTGTTTATTATATTTCACAGAATAAATGTCTGAAATCGGGTCCATCATTTTGACTTACCCTGTACATACTGGGTGGTCCAAAAGTCCCGGAAGGATCACATATCACGAGAAATACCCATCGAATCGGAAAACGAAAAAATACGTGTATAATAAGTGAAAGAAAGCTATTCAATGATGTCACACTTGATTCCCCACCCCCACCCGCTGGGGGTGGGGCGAGGGGCAACTGTGAAATTTTAAATGGAAACCCCATTTTGTATTGTACAATCAGAAAGAGGACTTCATTCCGAGTCCAACGAGCTATCAACCATTCTAGTAGCTCAATTAGGAACGGAGATATGATTAAATATGATATGATATGATTAAATTCCGAATCTGCATGTGATAGTAGACCTTCTCAATATACTCTATTGAAAGGTCTTGACGTGTAGATTCCGAATCTGCAATTGCTTTCACTCTAGCTCAATTACGGGGAGAGAAAATTTTTTGGGTTTTATGAAATTTCCAAATTTTTTTTTTTAAATCGAAAATTAAAAAAAAGTCATATCTCCGTTCCTAGGAGCTAGGAGGATGGTTGATAGCTCGTTGAACTTGGAATGAAGTCCTCTTTCCGATTGTACAATACAAGATGGGGTTTCCATTTAAAATTTCACACTTGCCCCCCGCCTCACCCACAGGGGGCGGGGGTGGGGAATCAAGTGTGATATCATTGAATAGCTTTCTTTCACTTATTAAACACGTATTTTTTCGTTTTCCGATCCGATGTGTATTTCTCACCATATGTGACCGTTCCGGGACTTTTGGACCACCCGGTATATCATTCTTTCATGCAATGGTTCTCAACGAGGTTATTTCTTGGTATATTTTAAGTCCACTTTATGCTCAGATGAGTTTATCGAGACAGAAAATACAGTTTGAAGTGTGGTCCGAACCACTGCGTAATTCCTGGACCTACAGATGTCATTGATTTTATTCAAATGGGTAGAGAATGTACTAGTTTTCAGTAATTTTGTAATGTACACAATTCCTTATATTTCCGGAAACAAGTTTAGCTTTTCTGGCTCCCTTTTATCTCACTCATTACGCACCTCTTTGTGCTTTTGTAACGAACAAGTGAATTATTTATCCACCAATATATTGCGACCTTATATTTGGAAGAAGTAAAAAATGTATGGTGTTAGCCTTTATTCTTTTCTTAGAACCATGGATACTCTTTAATATATGTTATGATGATAGATAAAAGTAAATAAAAAATAAATGATGATAGATATAGTTGTGTTGGCAGGTCATCTATTGTGTGAATTACTTTTCTATAATATCTGATTGTTATGTAATATTACGATTTCGTCAAGGAACACTACTGCACTGATAGTTCTGACAAAAATAACGTAGGAGCAAGAAAGTGTGAATACAAATAAGAAATAAATAAAAGGTTTGTGTCTGGTGTCAGTCCATAATTATTTCTTAGTCTCTTTAGAGGCACAAAAAATATTATAGGTTTCCAAACACGAAACGTCTTTGGAAACGATGTCAAAGAAATTCACTTTTCTGTTATTAAGTTATTAAATACGTAAAATTTTCCTGTACGTACGATTATGGACTGTTATATTATTTCTCAATTAATGTTTATCATATGAAATGACTGTACGATTATCTAAAATACGCAAAATATAAACGATGTCATGAAGCAAACAAACTGTACACTAAAAACATTTGATTGATTGATTGATTTGGTTTATTTTACCTCTCTTTTCTGCCACTTTTGGCTAATCGCGAAGGTGAGGATGAATGATGAGTAATGATATGATGAAATTGATAAAGGGACACTCAGAAAGAACACCAAAGCCCAGGCAGGGATTCGAACCCGAGAATCCTTGCCACGTAGCACACTGTGCTAACTACTCCGCCACGAATACTCCGCCACGAAGGTTGGCTATCGAATAGAATAACATAAAGAAAGCGAGTACATTTATGTCAATAATTATGCAGTACAAAAATAATGCATCTTATGACAATATTACGTTAGTGCGAGAAATGTAGGCTACATATTACAAGGGTCGTTCAAGGTTGACCGGGATTTTCGTACGTAAAAAGTCGATGAATAGCCGGATCATGATGAAACGTGCGGGTGACGTAATGTATTCCTTCGCGAGTAACTAGCGCCCGGCATGACGTATTTCGCGCATGCGCAGCAGTTGCAGCGAACATGGCGGCAAGCAGTGTGTCTGTGGCTGTGGAGCAGCGGTGTGGAATCAAATTTCTCGTGAAGGAGAAAGTGAAACCAGCTGAGATTTTCAGACGATTGCAAGCACAGTATGGTGAACAAACGATGTCGCGGACAAGAGTGTACGAATGGTGTGAGCAGTTTCGCGAAGGACGGGAGCTGGTGACAAATGAAGCGCATGGACACATTCGCCCCCACTGCAGTCACACCAGTGAATATCACACGTGTTGAGCAAATGATTCTTGAGAACCGGCGAGTAACAGTGCGGAATATTGCTGCCGAGGTGAATATCAATCTGTGTCGGGAGTGTTGAGACAATCATTCACGACCACTTACGCTTCCGCAAAATCTGTGCAAGGTGGATTCCCCGCCAGCTGACATTCGATCAGAAGTGGACACGCAGGACGGTCTGTGAACAGCTTCTGAATCTGTTTCGAGCAGAAGGTTATGAATTGTTGCAATCCATTATCACGTGTGATGAAACATGGTTGCACAATTCAACCCCAGAGACCAAAAGACGCGGCATAAAGGTTCCTCGCCTCCCCCAAGAAAAGCAAAACGCAGCCGTCCGCTGGAAAGTTCATGGCAAGTGTCTTCTGGGACATGAAGGGCGTTATCCATGTGGATTTTCTGGACAAAGGGAACACGATTAATGCCCAGTATTACTCCACATTGTTGAGTGGTGCTATACGAAAGTCCATTCGCAAGAAAAGACCTGGGATGTTGTCTGGAAATGTCATTCTTCTCCATGACAATGCCCGTCCTCACACGGTCAATGTGACAACAACAACTCTGGCCGACATGCGCTGGGAAGTTCTGCCCCATCCCCCCTACAGTCCGGATTTAGCCCCCAGTGATTATCATTTGTTTGCACCCCTTAAAGACCATCTGGGAGGGAAGAAATTCACGACAGACGAAGCACTGCGGAGCGATGTCCTCCAGTGGCTACGACAACAACCAAGTTCTTTCTACGCCAAAGGAATTCGGGAGCTGCTAGAACGATGGCAATGGTGCCTCGGCGCGCACGGAGAATACTTTGAAAAACTGACATAGTTTGGTGTTTCTTCTGCTACCTATTTCCTCTGCAGAAATAAAAGTCCCGGTCAACCTTGAACGACCCTTGTACTTCATATTTAAAGGTCGCTTTAATTTAATTTATTAATTACATTTACATCACTTCATTGGTATTATTTTCCAGGAAATGTTGTGATTAAATTATGTATTAAATAATAGCAATTTCAAATGTCGAAAAACAATTGATTTTAACTTCGAAGTCATTCCATGCGAAATCAACACAGCCTTTGACCTGACCATCTCCGATTTTCATGAAATTTGGGGAATTGAAACTATGCATGGAACTTAGTAAGTATGACAATTTTTAGTTTCGTGCGTCTTGTAATTGTTAAATTATTCAAGGTCAAAGTTTGCAGAAATTGCCCTTTTTGAGCCCGCTTAGCTATACTAAATCTGCTGTAACTCCGCCCCTATTTTGCCTAGGAAGCTCAAATAAAGCTTATTGTACAGGGAATTGAACAAGCTTTCAAGCGATATATAACAAGCCTACCTTTGGATAAAAATATAATTTTGTCACGTGACCTTGACCTTTGACCTTGAATATCTCAAAACATGTCATCACCGAAAATCGTGAAAAAAATATATTTGGTGCCTCGTTCCATACTATAAAACATATCAAAAAATCATTCTGGGACTGCAATGGGATCAGAAGATACAAAATAATATGTGTAACTATGTGACTGATAATAGCCCGATTACATGAACTATGAAGAGTCAAATGTCCCTTAACACTCTCTACAAAATGTGAAGGAGTTATCCTGGGTATAATTGGTCATGAAAGAAATAGGTTAGGCACAGGGAGATCCCTAGCCGTGTGTGACAATCCCAGATCCAGCATATTGTTGACCGCCATATTGAATTCAACGCAAAAATTTCAAAGGAAAGGGGGTGATGTGATATATCAAATGAGGCTAGAATTTCACGAGAAATGTAGTGACGAAGGATTTTCCAACGTATCTTTAGCCAGCAAAAAGTTATACACATATCTTTCACTTACGATATATGCACATTACAATGTTGTCAATGTTCCTGTGAGCACACTCGTTGACGTCTCTCACACTCGCATAGAACATTTGGTAATGTAGCATGTGCAACAACATCGCAAGCAGCAACTATGCCTTCTCTCAGATGGTCAATATCAGGGATTTTTAGTGCATGCACCATTCTCTTCAAATGTTTCTGAAGGCAAAAGTCCTCCTAAGATGTTAGATCTGGGGAATGTGCAGGCCTTTTAATAGATCCCCGTGTGCCCATCAATCTACCTAGAAACTTACCATGAAGAAATTGCGAAAATGTCTACATAGTGTGGTCACACTCTGTCCTGTTTCAAAACTCTCGAAAAGTGCCATATCCCGTAACCAAGGATGTAAAAACCTGTTCAATTAACAAATCCAAGAAGCCCTCACCATTTAAGGTTCCGTTGTTGAATATGGACCAACCATTTCCGTTCGCCATACATTATACCACGTAATTAGCTTACCAGCAACAACCATTCGACTGAGCAAATCACAGGTATTGCATATTATTTTTACTAACTTCACCGTGAACATAAAAATTTGCCTCGTCACTGAAGAATTTTTCATTCCAAAGGAAGTGTCACGTAATTGTTTGAGATACTTTTCCCAATATTCTTCAATATTCAACTATTTGGTGAATGTAGCTGATTAAAATCATATGCAATGGTGCGTATACTTCTTTCTCTCCCAAGATGTCAGCGTGATCTCGGTGAGTTCCTACAACGTTAGGAGCATTCCAATGCTTTGTTTTTAACACCTCGAAAAGGAGAAAATGGTACAAGCATGCAGTAATAAATTGTTGCTGGTTAAATATATGTTGGAAAATCCTTCGTCACTTCATTTCTCGTGAAATTCTAGCCTCATTTGATATATCACATCACCCCCTTTCCTTTGAAATTTTTGCGTTGAATTCAATATGGCGGTTAACAATATGCTGGATCTGCGATTGACACACACGGCTAGGGATCTCCCTGTGCCTAACCTATTTCTTTCATGACCAATTATACCCAGGATAACTCCTTCACATTTTGTAGAGAGTGTTAAGGGACATTTGACTCTTCATAGTTCATGTAATCGGGCTATTATCAGTCACATAGTTACACATATTATTTTGTATCTTCTGATCCCATTGCAGTCCCAGAATGATTTTTTGATATGTTTTATAGTATGGAACGAGGCACCAAATATATTTTTTTCACGATTTTCGGTGATGACATGTTTTGAGATATTCAAGGTCAAAGGTCAAGGTCACGTGACAAAATTATATTTTTATCCAAAGGTAGGCTTGTTATATATCGCTTGAAAGCTTGTTCAATTCCCTGTACAATAAGCTTTATTTGAGCTTCCTAGGCAAAATAGGGGCGGAGTTACAGCAGATTTAGTATAGCTAAGCGGGCTCAAAAAGGGCAATTTCTGCAAACTTTGACCTTGAATAATTTAACAATTACAAGACGCACGAAACTAAAAATTGTCATACTTACTAAGTTCCATGCATAGTTTCAATTCCCCAAATTTCATGAAAATCGGAGATGGTCAGGTTAAAAATTGCACATATCTGTGTTGATTTGGCATGGAATGACTCTTCGGTAGATTTTTACAAGAAAAACACGTAGGCTCGATAATTAGCTGAATGAATTGACCGCATAAGAATTCTATAAGAAGTGAAGTTTCTCATTTACCTTCCAATCAATGACCTTCATAAGGATAATTATGTAACTGAAATGGGACTATAAATATTATTAATGTGGTGGATGCCTCTTACCATAAACTGAGAGATAATTATGTAAAATAGCACATTCATAATGAAGGACAAATCTACCAATATAAATATATGTGAATGTTGGATAGTCACAGTGTACAAGATCTGGAAGAAGGAACAGTAACAATGAATTCAGTAAGTATGTAGTCAAAACGTTTCCAATGGTTATACCCAGATGGAACATAATTATTATTTTTTTATGCAGAGCCATTACAAACTATTCGATTCTTAATTTTACACTATTGAGAAGGTAATGGAGAATTTTAAATAATTTTATTCATAACAGTAAGCAGAATAATCATTTTCGGACATTGCATCTGGTTATATGGATTGTTAACTTCTGGTGTAATATGTTTATATCTGAAGAAACTGAGACATAAAGCAATTTATTGACGTAACACAAACACACGTCTGTATTTATGCCTTAACTTATATCTGTATTATTGTCCTGAAATCGATTACGGGACAAATGTATCAACTATTCAATAACACAAACCAGTTACTTATAACGCGGTTAAAAGAACAGCCACTTTTCTTTTAGGAATTCTAATGTTAACTAGATACGTACTTTTAAAAGTACTGTAAGTGTAGCTGAGTTACATTTTTGCAATAGAAGTAACATTGTCGACAGTTATTTTACGACCCTTAAATTTGTAAACTTGAAAATTTGTAACGTGGGGAAAGAGCTAAATTTGGTAACTCTGTTGCGAACTATGCTAACTGGATGCTAAGGTGAATGGCTATTCGTGTAATAGCCTAAGGTAAGGAGGCAATTCTTTGTCGCATATAAATTTCGAACTTCCACGAACTATTCGGCCTTTCTAACAGTTTCAGTGTTCTTGGGTGGATTGCTGCACTCATATCGAAAGCCGTATTTGACCTGGAAAGAAGCCATTGCTTAATAACAGAATGTGTGTAATGTATGTGGAAGTATAGAGAGAATAATATAAGAAGAACCACTATTCAAGTAAAGCTGATTCCTTTGGTCACAATAGTTTTCTCTTGTCGTAATAACATAAACATACGTGTACATAATTATTATGTATCAGAAATGTAATCAAAACGCACATCTAAATGTAACTTACAGTTACATTTTGAAGTAAGAAACTACAACTGCAACTGTTACTTTAAAGAGTAACTTTCCGAACACTGACTCAAACGAAACTATATTTAAATTTAATCGATACCACAATTAGTTCTATATATTGTAATATTTAAGAAGGAAATTTATTTTCCCTTATGATTGCGTTCTTGCCGGGTCCAGTAGCTGAGTGGTTAGCACTTCGCCCTACTACGCCAGGGGTCCCGGGTTCGAATCCTGGCCTTGGTACGGATGTTTGTGAGTGTCCAATCATCAATTTCATCATATCATCACTCATCCCCATCTTCGCAAATTAGCCAAAAGTGGCACAAAAAGCGAAGTAAAATAAAGCAAATCAATCAATCAATTATGATTGCGTTTCACAAAGATAATAGACATTGCTGACTATGTTATTGTGACTAATTTGCACGAACTCTTGTTCTCATGGAAGAACAAAATCAAGTACATACAATGATGACACATTCAAGCACACAATATCAACAATTTAACTGAAATATTCTTAAATATAAAGGTTCATTTGTTTGTAATAATATATTTACATTATATTATGTAATATTATTATATGTAGAAACAAAAATTGATTCCGCCAAATTAAAGAAATAAACAATGTGTTTTCTTATTACAGCTCTACTTTGTTCTGACCGTCGTGGTTGCGTCCGCAGCTTCGGCACTCGGCGGTGGATTGGCAGCTCCAGTCTCCTCAGCAGTCATTGGGACCCACCCATCAGGGGGAGTCTCCCTCAGCAGGAACACTCAGGGATCCACAGTAGCCCTCACTCCTCTGGGACGATCTCTCACTACGTTACTCGCCTCATCACCCTTCCCAGGAGGCAATGCGGTCGCAAGATCCGTCGTGAATAGCATCACTGGTGCCACTCCAGCAAACCTTGCTGCACCTCTGCAAGTAGCTCCAGCTGTGTACGCAACCACCGTGGCTGGTGCACCAGTGATCAGTGCCGGATACGCAGGTGGCTACCTCCTGGGATCACCTTTGTATGGCGGAGCTGTTGTTGCTGGATCACCCCTTGTTACTGGACTTGCCCTTAAAGGTTAAATTCTAGTGCTGTCTTACAGAACTTATCGGTTTAAACACAGATCAAGCTTCTACTAATTTTGTTTGGAAATTTAGTTTGTATAATCTATCCACTTGTGAAAAATATGATTTGAATTTCTATAATTAATTGAACAATAAAGAATTTGCAAAAACATGAAATACATTTTATGTTTTCACAATGTATTAACCTTTCATAACAAAACCTTAATTTATGTACACAGAGTTAAACTGTATATTTTTAGAAAAATCTGGTGGAGAAAAGATGGGTTTAATAGAAAAAGTACAGAGAGATATGAAATTGCATTTATATGTGAAACAGTGAGTAGTTTTTAACTTAAATATAACAGGAAAATTACATGAACAAGATATATAAAGGCATAATTAATTTCTTTTAAGTTCAGATACTGTGATATTTTTTACACTTTGGTGGTAACAAGATTCACAGAAGCTACGCAAGAACAATAAATGATGTCTGACCTTGGAGTAGGCTAATAGAAATCCTAGAAAGGTAATGAAATGAGATTGTAAAATACGTTTCATCTCTGAATGAGATTTTGGTGCTCCTTAATTTATTGATTTGTAATATATTTTAATTATAGAGAGAACATAAATATGTTATGTGAAAAATGCTACTGAGGTCTTTCCTAGTTTTAAGAGGAAGTATTTTTTACTTGTATGCTATCCCTTTAATCGTGCATAAGGGAATTGGAGCTATAATTTTAAAGTGGGATCCGAACCACTAGATGCCTTCAGCTAGTGTGGAATGCAGTACACTTTTGAATACAATGCAATGAATTTACCATTGCAATATCTGTGAAGCTCTATCTTCAAGATTAAATCTGTGTTAAAATATATGTTATGAAGTTAGTGCCTATTCATATGCTTTGCAGAAAATAAAACAACAACAAAAATATACGACGGACAATAAATTCAGTTTACATTGTATAATTTCCGATTGTTCTGACATCGATTTTGTTTTGCATGCACCGATTTATATTCCAAGTCAAAGTTGGACGGGTTATTTACGGTTTCAATCAAAATACGGTATAATTATTGTAATCGAATTATCGAATTTCTGAACAAGAATGTCAGGTTTGAAAATGGGTAAATGGTTTGATTTTATATTCTGTTACTTAGTTGCTGATATAAAATGTGATAAAACTGTATACAATTTGTAAGTATAGGTCTAACAAATTATTCAAAAAGAATGTCCAATGGATAATATGAAGTAATATTGTGTCTTGTGACGTTGTTGGGTTCACCCAAGTATATGTATTTTAATTTTACACACACTATCGACCAGCATTTGAGTTGTTTCAAGATTTATAATGTATGTGTTCAAACACAACGTGAAGCGCAAAAATTATGTGCGCCATCTCTAAACAACGAGTCAGTGTGTTTAAGTTCACGTTTGTTGCATTGATTCAACAGACTTTCAGCATCATAATGCCCGTAGTTTTAGGCCAGTGTCAATTTATAAACGATACATTCACCCAGATTCTAATCAATGGGAACCAGCAGGCAAATATTGGATCCAACGGCGGTCGTAACTTGGTGCTGATCATGTCACCTTCACCATGCTCAAGTTCGAGAAAGTATGGAGCCTTCATCGCATAATGCAAATGCTCAAAGGATGGCTTTTTATATTTCCCCATTTCTGTTTGTCGTCATCGCATTACATGCACAGTGTCACGTTACAATATATGCGCGGTAATAAATACCATATTAATTATAAATAAGAGGCATGTTTATGTTATGCCTGCTCTAATTAGAAAATGGCTTGTAGAGACAGGGAGGAGGGACAACCAGACAAACAGATAAATGCTTGAGACTAGACTAACGAATCAAGATAGCCTTGGTTCGATCCCAAGTGGAGACACATTGCACAGTAGCTCTGATTCCACTTTCAAGTGTAGGATGCATTTTCAATTAGCCTACCTGAGCATAAAATGGACTTACAAAAAATTACTTTCAAAGCAAGAACCAAGAAAGCCATACGAATATTCTAAGGGAACCATATCATTTTCTTCGAAGTGTCGTCGATTTATTGATTTGCTGTTTTGAGTCCACTTTATGCACAGTAAGGCTAATCCGGACTGGACCTACAGTTTAAAGTGAAATCCGAACCACTATGTGCCTCCACCGGGTATCGAACTCAGGACCCCTTGATTACAAGGCAACGACGCTACCACTGCGCCATCGTGGAGGCCTCGAAAATCGTCGAGAAGATACCGAGAACGCAATGATAATTTCATATACACCGATAATTGTTTTATAATACTTATTTGGACATATAATATGTTAATAACTATTTATAAATAGGTCATATTTCTCACTGTAAATGAAAATCCTATTCATCAGTGTCCAATGTGTGTGACACGATTTCATACATTCAGGATAAAATACTGTTTCTCGAGGGATCCTAGGGTTAAAATGATGCATCAAATTTAAAAAAAGAACTTATTAGGAAATGTTGCTTATCTATGGACCTACAGACGCTGTGAAAGTTTGTGTGGCGACACGCAATATAAATTACACATTTTATATAATTTGAGGAGAGACCAAAACAAAATAAGATTTGACCTTCGATAGCTACAAGAGAACAAGACAGGTGTTGATAAATCGACACGAAACTAAGATTGTCATGTCCATTCTCCCTACCATCCATATGAGTAGTTAAAAATGGCTATATATTGCCACAAACACCTTAAACCACCAAATTAATGACTTGTTTATATGCACAAAATCACTGCCAATGTCCAGCTGACATTAATATGATTCACAAACAATAACTTTAATACATGCAGAGCTGCTACATCCATTTGACTGAATTGAAGTAGACTGATTTGTACGCTACATAAAAAGTGATTATTTCCTGATCCATTCTCCTAGAAACTGCATTTCGTGTGGCACTGAATGAAATATAGAAACCTACCAAAGTGAGAAAACAATGTGTGCATATAATCTGATGAAATTCATTTTAAATTAGATAGAAATATACTGTAAATGAACGCAAAGTCGATGGTCAAGCAGAAAGCAGACATCTGAAATCACAATATGGTAATTTTAAGTAATCGTAATTCCATTTGTTCATCATAATTCGTTATAGTGACCAAGTTTAGCATAGCATTGAGTGAGTAAAATATACAAACATACAGCATAAGAGAATCAATCTCCGTACTACACAATCTCCTCTATTAACTACAGCGTGATTTTACTTTTTTGTTATCATTAAGATTATCTATGAAATCATACTTCATGATTTTACCGCACGAGCCAGGTTATCAATAAATTGTAGGCAAACTCAAATCCAAGACCATCATATTTTTAATAATAAAAAAACAATAACGTAACAAGAAAAGTTAAAAGCACAACTTCTGTTTAATAATATAAATGATGAAATATTTCCTTGCCTTTTCATTGACATATTAAAGATAATGCTCTATAGTAATTGTAAATATATCCTGTACGTAAATTCCAAACAAATGGCCTTCACGAAACGACATCAAAAGTGTAAGTACATTAAAATTTAGCAATGAATACTGTTTATAATTCATTAGAAGGCAACGAAGAAACAATTTAATATTCATAATCAAGGACGAAGGCTGGCAGTATAAAAGTGTGAGGATTTGACTGGATAAGTCACACTGGACAAATCTTCCGAAGTGAAACAGTAGCCATGAATTCTGTAAGTATATTCCATTGAATATTTTTTTCCATAATATTCTTTTAATTTTTTGACACTTGAGATCATATTAAGAATTACCAAATACCGGATATAAAATGCAAATAATTTGAGCAACGAGAGTTAGAAAGGATTTTAATAATTTCTCAGCGAAGAAGAAATTAGGAAAAGTTTTCTTTCGAAATGTTTCAGAAACTTATCATATATTTCATATATTTTAAATCAGAAACTTAAGTGGATTTGAAATACATAGAAATTACTTCCCATGATACATGCTCATTTTGCTATGGCAAACATATTGAATACGATTCATAAATAATTAATAATGTGGTTATTTCATTTCAGCTCTTCTTCGTTTTGACCGTCGTGGTTGCGTCCGCAGCTTCGGCCCTCGGCGGTGGATTGGCAGCTCCGGCCCTCGGAGGTGGATTGGGACCTCCAGTCTCTGCAGCAGTCATTGGGACCCACCCATCAGGGGGAGTCTCCCTCAGCAGGAACACTCAGGGATCCACAGTAGCCCTCACTCCTCTGGGACGATCTCTCACTTCGTTACTCGCCTCATCACCCTTCCCAGGAGGCAATGCGGTTGCAAGGTCCGTCGTGAATAGCATCACTGGTGCCACTCCAGCAAACCTTGCTGCACCTCTGCACTTAGCTCCAGCTGTGTACGCAACCACCGTGACTGGTGTACCAGTGATCGGTTCCAGTTACGCAGGTGGCTACCTTCTGGGATCACCCTTGTATGGTGGACCTGTTGTTACTGGATCACCCCTTCTTACTGGACTTGCTCTTAAAGGTTAAAGTGTGATGCTATTTCTTACTGAAACTATTGTGTTTAAATACATATCACACTACTAATGTTCCTGCGTTAATTGAATCTGTACATTGTTTACCCACATCTGAGCAAATAATTTGTAAATATCTGTAATAAGAGAAAGAAACCAATTTAGCGATAAATGATAGGAGAAATTTTCAATAATTTTTATCTTTGTAGAAAGTAGTTCCTTCTTTTTAAAAGAACATTAGGGACGTATAGTAACTATCTTGCAACTGGGTATGAGGACATAACAGTGCAGTAACGCAAAAAGATGACAAAACTATTAGCAAATGTTGAAATCTTGGATCAGAATTTCCATTATATTCAAATTCGTAACACGTAATTGTGGGATAAATTGACAGTTAGTTTTCGATGGCAGAAATTCCGTTCTTCTGGAAATTACTATTCACGATGTCTTAATATGTATAAATAAGTCTGATATTAAGCTCACGACAATGACTATCACATGGATTTGTACTTTTCCATCCATTTGTCATTTTCGTATATTTTATGCTCATTATGATACATGTGATAGAAATCTTTGCTGCAAATCTAATAATATTTCATATGCTTGAACGAAATATATCTCTCAGATAATAAAGTTATTAGATTCTCCATTATAACTGCCGAGCGTTCTTTTAAGTTAATTTACACCGGGTCGCTAACATTTACAATGAATCTCTGCCAGACATTGTGTTTTCTATGTGTAGTTAGGTGAACTGTCCATTGTTTGCATTAGTAATGTAAAGTAAAAAAAAAACTACCCATTGTCCCTTGCAACGTTCCACGAAAGCATATGAAAGTAGGGCTCATACATTCACAACCTCATTGGAAACAACAAATATTAAAATGTATTTATAGGGTGAGGATTTTCCCATCTTGCTCAATATAATAACGCAGGTTAGGTTTAACTATACATGTACTTTTAAAGAATGTATTGGCTTACAAAAGAGAATTCTGGGGGTTAGAGCGATCACGTTTTTCATGCAACCTTAAACAGTGCAACTAGGCAGTACAAATAATAGTTGGCAAGTAAAGTACAAACCCACAATCAAATCTACCTCTTGATAGATTCTGGTACATATAGTTACTTGAAATAGCAAATATTTGGTGTGTATAAATTAGTCTTCTGGTAAAGCCATCGAAATCAACCTCATTTCCTGTAAGTGCTTCTTGCATGCTAATAAAGCTGTAGCGTGTGAACCTATGGTGTTGTCCATGATTTGTTGTTATAAGCACTTGTCTACAGCCTCAACGTTTAGCCTCAGTGAGGAGATTTTAGTCCTCAGAGACATATAGTGATCTTAGTTTAAAAAAAATATTCATTGTACAAATGCAAATGTATATAATTATTTGCACTAAAATACATTACACATTGGTATTTTTATTATTGAACCAACATATAAGTCTTTGAACATTTCTACATTCGCAACCTTGTTCAGATGGGGGAGAAGTATCAGAATGATACTTGCACAACAATCCTTGAAACATGCAAATTGTTTAGGAAAGGACAGTTTTCAGATTTCAAATCAACAATATTATCAATATTGAACAAATCTTGAATAATTTTGGATTTTCCTTTGCAGAAAAAATTGCCACCTTGACAGTTCAAATTCCTAACTGCCCTCCGGACGTAATACATTTCGTCTCCACATGGAATATTGTACCTTAATGCATGGAGATTGTCTTTAACCCAGCAGGATTCATTATTGTCTTTGAAATATTCGGGAACACTCACAAGCGCATAATACACAGTGTCCAAATTTGTAGAACTATCTTTTCTATTGGGTTTCCTTTCGTTTTACAAAACCTTATAATTATAATTCCGTTTCTTTTGGGTTTCCTTTCGCATTTTCGCATTACAAAAACCTTTTCACTAAAATTTATTTTGTACCCTTGAAAAACACCTGCGATTTCTCGGTTGCACTATTGTGAAAAACACGACCGCCATTAATTTTCTGGTTTCCTTTTATATAATACAGAGAGATTTTTTCATTTACTTTTAACCATCGTTCTTTTTGTTAATATCAAACGAACATAATTTATTCACCCTCCACTTCTTCTCATCACATGTCAAACTTCTTTACAAGTTTTGTGAACACGTGCAATTGTTTACAACAATAGGGGAGGGGGAGGGGAGAACACTTACTGTAAATTTATTGTTAAGTGGGTTCAACTGAAAGCTCTACTACTGGGTTCGAATCCCGGCATGGGAATGGATGTTTGTGAGTGTCTATTCATCAATTTTCTCATGTCATCACTCATCCCTATCTTCGCAAATTAGCCAAAAGTGGCACAAAAAGCGAAGTAAAATAAAGCAAATCAATCAATCAATCAACATGAGAATTGTGTACCTTTTACATCTTTCGAAGCTATGCAGAAACTGTGAAAAGTCTAAAGTGGTTTAATGCAATTTTTTGCTGTAAGAAGTGTTCTCATACGCTTTCATTATCATACGTGAATCAGTTTGCCCGACTTCTTCCCAGAGTATACTGCGTGATGACGTCAAGTTGAATATCCTCAATTGATTGTTTTTAAAAAATAATTCTTTGAGAAATAAGTGATTAAAATTGATGAAATTATAGAATGGCCGTAGAGAACTGTTTTAAATTACGCATATCAATTTCTAATTGACTGTAACTTGTCATATACACGGTAAAATACCAATTTTATGTGATTTTGATATGAACAGAAACAGGCTCGCCAACTTTACAGAAACACAGAAGTGGGCTCAAACACTTGAATTACAAGTTCACAAGAATCTCAGGTACCATTATGATATTAATGCCTATACCATCCATGCATCCTAACGTTTCTTTTTTTAAAAATCTGTTAAATATATATACTGATTTCAATAAGAACTCCACCAGGATTCACGATAAATGTAATAATAATAATAATACGACAAATTATTGTGTGGGCTGTGGCCCGACAAGCCCACATATGTTGGCGCCACTGGACAGAAATTCTTCAATGCACATTCACTTCCTCCATAAACCACAAAGAAAAATTGTGCATATTGCTGACTAGACATGCTGCATCAATGTGGATGACTGTAAATTTCGAGACAACTGAATTCGACTGGTGCTTATGATGATTGGCACTGATTGGAATAGAAATCCATCAAACTGATTTGAACCAATACAAATTATGTTCTCGAATAACTTTAATGTTTCATTTACAAAAATAACTTATCTATATTGATAGAGAGTTTGAGGTTGAATAATCACCGCATATACCAAGAAAGAAAAATACCCTGATACGCATGTTCATTTTAAATAGTTTTGCCACTTTTTAAAGTATGTGTATCTACAATTATCAGTTGAAATATATGTGATTCAGGATTCTATTATACTTTATTCTGCATTGATAAATGATTACCAACTGTGTTTAAATCTTGTCCTTTCATTTTTTTCAAACATACAAAGACTTACAATTCCATTGTACAGTTGGCACGTGAAAAACTGACATGCTAAAACAAGGATACAATTGCTTTATTAGTCGATTCACTATAATGCATCCACTTGATTACGATATTTGTTATAATGGTTAAATTAAGCACATTAGGGGTGGAACTTATTCAAAATTTACATAACTATTCAATCCTCAGCGGACGATAATGTAAAACGTTATTGTAGAATATTTTCCCATTCCAATTCACAATCCTGTTCATATAGTGCCATTATTTCCTTAAATCACTTTCTTCCCTTACTCAAGAAATTATGATAAATGCATTATCACGTAGAATGGAACGCCTACGCATTACCAAGAAGATTCCCAATTACCATGCTTATTCTCTGTGTTTTACACAACAAGGGCTTCAAAAATCAGAACAATACGTCAATAAGGTACTGCCGAACAATTCTTGTGGATCCCGCTCTACGATCTAATTAATAAAAAATTATAGACTGATTTAATTGAAGCACTCATCGTATTTTAAAAATACAAAGAAACCAAAAAATATTAGTTTTCTTCAATTTCAAATGATGAAATTTTCCTTTGCGTTTGCATGTTAGTGCAAATATATCCAATTCGTTCTAAAAGAAGTGGCCTTCGAAAAGCGAACATCAAAGGAGTAATGCAATTAAATACAGGTATACAGATTTCCTGCAATTAATATTGTTTTTTTATACTACAGGGAAAAGAAGAAAGGACAAAATGTTCATAATCAAGGACGAAGGCTGACAGTATAAAAGTTTGTGAATTTGACTCGAAGAGACACATTGGATAAGGCAGGCTTCCAAGAAAAACAAACAACAGCAATGAATTCTGTAAGTATTCCAGTGCATAATTATTCAACTTACGTATTTACTCTCGTGACTCTTGCAGTCATCCTTAAAACCATTAAAACAAAATTTTAATAATTTTAGTCATATGAGTGTTGAAATCCATTATAATATTTTGTGAGAGAAGAACAAAATATTGCTTTCTGTAATTGGGAATTTGAAAAATGAAAGAAGTCGGAGTAGACAACTATTTGATAGCAATGAAACAACCAGCAAGATTGCAGAATTTATATTCTTGACACAACTTTCAAGCAGTCGCTTTCATACTAAGACTAATACATATAAAAATTATTACTTTATAAGCATATTTCAGCACAACTATCTTGACCATGGTGGTTGTGTTCGCATCTTATTGTCTAATTTGCAAATGAGTGCAACTGAAAAGAATATATCATATTTTTTAAATCATAAATTTAGGTCTATTTCAAATACATAGAAATTACTTTCGATGATACACTCTCATTTCGCTATGGCTAACATATTGAATACGATTCATAAATAACTAATGATGTGTTTTTTTCATTTCAGCTCTTCTTCGCTTTGACCGTCGTGGTTGCGTCCGCATCTTCGGCCCTCGGCGGTGGATTGACAGCTCCAGTCTCTGCTGCAGTCATTGGGACCCACCCATCAGGGGGAGTCTCCCTCAGCAGGAACACTCAGGGATCCACAGTAGCCCTCACTCCTCTGGGACGATCTCTCACTGCGTTCCTCGCCTCATCACCCTTCCCAGGAGGCAATGCGGTTGCAAGGTCCGTCGTGAATAGCATCACTGGTGCAACTCCAGCAAACCTTGCTGCACCTCTGCACGTAGCTCCAGCTGTGTACGCAACCACCGTGGCTGGTGCACAAGTGATTGGTGTCAGTTACGCAGGTGGATACCTTCTGGGATCACCCTTGTATGGTGGAGCTGTTGTTGCTGGATCACCCCTTCTTAGTGGACTTGTTCTTAAAGGTTAAAGTGTGATGTTATTTCTTACATAAACTATCGTGCTAAACCACGTATCACACTACCAATATCCCTGTGCGAATTGAATCTGTACACTTGTGAAAAAATATTTGGAAATTTGAAACTAATTTGGCAATAAAGAATATGAGAAAATCTTCAATAATGTTTCCCTTTGTAGAAAGTATTTGTTTGTTTTAAATTTAACTGAAAGGTAAAGGTAAATGGTGTAATTTCATGAATAGTCGGGATAAGAAAATATAGGTTCAATCGTAGGAAGGAGCAATGGAAATAAAATTATGTTAAACGAAAAATAACTGGGTACTTTTTCATGCACGTAGTAATTTCGTGAAAGATGTAGACACATGTGTGTAAATTACTTCATTATACTTTCACAATTTTGTAATGTCTACACATATATTGGTTGGTGCTAACATTATGGTCCTATAGCTTGGAACTGGGTATTAGGACATAAGAGTGCAGTGACGGAAAAGGTGACATAACAATTAGGAAAACTTTAAAATTTTGGATCACAAAATCCATTGTATTTCATGTTCATTGCACGTAAATATGGGATAAATTCACAGTTATTTTGCAAAAACTACGCTGTTATTAAAATTACTATTGATGATGTCTGTATATTTAAAACTAAGTCGGATATTAATAATAAGGATTATCACATGGATTTGTACTTTTTCTTCCAGGTGTCATTTTCATACATATTATTCTCATTATTATACATGTGATAGAAATATTTGCTGCAAACTTAATAATTGTTAAATGCTTACAAGAAGGCAATGGAAGTTTCCATCATGACTCCCGAGTGTTGTTCTAAGTGAATTTACACCACGTCACTAAAGCTTACAATGAGGATATGCCAAACATTGTATTTTCTGTATGCAGTTAGATGAAATGTCCATTGCTTGAATTAGTATTGTCATAAGTAAATATTACCCTTTACCACTGAAAAACATGCCATGAAGACACATGTAAGTTGGACCTTAAATATTTACATTCTCGGTCACGAGATATGATCAGCACCACGCTCTGGCTGTCCTTACACCCAGGTACCCAATTTGATTAGAGGCTAGAGCAGGGCATTTGTTGAAAAATTTCCCACCTGCAATTATGTACACCAGAAATTGGACTACCTCTGTTCTGTATTAGCAATGGAAGGCTATATTGGAATAAATAAATCTTTTCTATGTGTAATTCCAACTCATTCTTTATATCGTGACGTGACGTTATACACCAGACATATCGCTACATTCTGTACATTTTCTGTATGGCACCTATTTAAACTAATGATGACGTGCCTACAGTAAGAAGCACTTACACTTCGTATGTATGAATTAATATCAGTCATTATCATTCTGAGGGGGATGATAGTTTTCCATGACAATAGGTATATGTGAAAAAGGAATAACGAATAATGAATTACTAAAGGAATATAGCAGCACAGAAAAAACATGCATATTTAGAAAAAGTTGTGAATAACAATTCTCATAGTCGTGAACATCTGGAAAATTTATTTCTAAGAAAAGTGTGGTATTATACGTATTTACAGAAAACTGTAAGGTGGAAATGTTATAGAAAGGAAGAAAGGAAATGAAGTGAAGCGATAGAGACAGAGAAATTAAGGGATATAAGTCAAGAGAAAAAGAGAGTAAAAGTAATATTAATGGAACAAGGATGAACATTTTCACGGAAAAGGTGAGTACTAAGGTTCTCTGTATTTAATTACTACTCCGTCTCTTATATCTCAAATATGAAAGTAAAAGACATTAGAAAAGACAAAACAGAAACAATGAGCAAAAGAGGAAATTATCAAGAGGAAACAGACTCAGAGCCTTAGGAAGAGAGTTAATAAAGCAAAGCATAGAAGAAAATAGAACCAGAAAAAGGAAAATGGATAGAAATAAATGAAATAAGGGAAGAATAAATATGCAATTTTCCTTACTCTAGGTAGAAGTAAGTAACCCATACTCGACCCTCCCTGCGGATGTCCACAGTCTATTTCTTATTGGATATAACAAAGATAAAAATGTACTTATATGGCGAGGATTTTTCCATCTTGTTCAATATGACGGTGCAGATTAATTTTAGCTAAAATGTACTTTTAAAGGATGTTTTCGCTTATAAAATTTAGAATTGTGGAGGTTAGAGCGGGCTCGTTTCCATGCAACCTCAAACAGTGCAACTAGGCAGTGCAAATAATAGTTGGGAAGTAAAAGACGAACCCACAATCAAATCTACCTCTTGATAACATCATCATAAATAATAGTGATGATTAAGGCTTGATATAATTGAGAGGTTGCCTGTACTGAATACGAATAGAATGTCATTCGAGGCATATTTCGAGCAAGCGGATAAGATCCTGCGTCGGCAACATACCGGGTAAGAATTGTGCGTATGGTCTTTGCCGAAGTTATTCAACGTATGATTATCGTGCACATATGAGGAGTATGTACTGTTTAGCTTTTCGGAAGTCGTACGGAAACTGTGATAAGTGTGTAAAGTGGTGAAATGCAAATTTTCTCTATGTAAGACTTCTCACACGGTTTCCTTAACACACGTGAATTTCTTTGACCGATTTATTCCCAGAATATACTGCGTGATGACGTCAAGTTGAACATTATGCACTGAACACATAATTTCTTTCCTAATTTTGTAACTCTTGGACAAATTAGTGATTAAAATTCATGTAATGTTAGAATGGCCAGAGAGAACTGTTACACATTACGTACATCAATTTCTAATTGACTGTAACTTGACATATATGACATAAAACACCAATTTTATGTGATTTTTTATATGGACGGAAACTTGGGCGCCAACTTTTCAAGAACATTGGGTAGCCTCAACACTTGTATTATAAGTTCACAAAAAATTTCATAAATACCCTGCAACGATCCTGCGAGATCGCCACAAGTTACGCATTTGTTCTTTTTATTGTCATTGTTGAATAGCATTGTATAATGTTATCTATTGTGTTGTCGCTTCTGCATAGGGTTTCACTGCTATGCTTGGTAGAGAACGTAGTTCTACCATATCTCACTAGGGAGCGTTATTGTTTCTAATAGTTCATTGTTAATCTGTATAGATGGCAGTCCATGTTAAGCAGCGCTCTCTTAGTTCACGAGAATCCACTAGAGGCGCTGGCGCTGCGCTCGGAATTGTATATAAGCCGAGCCAGTTCTGTGTTGACTCTCCGGCGACTCATGGTCGAGCTCTGCTCCCGCAAATAGCCCAGCATTGGAAGCACATGGGTGCTTAGGGATACAAGAGGGCTTCTTACAGTGTGGCCTACTCTGGTAGATTATACGAGAGGTAGCAATATTTCTCGGCCTACCGGATAGAATATACGCATTATTTCAAGCTCAACCTCCTGCAGTGTGGCCTGCCTGTAGAACAGAAACGTACTCCTTGTGCGGCCTACAGGTAGATTATACGCATTGTATTGGGTTACGGTTTAGCTCGTGGACATATTTACTGTTGGGAGACGGCCTACTAGTAAATTATACGAAGGGTATCCGTATTCTTTGACCTACTAGTAGATTATACATTTCACAACAGTCGATGCAGAAATGACGTCATCTTTTGGCCTACTGTGGTAGATTATACGAGCGATAGCAATATTTCTTGATTGATTGATTTGTTGTTTTAAGTCCACTTTATGCACAGTAAGGCTAATCGGGACTGGACCTACAGTTTAAAGTGGGATCCGAACCACTTGTGCCTCCATTGGGTATCGAACCCGGGACCCCTTGATTACAAGGCGACGACGCTACCACTGCGCCATCGGGGAGGCCAGCAGTATTTCTTGGCCTACCAGGTAGATTATACGAAGGGTGATGTTCATCGTTAGTTAATGTTTCATTAAGGAAAAAATGAGTAGTGTTTTATTACTGCCTTCAGCTTAGCATTATTCAAGTAATTAATTAAAGTAAATAAGTTTAACTAAGCATTATCCTTTGTAAGCTTATAGTAAATTTCAGTTTCTTTGTTGATATTACTCTTTACTAGGAAAGCAGATTTAAATGTTCCTTGAGTCGTTTAATTAATGCCCTATTGTCCCCAAGTCAGCACAAAGGCGACCCAATGCCATAAAAGAAAAATAAGTTGCTTTATTCCCCACTGGAGAAAAATTGAATGGGCCTGTCCTCCCTCTCCAAGACTTCTGCAGAGGAGATTCGAACCTGGAACTTCAAGAACGACAAAAGTGCAGTGAAATCTTATCAGGTGATATTGTGACTTTGTGCGGATATCTAATTTCACCCCAGTGTAATAAACTGTTTACGTCGACGCTAACTTTCATTTTATATATATATATATATATATATATATATATATATATATATATATATATATATATATATATATATATACAGGGTGTCATTTTAATGGCGCCCACGGACCACAGATTCGTATACAGGACATCGAAACAAACAATTTTTCTCAGTAATATTTTTCTTGTTGGTGCGTCGTTTCGGAGCTACAGTCGTTCAAAAAAGACCGTTTTGCCGCCTGGATGCTGGCAACCCAACACAACTTTTGATCGTATCTGTGACGTCTTTTCCTGCGGCGAAACAGCGCACGGCAGGGTTGCAAGGAACACACAAATTTTGTGAAAATTTACAAACTACCAACCACATGATTAGGTGTAAAACGAAGCGAGAAACGCGTCCAGTAGACCGAACATCATAGTCTACCAGCCAGAAGATCAGCAGTCATCTCAGGGGAAGAGGGAAGTGAACCAACGATATGAGAAATGGTAAAAACGTATTCAAAATGTAGTGTCAATATCGGATTTTGTCTCAGCCTACATGTCAAATATCAACAACAATACATTGTATTGGGCTTACAGCTTAAATGTGGCTGTTTACGCCCAGCTACATGTCAAATATTTGCAAATCTCGTTGCAAGGTTGATATCTACAGGTTTGTATCCAGATTACTTGTGGTACTTTTGTGCCGATAACGGAAGTATCCGAGGTTCACGTTGTTAAATTACGGGTAAAACACGTACAACCACGGTAACAATCTAATGATGAATCAGTAGGGAATATACTGCCCTATTCACAGTTGCTAACTGATTATCTATGCACCGGATACACATGTCGTCGGAGAGCTTGTATTACTACTACTTATATCCCTGTATTTTCAACCATTTTTGTCACTTGCCTCATAATGCCCTGAATATACAATATATTATGTGTTGTTTACCTTTGGAATTTTGAGTTCTCTCATTTCTATTTTGTCATCTGTTCAGTGTGTCACAGACAACTAGTATCAAAAGGACGAAATGGATAGACTAAATTGTAGATCCCAACTTGGTAACTAGATTTCCAAATATTTTACATGCAAGCTGAGACAAAATTCGATATGACCACTTCCACTTGAATTCTATTGCCTTCCTATCATTTTTGATATAGTTTGTTTACTTACTGTTAGGTTAAAGAACGTGTTTTCTCGTTTTCTTTTACGGTATATAATGTGGCTGATTGTAGCTATGTCATTTTTTACAGAATATGAGTGTTCCTGGCAACCCTGGAACGCATCGCTTCACGACGGGATATGACGTCACAAATGCAATCAAATGTTGTGTGTGGTTGCCAGCATTCAGGCGGCAAAACGAGCTTTTTTGAACGACTGTAACGCCGAAATGATGCACCAACGAGAAAAATGTTACTGAGAAATCTTGTTTGTTTTGATGTCCTCTGTACGTTTCCGTGGTCCGTGGGCGCCATTAAAATGACACCCTGTATATATATATATATATATATATATATACCCGAACCCTGAGTGTATAAGAACCTCATATCTCCGGCTAGAAAAGAGCTACCATAATGGGTAAAACTGAATAATGTTCCCCGTCACAACGTCGAACCCGGGACGTTTCCCGCGGGACGTTACAACCCCCTTACATGAACTATGATGATATTAATGACCACCAAGACATCCTAAGTTTAAAAGAAAATGTTACTTAGTGACTTAAATAAGCACTCAACAACGAATTACGATAAGAAATATAATAATAATAATAATACGACAAATTGTTTGGTGGGCTCAGACCCAACGTGCCCATATAGTTGGCGCCACTGGACAGGAATTCCTCAATCCATATCTACTTGCTGTGGAAACCACGAAGAATAATTTTGCATATTGCTCACATAGAAGTGTAAGTGGGGTGACTGTAAATTTCGAGATAATGGAATTCGTCTGGTGCATGTGATGATTTAATTAGAAACCAGACAAACTGATACAAAATATGTTGTCGAATAACTTAATTATTAATTCACCAAAAGAACTTCTGCATATTAATACAGAGATTATGGTTGAATGGTCAGCGAATATACCAAGAAAATATATTTATACACATCTTCATTTTATACACCGTCGCCACTTTTTAAAGTATATGCATATCTAATATCATCAGTTGAAACAGATATGAATGCGTGATTTTACTAGATTTTGTTTTGCGTTAATAAATAATTACCAACATTGTATAAACCTTCTCTTTTAATTTTGTTTCAAACTTACAAAAACATACAATTCCATTATACTTAGCTGACACGTGAGAAACTGACATACTAATTCGATAACAATACAAAGATTGAGTTGCTTGATTAGTTGATTCACTACAATGCATCAAGTTGATTATCTTATTTATTATAACGGTTCAATTAAGTACATTTGGGGCGAAATTTAAACAAATTTACAACATAACTGATTCAATCCTCCGCGGAGGAAGATGCAAGACATTAATGTAGAAAATATTCCCACTCAAATTCACAACCTGTCTATAAGTATAGTGCCTTATTTCACTCTTCCCTTACGCACGAATATATGATAAATGCGTTATCTCGTAGAGTGAAATGCCTACGTATTACCAAGCAGATTGATAATCACCACGTTTATTCTCTGTGTTTTACACAACGCGAGCTTCAACACAGAGAAAAATGTTTGTTTGGATTAACCAAAAAAATGGTAGTGGTGAACAAATCGTTTGTTTAAATAGGCATCAACCAAACAATTGTTCACCATTACCAAAAGATTTGGTCAAGTTCTATTTGTTTGTCGTAAACAATTTTTTGGTTACTAAAACCAATATTATTTTGGTAAATCTAACAAAATGTAGCTCATTTGTTTAGGAAAACCAAATAATTTAGTCAAAATTACCAAACGATTTGTTAAACAATTTATTCATAATTACTTATGTTGTAATGTGGCTAATTTTAGCTAGGGTGGATAGTTTGTAGAAACTAACTGATCTCAAAATACACATTCAGATTAGAAAGTTCACGTGAGCTAACCGGCTTTGGAAGGTGCTTGTTTTTTCTGCGGCACTTTTTTTTTTTGCTAGTGTTAACCCGTTGAGAGGGTTATGCCCTCACTTCGGTAAGTGATTTCATTGTAAGTTATGTGTCTTTCATCATTTTGGATGGTCTAAGTGCTTTTTATATTGCAGAATCTTTTTCTTATCAAGATTGGTGATTCGTATGTGTTAACTTACTTTTGGGCGTGGTTGAGAAGATTGTAAATATGGATTTCGATATTTGGAGTCGGAGTATTGTTGGTACTGTTTAGGCTGTAGTGGTGGGATAAATATGGCGTGATAACTGCGATGGATGATATATATCGTATTCGTGTTTCTGTGGGTCTAGATCATCTAGATAACATGAATACATGGTGAGCAGGTGTTGTAATGGCGTATAAATATGTGTAGGTGCTGCATCATGTCTGATATCAAGATGAATGGTATTCCAGAATACTGGGTTTTCGGATATCATGGCTTTGTTTATGTATCGTTGGCGAAGGCTCTCGACGTGATACGAAATGGTCGGGAAGGAAATTCTGTCATACAGTAGTGCTGTGGGATAAGGTAATTTAATCCGGAAAGCCAATCTAAATGCGTGCCGTTCAAAGATTTCCAGTTGGTCGTAGAAGGAGGCAGAAGCGTCAATCCAAGCAATATGCCCGTGAGTGATGGCTGGGCGCTAGAACATTTTGTAGGTGGTAAGGACTGTTGTCGGGTGTAATCCCCAAGATGTACCCACCAGTTTCCATAATAGGTTTAGGCGGTTCTTTACCTTCTTCTTTATCCTTTCTAAGTGTGGACGCCAGGTCAGTTTTTCATCTATGGTAACCCCAAGGTATGTTACGTGATTTGAAGGTAAGATGCGTCTCCCCTCTATTTTAATCTCCAAGAGTTTGGGGTTTCGGTGTACTTTGGAGCGACAGTGGGGAGGTAGGAAAACTACTGCCTGAGTTTTTGAAGAGTTTATTGATAGTTTCCATTGGTTGCACCAGCGAATAAAGGAGTCTACGGCCTTTTGGAGTGTTTTATTAATGGATTGAACTGTTTTCCCAAGAGTTAGGAAAGCAGTGTCATCTGCAGATTGGAATACGTGTGTGCTGGTATCCATGGTCGGCATATCTGTTACATACATTAAATATAACAGCGGTGACAAAACAGACCCCTGCGGGACTCCTGTGTGCAAGAAGATGGGATAGGATGTTTCCGAGTTCAGAGAGATGTATGCCATGCGGCCTGTCAGGAACGAATGGATAAGGCGAATGTAGCATTGAGGAAGTTGGAATTTGTGGAGTTTATATATTAATCCCGAATGCCATACTTTGTCAAACGCCTTTTCGAGATCGAATAAAAGAAGACACGATGGCAAGAACTTGTTATAGTGGTTTGTTATAGTTGTTATCAATCTCAGAAGTTGGTCGTTGAGGCTGATGGATGGTCGGAAGCCTGCTTGATGTGCAGGTAGGAGCTTCTTGGATGAAAGGTGTTGGTGCAATCTGCGTACAAGTACTTTTTCAAAGATTTTGCTGAGGGTCGATGTAAGCTGTATTGGTCTGTAAGAGGATACTTCGCGAACAGGTTTCCCGGGTTTGGCGAACAGCAGCATTTTGGAAACTTTCCATTCTGTCGGGAAGTAGCCTGTTCGTAGTATATAGGTATATATGGTGGCTAGGATTAGCAGAAAGGTTCGTGGAGCCTCTCTGACGAGTCGGTAGGTTACCGAGTCGAAGCCTGGAGCAGTGTTTCTTTTCCGAGATATTGCGCATGCGATGTCTTCTGGTGTTATAGGTGAGGTTAGAGGTTCGTTTTCATCCATACTATGGTCATTGTTAGGTTTGAGAGCTCGGTTATGTGGGTTTGAGACACGTTGTACTGTACGTGATTGGGTTGTTTTGTGTAATGGTTCAGTTTGTGGTGTGAAGATACCTTGGAAGTGGTGCGCAAAGGCGTTTGCTTTCTCTTGGTCGTCGTCTACGGATTTCCCATCGACTATAATGGGATATGTAGTTCTTGACCTTTTCCCTGTGAGTTTGTTAAATTGCTGCCAGTATTTTGATGGGTGGGATGTATCAGCCAGTGTATTG
The DNA here is from genome assembly GCF_977018435.1 of Lepisma saccharinum. Lineage (NCBI taxonomy): Eukaryota > Metazoa > Arthropoda > Insecta > Zygentoma > Lepismatidae > Lepisma > Lepisma saccharinum. The sequence goes on along the minus strand of NC_139256.1, from coordinate 26,731,919 downwards.
CACGTTTTTATCCAATTCCTTCTTTTATATGCAATGATATAGTTTTGTACCGTGCGGAGGAGTTGTCTATGATGCCGTAACGCTTCAGGATTTCTTGTTACAACATACTCTCGAAAGGACGCCTGGAGGCTGAAATCAGTTTTAGATAGTTCGGCGATAATTTTGGTTTATATAGATTGATGGTTTGAAGTGGGATGGTACTTTTAGCAGCTTCAGTTAAGGCAGAAGTGAGTAATGGGACTACATCATCCAGATCCCTATCGTTTGTTGGCGTATCTGCGTTTTGCACGGAGTTTTCGATTGCATTACGATATTTTTCCCAGTCTGCTTGATCGTAGGAGTACCTTGTTATGAGAAAGGGTTTGTGAGGAGTTGGTGCAGGTGCGTCAACTGTAAAGATTATAGGTGCTTGATCGCTACCAATGGGTTCAAGTACATCCACGTTGCTATTTGTAAGGAGGGAAGTCGATGTAAGTACAACATCTGGAGAAGTACTGCTGATTGGTCTAGATGGTTTCGGAAGTTGGTGGAAATGGCAATTTTGGCAGTTGACTATAGTTTGGTGAAATTGTCGCTTTTCGGCTTGTGGTCGACTATGGAGATTTATGTCGGCCATGATTATGTAATGCTTGTAGCTGTTTTCAATGTAATTGATAAAGTTGTATGGTATAGGATGTCCAGGCCGAACATAGATGGTTGCTAGGGTAATGCTTCTGTGTCTCAGATATATTGTTGCTATGCTGTATTCCGGCAGGTTGAAATGCGGTGGTAATGTGTGTTCTCTGTGCGGATATGATTTTCGAAAGCCAATTGCAGTCCCTCCATTTGCATGTTGAGCTTCCGTTGGCCCATCATGTCGAATCATATTATATCCGCTGATCTTGGGTTTGAATTTTGGCGTTAGGAATGTTTCGTTGAGGGCAAAAGCTGATATATTCTTTTCCTGCAAGACAGTCTCAAATAAGCTTTTGTGTTTTGTTAAAGAGCGAATATTTAAGAAGAGAAAAGAATAACCCATGATTGTTATGAAGAGTCTGAAAACTGTTTTAGGATGTACTTGTGTTTTCAAGAGGGTTGATATTGAAATGGACATGTGGTCCCGTATACGTAGCGTGTAACTGCAGTTTGAAAAGTGTTTTTGCAGCGAGTATGACTTGGTCCAGAATATGTGTGCGTAGAAATGGCTGGATGTTTTGAGTTGTAATAGTAAAGAATCGTAGCAGATCTTCCACAGTGATTGGGTCCATTAGTGAATTTGCCGGTTTGGTTGAGCTATCTATAGTTCGGATGGGAACAACAAGCTCAGGGTGATTTGGTTCTGGGTTAGGTCTGGCTTGGCATTTATAGCTGTAAGTAGGATGTCCTTCAGAGCATGTGTTGCATTTAGGCGGGTTCTGGATGTTTGTACAAGTGTTGGTAGAATGTGGTCCAGAACAGTATCCACAGATGGCTGAATTTGGACAGTTGGTTGTAGTGTGCTGATTGTATGTTTGACAACTTTCACAACGCACTGGCAGTGGTGTTGACGTCCTGGAAGGTTCGACTCTGTGCTTTCGACAATATATATAGGCTCCATTGTGCAATAGTTCGTCCACGGTATCTTTATCTACTGTCAGTATTCGAACCATATAGGTTGGTCCGTTGTCATTTCGGATTCTCATGCACTTGTGGATGGTGTGACCTTCTGCCTGAATTTCTTCAGCGATTTCTGTGTCGGTGTATTCAGGGGGAACACCCCGAATCACCACTGATAGCATTGGTGCTCGTTTAGGCGGAGGAGGTTGCTTTGGACGTGTAGAGGTTAGTGGCTTCATATTGGCATTTGTACCAAAAATTTGGTAGGAGGCCTTGTCTCTGATAATGGTAGAGAAATGTGGGTCAGTAGATTTTATAAGTATTCCGTTCCTGGTGAAGACTATTTCATTAACTGAAGCTCTTGGCACATATTTTAGGATTTGATTTAGGATATGTTTTGGCGTCTTGTATTTGGTGTCGTAGTTCGAAAGAAGGAAATTGTATAGCTCTGGTGTGTTTACTTCGGTCTTGTTCTGTCTGGAGTCTGTTCTCTCTGGAAGTTTCTGCTTTTTGTTGGCAAGTGGTGACCTAGATCGATCGCGGGAATCCATGGAAGAGCTTCGGGAATTTGGGTTTTCTAGCTTGTTTCGACCTCTGGCTCTGACATCTCTAGGGACAGTACCCCCAACTTGTTGGGGGAGCCCTTTATGCATCGCTTCCCTTGCACTACTTTGCAATCGGCGAGTGAGTGTGGAAGCTGCACTTTGCACGTGATGGAGAGAGTCAGAGTCAAAGTCTCGGAACAGACACTTACCAAACAAGATTTTAGAACCAAACAGCCAATGAGAAACGAGGACAGAAACCAGAGCCAACGAAAGAAAGAAAGGATTGGTATCTCTAGCTACTGTGACCAGAGCTCCAACGGTGAATGTTTGGGGCTACAACCTAGTTGCGGCCACCTGAAAAGTGTCGTTCGAGCTAGATATCCCTTCGCAGCAAGGCGTTCAACAAAGTACCTCGGGAACACCAAACCACTGTGTAGACTGCAATTACCTACAGTCACAGCTAATGTTCCAAGGGGGTTTTCTCTCGACGCACTGACGTGTCTGCGGCACACTTACCTTCTACTTATATAGTCCAGAATCAAAAGGTTGCTCATGGGAGATTCACTTTTATTCACTGCAGTACATTTTCTTCTTTAATTTGTAGCTTTGATGTTCACATATCTTTCGAAGAGTGTTAAAGCACAATTTTTCACTATGATTACAACCAAACATACCATTATTTGTTGTATAAAAACTTATGTTTCTTGTACACATTTTGACAGAACCATCTAGCGGCCAATGTAGGAAACTCAGTATAAAGTAAGTATATTCTGAGCTTTTTTTCAGAATATTAGGTTACACAGCAACATAAAGACTCGCTTCGAGTAATTATCTATATACCTGAGTTTCAATTTTCGACAAAAGATGTTCATACTACACTCGACGAAACTGGACAATTGTTATTTCAAATTCGAAAGCACGCTCACGCACATATAGTAAATTTAACCAAACGTTTTGTTTCTCTTTACTTACATATGTATCATTTTGTTTACGAGTACCATATTTTGTCTGATCAAATTTTTTGGTATTCTTGAACAAAATTATTTAGTAATTACAAGCAACATTTGGTTATCGGAAACAAAAAGCATAACCAAACAGCTCAACCAAACTTTTTTGGTAATTCCAAACAAACCAGTTTTTTCTGTGAAGAATTGAAACAAGACGTTAACAAGGTACTGACAAATAATACTTATGCATCCCACTGCACGATGTAAATAATAAAAATTAAAGACTGATTTAATTTAAGCACTCACCGTATTTTAAAAATACAAAGAAACGAAAAAAATATGAAATTTTCCTTTGCGTTTGTTATTACATGCTAGTGCAAGTATATACTATTAATTCTAAAAGAAGAGGCCTTCACAAAGCGAACATCAAAGAAGTAATGCCATTAAATACAGATTTCCTGCAATTAATATTGTTAAATTTATACTGGAGGGGAAAGATAGAAGGATAAAAATGTTCATAGCATAGCCAAGGACGAAGGCTGTCGGTATAAAAGTTTGTGAATTTGACTCGATAAGTCACATTTGAAACGTCTTCCAACAAGAAACAAATGACAACAATGAACTCTGTAAGTATATTTGAGTACATACTTCAACATATAGCTATATTTATTCTTAGAACACTTTCAGCCATTCTAATAATTATTCAAATAATACGTCAATAATATTAGGCGCATGTCAGTTCAGTTCTAATGAATTCTAATATTTGGTGTGAGAAGAACAAAGGATTACTTTCAATATTTGGACATTTGAAAATGAAAGAAGTCTTAGTAGACATCTAATATTTGATTGCTATGAATCAACCAGCAAAAATGCAAGACTAGTATTCTTAACGCAAATTTAAAGCAATCGCTTTCATACTAACAATAACACATAAAAAGACAATTACTACTTTAAACGCATGCTTTTTTGCTTCAGCACAAGTACTTTTTGACGATGGTGGTTGCGTTTGGAATATTTCATACATTTAAAATCAGAAATTTATGTGTTTATAATACATAGTTTATACTTTCAATGCTACATTCTCAGTTCGCTTTGCAAACATATTTTATATAATTCATAAATGGTGAATGATTTAGTCCTCTCATTACAGCTCTACTTCGTTCTGGCCATCGTAGTTGTGTCCGCAGCTTCGGTCCTCGGCGGTGGATTAGCAGCTCCAGTCTCCTCAGCAGTCATTGGGACCCACCCATCAGGGGGAGTCTCCCTCAGCAGAAACACTCAGGGATCCACAGTAGCACTCACTCCTCTGGGACGATCTCTCACTACGTTACTCGCCTCGTCACCCTTCCCAGGAGGCAATGCGGTTGCAAGGTCCGTCGTGAATAGCATCACTGGTGCCACTGCAGCAAACCTTGCTGCACCTCTGCAAGTAGCTCCAACTGTGTACGCAACCACCGTGGCTAGTGCACCAGTGATCGGTGCCAGTTACGCAGGTGGCTACCTTCTGGGATCACCCTTGTATGGTGGAGCTGTTGTTGCTGGATCACCCCGCCTTACTGGACTTGCTCTTAAAGGTTAAAATATGATGCTATTTCTTACATAAAAAGATCGTGTTTAATTACGTACTAATTTTCACGTGTGAATTGAATCTGTTCATTG
>NC_139256.1:26430345-26727093 GCF_977018435.1 Lepisma saccharinum | reverse complement strand
CTTACCTACTTGTGAAAAAATAATATTTGGAAATTTAACACTTATTTGGCAATAAAGGATATAAGAAAATTTGAAATAATGTTTACCTTTGTACAAATTAGGAACTTGCTTACAATGATGCCGATATTACACAGAATTCGTGTATTATCAGCAAAATTCGGCAGAAAACTTATAGGTTTAACCATGTTATATTCAAGGGGTATGAAATTATATAATAGAAACAAAACGTACCGAGTGTGTTCATTAACACAGAACAGGGAAACTGCATGAAAAATGTTTGACACGTGTGTGTTAATTACTTTATTTCACTTTCAAAATTGTGTGATGTTCTCTATATGTTGGTGGTAGGATTAGATACATACAACATTTATGCTGAAGGGAGATATGAGAGCATGACAACACAGTAAGAAAATATGCGACATAACAATTAGCAAAGAGTCTAGGTAACTATGGTGTAATTTGATTGTTAACTAGGTCAATTATTGAAAAGAAAAACAAAGTGTAATATTTGACTGAAATTCCGTTGATCTGAATATTACTGAGGAAGAGTTATAATTAGATCTTGTAGCTACTGTGTGGGATCTATTTACAGGAAATCGTAAGGTGGAAACGTATTAAGGAAAAATGAAGTTGAGAAGGAAAATTAGAGAGGAGGTATAAATTAATGAAGTGAACTAAATGCAAGAAAGCGCGAACAAAGGAACAGGCAAGAAACCATGAACAAAAGAGGGAACAAATAAAAGGAAAACGACATTATGCCTGAGAAAGTTATAAACTAGCAAGAACATTGGCACAACAAGAATTTAAGTACACTTGGAAGGGCGATAATTTTTTCAAAGTGAATGAAATAAAATGGCTAATTGTGAGGTATATCTAGGCTTATAAGAGAGAGAATTGTGGGAGCTATAGCCGTCTCTCTTTCAATGCAACCTGAAGCAGTGCAACTAGGCAGTACAAATGATAGGGTAGACCGAGAGAATTAGGGTCACGGGGAATTCGGGTTGATTTGAATTTACGCCCTTATAACTGGCAGACAACACGAAAACAAGTCATTCCAGTTTCAATATTATACTTACACCTCCCTAGAGAAACGAACACTTCATGATACGACCCCAGGAAGCCTTCTGGTTGCCTTCTGGGCTATTCTCTAACAGTTGTGGAAAACCAGCCAACGTATTTTTTATATGTTCAAACTTAAGCATTTTAATGTACTTGTTAAGCATAATCTAAAGTACAATTACGGTTCTCTACATATGTACATAAGTAAATAGGATTATTGTACAGATCTGTCTTCTTTGCATGGCATCAGTATGTACTTATTGCACTTGTTGAACAGTGTAATTTATTTTAATTCGGGTCACCTTTAGCGGGGTAAATTGGGCCATTTACTACACATTTTTGTAATATATTTTGTCCTACATATATTAATATATCTCTTGTCCACGAGAACTGTACAGTATATCACTATTTTTAACAGGTATTATTGTTTTAGATTAAAGTCTCTATTAATACCTGAAATTGTTTTCATCATCTTCAACTCCTCCGCGTTCCAGTTAACCTAGGGACAGTGTTCCTACCTGCGAAGTTGCCAACCTGAGATAATCGTTATTTTTAAAAGTGTGAAATAAATGTTTTGTGAATTCACAAATGTGTAATAATGTATTTTTCCCAGTAATTTTTTCTATGGAGGAAAGAGTGTAATAAACAGAGAACTAGATCAGATTCCAGTGAAGAAGAAGAAGAAAAAGAGACCGAAGAGCAGAAGAAAGAAGAGGAATCGCATTGTAACTTCTGCAAAATGTCATACAGTGATAAAGGGAATCAGATGGCAGGTGACTGGATTCAATGGCATCAATGCAGAGTGTGGTATCACGAACGTTGCGCTAAAGCCTTTGAACGCAAACAATTTGTATGTGGTATATGTGTGTTCAAACAATAACATATATGTGAAGCTTGATTTACCCCATAACTATTACGGTTTACCCTGAATCCCTGGGCAATATCGGGTCACAACAGACTTTTGTTCAACATGTGTTATAATGGGTTAGAAATTATTTACGGTTATGTGTTACACGTTGTTGACATGCATCAAAGTCTGCTCCTTTATTGGTTATGATGTTTGTAAAAGAAAATATAATATTAATCGAGATATTTTTTTTTTTTGGAAAAAATAACCGATTTCCCCCAGTTTACCATAGTTGGAAAGTAGAGTATGAAACTACAATCTAATCTACCTCATAGTAACAGCATAACGCGGTGGCCGCGGTGGCTCAGTCGGTAACGCGTCTGACTACCATGCTAAAGGTCCCGGGTTCGATCCCCGGCCGGTTCAAATCCGGGAACTTTTCTAACGATGGAAGCGGCTCCGGCGCCCACCCAGCGTCGAATAACATGGGTACCTGGGGGAAACCCTGGGGGGTAAAGGCGGTCAGGGGCGTGATGCTGATCACATCACCCCCACTCACGACCGGATCAAGAAAGTGTGGGGCGTTACCCCCACACCCCCTATACGCCTTCATGGCGTGGTGCTATGCACAGGGGAACACTTTACTTTACTTTAGTAACAGCATAATAAATAATAGTACTAATATATGCTTCATATAATCACGAGGTTGCGAATAGAATGTCTCATAAGAGCAGGTACAATTTGAAAAAAGAGACTCATGATTAAATTGAAGACATTTGTAGCTTCAAAAATTGAACAAACACTTTATATCCTCTCTATGAGTATAGTGCGAATTTATTTAATTATTTCACCTCTTCTGTGCATGAAATTATGATAAATGCTTTATGCACAAATATGAACAAGAACGTTGTCTGTGATTTACGGCACGAAAGATCCAAGTATTGAAACAAGACCAAGACACCCCCGAGCAATACTTGTGCATCCTACTGTACGAATTAGATAATAAAAATTGAGAACTGATGTAATTTCTAAACTCGTGTTATTATTTATTTATTTATTTCCTTCAACAGAGAAATTATCTCCTTTTACAGAAGGTAGCCAATAAAAATTCAAATAAAAATACAAATACAAAAACAAGAGAAACACATAATATAATACAGTGAGACATAACACAGGTAGAACACATATACAAATATAATGTAATATAAATTACTAAACTATACTATAGAATCATATCACACCCAATTAACAATTTAGTAGCACTTCACCCAAAACAATACAGAACAAGACCAGAAAAACAAAAAAAATGTCATTTTTGTTCACATGCAGTGATATATTGCTAAGTATAACACTAAATCTTATAATTTATGTTGTGAACACTTGTGTTAATATTTTTTTGTACTCATTGTTTGAGATACTAAAATCAAGATTAGATTGCAATATAGATATTTTGTTGTACGCAAAGGACATTCTAAATAATAGCGAATTCTTGAATCTTTCTGTTTTAGGAATATCATAAGACATCAATTGCCGCAGCCTTAAGCCACATTTCTTTGCATTGAAACATATCTTTTGGAGAAAAGTTGGGTTATCTATGATGCCAGTCATTGTTTTGTACAGAAATATTTGTTGTGTTATTTCCCTTCTATTAATAAGACTTTCATAATTAAACTCATTAAGTAGGTCATTGTATGATAAGTTATTATAGTATGCAGGTACATTATAGGTTTTGTAATACAAATATCTTAAAAATCGTTTTTGAATTCTTTCAATTACCAACTCCTGGGATTTATAATATGTAAACCAAACACTAGAACCATATTCAAGCTTACTTCTAACTAATGCATTATACAAGAGAGAAATACTGTCTACATTAGTTAGATTCCTCGTATTTCTTATAAGAAAACCTAATGATCTAAATGCATTGTTTACCATGTATGATACATGTTTGTTAAACATCATATTACGATCCATGATAATGCCAATAAAATTTATTCTTTCAAGCTTTTCTCCACACATAAAATAGGAGATTTTAGAGGTATTTATTTTACTTGATAACTCCATAAAAGAACACTTCTTGATATTAAAATTAAGGTCATTGTTTATACTCCACTCGTACATCATATCTAAATTTCTTTGAAGTTTCCTAATGTCTCCATCATTATTAATTTGTTTATAAATCTTTATGTCATCAGCATACATGAGACATTTAGAATATTCAATTTGTAATGGTAGATCATTTATAAACAATACAAAAAGTAGTGGACCAAGATTCGATCCTTGTGGTACACCTGACTTCACAATATATTCAAACGACTTAGATTGTCGATAGGTTACATATTGTTTTCGACCATTAAGATATGAGGCCATGAGAGCAAGAAAATCACTAGTCAACCCGAAACTTGAAAGTTTGCGTAATAAAATATTGTGATTAATTTAATCAAAAGCCTTAGCAAAATCAAGATAGATCGTATGTACAGGTAACTGATTTTGAAATGCTGCATGAACATCTTGAACAAAATTAATTAAATTTGTTGTTGTTGACCTTCCAGGAATGAAACCATGTTGATTTTTATTTATGTAACATTTACTGTCATTCCAGATTCTTGTGTACAATACTTGCTCTAATATTTTGGCAGGTGCACAGAGAATTACTACAGGTCTATAATTTTCTATTTTACAGTTGTCTCCTGACTTAAAAATTGGGCATACTCGAGTTGTTTTCCAGATATTCGGAAAAGTTTGATATTTTAGAACTAAATTGTTATTTAGTTAATTGTTATTGTTAACATTTCGAACATCATTAATAGAGTGTAAGGAGTACAAATTCAAAAAAATTATCTAATGTTCTATAACAAGGCCCCTCTTTTTGAAGTTCGTATGAAGAAGCAATTATTAATGGGAGATTGAAATCCCCAGCAATTATTACATTACTACCTTGCAATTCTTCGTTATTTTCAAAGAAATCGTAAAATGCTGTGTAATTATCAATACCACTGTTTGGTGTGAAATGTACGGTAACTATATAATAAACTAAATTTTTTAGATTTATTTTGATACATAAAGAATCAAAATTATCGTGTAGACTAATATTCTACATAATATTTTGCTTAATTGCTATAAGTACTCCACCACCTCTATTCCGATCTAACCTATCATGACGATAAATTCTATAATTATCAGTAAATAACTCATTGCTATATACACCTTTATGTAGCCAAGTTTCAATATTCATTTGCAATGTTATTTACATAAAATTCTTGTGTCTTTGTGTTGAGCCCTCTTACATTTTGATAGTAAATTGTGACATTCTCAGAATTTTCCATTACATTAACTTCTCCACGTCTTCAATTGTTTTCAGTAATATTATATTTTGATCATCTTGATTTTTTTTAGTTTGATATTCCCTGCATAATCAACCCATAAATAAGCATAGGTTTTAGCATTTCTAATTTGTCTGGCCTGACTGAATATACGCTTTCTATAGGAAGTTAAACATTGATTAATATACACCATGTCATTACTTGATTAACCCAATTATAACCATACAAAGATTATAGTGTAAAAAGAAAAAAATATTACTTTTGCTCCTTATTTCAAGTGACGAAATTTACTTTTTCGTGTACGTTTACATATTAAAGGGGAATGCATACCGGTAATGTTCAATTTCAAATATTTCCCATTCATTCTGTAAGAAGTGGCCTTCGCGAACCGAACATCAAAGAAAAGTAATGGCATTAAACGTAGATTTCCTGCAATTAACACTGTTTAATTTGCAATAGAAGCAAAAGAAGAAAGGATAAAATATTCATAATCAAGGACGATGGCAAGCAGTATAAAAGTTGGTGAATTTGACTCGGTAAGTCATATTAGAGAAGCCTTCCAAGAAGAAACAAATAACAACAATGAATTCTGTAAGTATATTCTAGTACATAATTGTTCAACAATGTACTTACTCTAGAGGAATTCTGAAACTACAGACTAAAGAAGTCTGAATAGACCACTAACATTTGAGGCTCTTAATTAACTAGCAAATTTGAAGGAGTTATTTCATCAATCTTCATTCAATCCTTTCATAGAAAGACTACACATAAAAAATAATATAAATGCTTACATGTCCTTTAGCTTCCGCACTACTACATTCTGACCGTTTGTGTTGCGTTGACAATTTTTTGCCAACTGAATAGAATATTTAAGATATTTGAATACAGAAATTTTGGTGTATTTGAAATATATAGATTTTACTTTCGATGATAATTTCTCATTTCGCATTTGCAGGTGCATTGTATACAATTAATAAATGACAAATGTTTTGGTTCTCTTTATACAGTTCTATTTCGTTCTGTCCATCGTGGTTGCATTAGCAGCTTCGGCCCTCGGCGGTGGATTGGGAGCTCCAGTCTCCTCAGCAGCCATTGGGACCCACCCATCAGGGGGAGTCTCCCTCAGCAGGAACACTCAGGGATCCACAGTAGCCCTCACTCCTTTGGGAAGATCTCTCACTGCGTTCCTCGCCTCGTCACCCTCCCCAGGAGGCAATGCGGTCGCAAGATCCGTCGTGAATAGCATCACTGGTGCAACTTCAGCAAACCTTGCTGCACCTCTGCACGTAGCTCCAGCTGTGTACGCAACCACCGTGGCTGGTGCACCAGTGATCGGTGCTGGATACGCAGGTGGCTACCTCCTGGGATTACCTTTGTATGGTGGAGCTGTTGTTGCTGGATCACCCCTTCTTTATGGACTACCAATTAAGGGTTAAATTTTAAAGCATTTGATGCAGAATTTGTTTTTCAGAAACACATATTCTTTGTTATTGAATTAACATTTTAGGAAATACAAAATAATAATAAAAAAATTGTCAGTCACGTATTTGTGAAATTTAAATATTTGTTTTTCTTTTGCACAATATCTGCCATTATACCAATAGCATCAATGTATAAACAATTTGGAGCAAGAGACAAGTAGAGAAGAATAAATATTTCTAGTTTCAAATAAAAAGAGGGTTGCAAGGGGTGATCCTTCCGGAAGGCACGCTCGTCTTCCAATTAGTGTACTGTTTCCAAATATGTGTCTCCTCTTGATGCTAGGGTAAAAGAATGCAATAATGCAATGATGCTAGGCTTAATTTCATGTTAAATTAATAATATTCACAATTGATAACAATTCATTATATCTGAATTCACTTGAACATTTCAGTTGTTTTTTTATATATTTTTTGTTGTTTTAATATATGAAGATAATTATTATGCACCATATTTAAACACATGTAAAACTTCATATATTGATTTTAGAACAGTTACTAATCATTAATTATGTTCAATATGTGTGCAAGAAAATTTATAGGAGAAATTAACTGTAGAAATAACTTACAGTTATGTAACTGAGTTATTTTTAAAATGAATTGCTTTAAATGTAACTCTACTAATTTTTGTATGAGCAAGATACAACGCAAACCATAAAGGAAGAAACCTATTGCTCCTCCGGTACCACCCCCACTCACTCCCTCACCGACAGCAATATCTGGTTTCTCTCTTCAGACGCTTCAGTCAAGGTTTCGTTTCTTTACCATGTGTCTCAGTCTCCACCAGTTCCTTCCTGATACGTTATTTGTTTATCCACCGGTTTTCGTATCGGTGGGTTGCTGGACGCGTTCCTCGCTACGTTCCATAACACACAATGTGGTTGGTAGTTTGTCACTTTCTACAGAATATATATTCCATGCAACACTGACACGCGTCGTTGCAAGACTGGAAGCAACGTCACATATTCGATCAAATGTTACAGGAGGCAAAACGTTCGTAGTGCCGATACCATGTAACCAACTGCAAAAATGGCAATAAGACTTCTGTATGTTTCTGTGGTTATCGGGCGCCGTTTTAATGACACCCTATTCATGTGTGTTTGTGCGTGTGTGTGTTACGTTACAGACAACATTTTGAATGACATATATATTCGTGATGAACTGCTCGAGGTCGATATGTAAAAAAAAAAAACGCAGTCCGTGGTTCAGAACCCATCGTGTGGGCCGATTTCCGTGGTGGAGTGCTGAGTACAGCGTGTTACGATGAAAGGGGTCCCGGATTCGAATCCCGGTCTGGGCATGGGTGTTCTTCATCATATCATCAGTTCCCCCCTCCTCTGTCTACTTAACATTCACACTGGTGCATAATATTAATAAACTAATAGGTCGATTGTTACGCATTCTTCAACTGTATGACTTTCCTATGCAAAATAATAGATGGTACTAATTGTAGATATTTAAATAGTGACAAATGTTATAAATTTCTGCGATCAAATAACTTCTGTTGTATTAAATATTTTGAAAAATATTTTAGTGTTATGTCCAATTTAACCATATACTTAAGTCCTACCACAAGATATGAATTGTTAGCAAATTTAATAATCCTAAAAGTTATAGTAACTAATTTCAGAATAAATTTTATTTAACTATCACTGACAATATAAAATTTGAAGTGGATAAATAATAGAAACTTTTAAATGTAGAGACTTTATCAAATTGTAATAAATCTTTATGCTGCACCAAATCTGAGTATCATCAGATATTCTTTCCACGTGGCAATGAAGAAATAGGATATAGTGTCTATTTTTATAGTTAATGTTTTGATTTATGATTTTCATGTATCCAAAATCGCAATTATAAACTCTAACTTTCCTTGAAGTATTATACATTACTGATTCGAAACGTTCATGGTAAGGATATACAGAAAGTCGATAAACAACTTGCAAGTCAACCTGTGTGAGCGTTTAAATGATCACGAGCAAAATTTACGATCATCTTCTACAACTGTTGGTAAATTGCGAGGATTGAGGTAAAGAGGACATGTTAAATTATTTTCTGCTGGTTTTGCATTCGTTAATAGTTGTCTCTCTCGACTAGGATGGATCTTTTCAAATGCAACTTTCGTCGAAGGCTCAGTGTACACTGTTGATGATGACGGGTTTGTGGAGGGCAAACAACTCAGATGATCTATCTGCTGTTTAACATCGTAGCTGAGATTTCTGTAGTAGACGAACAAAACATATGTTATGTGAATCACACATTTTGTATTAACGTCAAAAACGTTCAGAAACAATACTAATCGAATATTAAAAGTCAGTTTTGACCGTGAGAGGCTCCACGAGAAAAGATGCCTCATGCACACAGAACCCAAAACGTGTCAATTGACACATACATTTTGATTTCAATAACACATTAACGTACATAAACTGCAAATGATGCACCTTTTAGTGTGTCAAAATACACATAGGAATGTATTAAAGGGTATTTTTATGAGATGAAGTTCAGTCTGATGCACTGAAATACATCAATTTGGAAGATCAGACAAGATCATTTCGAAGATAACAAACTTTCACTTTTAATGCATCAATTGACACAGCTAAATGTGTAATTTTGTTATCTTCGAAATGATCTTTTCTGATCTTCCAAATTGATGCATTACAGTGCATCATACTGAACATCATCTCATCAAAATACCCTTTAATACATTAATATGTGTATTTTGACACACTAAAAGGTGCATCATTTGCAGTTTATGCACGTTAACGTGTTATTGAAATCAAAATATATGTGTCAATTGACACGTTTTGAGTTCTGTGTGTGTCCGGTGATTCATGGAGATTCTGTGAGAATATGCTATTAGTTACTCGTTGTTCTCAGGTGTAGCCCGAATTTATCGTGTGTGAAATCTGAGTTGACACGTCTTCTATTTTTTGAAATAATCGAGGCAAAAGGTAAGTTCCATCACTGTTCTGCCACAAGAGTAAGATAGAAACTTTTCATTTAAAGTTGTACTTCTACAATAATGATTAATTTTGCCCCGTTTTGTGATAAATGGAGCAAGAAACGCACAAATAAATGGCTTCCTACGATTTCACAGCCTTGTCTCTTCAACGAGCACCACAGATCGGGGCATCTCTCCTTAGACAAAAAGGGCAAATGTCCTGTTCTAAAGAAAGGAAAGATGCCCAATTGTTTCCATGTGAGAAGAGATGTTCTACCTTTCTTTATTCTTAATTTACTTCAAAGGAAGAATTTTAATATTTAAAAAAAATGAATAAATGAAGATATTTGTAAAATTTTGAGTAAAATCGAAGAAATTACAGACGAAGAGTAAGACATTATTGATTAAGAGGAAATGTACACGATGAGGAATACAAGTTGAGACAATAAAATATGTCTATAACCCAGAAATCTATGTCCTGGAATCAGACCGCCTCTCATGAGCTACTCTCTCTTCGGCAACTTCAATGACTACGCTAAACCGATTCACATCAAAACTTCATACAGCTTAAATTCTCTACCATATCATTGGTTCGTTACTGCTACACAACATACTCAATTGGCAGAGACAGCAGCACGAAGAACACTTAGTCTTTAAAATACTGTTTTAAACATTTGCTTGTATCTACAGCCATTCAATTATTCACCAGTACACACCAACACATTTCATTCCTGTACATCAAGCTAATTTACTTCCATGATTTAGAAAATCACTTAGTACTACCAAATAGCACAGTGTAAATTTTCTGTCTGTTTTAGATCTAGATGTGAAAATTCGATGCAACCTGTGGCAAAGGAAACATTTGTGATATTTATTCATCATGTTCTTCTACAGTCTGCAACCCTACGATAAATAGTTATCAGTGAGATACGGAAACAATCATGGCATACAGTAGCCACATGATTTTTTTAAGGGGAGAAAACGTTTGAAATGCCGAGGGCAATACTGCCTATTTTAGTAGCGCTATATTTCACTACATTTTGGTGTATTATTTAGACAAACACTGCCATGTGAAGAATTTCCAACTCACATATGCAAACGTGAGTACGCCACTGATCGATTCGAGTAATCGGAATGTTCATTCAGTATAAACAAGTATTAGCACGAAAAACACATTTGCGGAATTTAGCCTCTACGAGAGAGAACTTTTCGAGTGCGTGCTTTTCAAACTTGCCACGATGTTAAAAAAATTGTATCAAGAGAAATAATTGTAGTAAAGAGATGAAATCTGTTTTGTTTTATCTCAATGCCAGGATTCTTATCGATAATAAAATGTATACATTTTACATCCAAATAATGAAAGTTAAAGGAAGAAGAAGAAGAAGATCGACATTTTACACAAAAATGTGTATTGGGCACACCCCCGTGGTCACCACAATAGACCGAAGTGAACAAAAGAATGTAGTATGTAGCAGTGGTATAATCCTACAACCATGCATAGTCGCACTGAAAATAAGCAGATACTATTTTGGAGAGAAAAATAATGACCATGTATAAAGACAGCAGTGTTGCCATCTTACGGTAACAAATTGTAGAAAATCATTTCTAGCCTCGGCCCTATGGACGTTGGACCAAAATCTGCAGGGAAGCACAACAAAATAGAGGACATGCAATCCTTGTCACCAACTGGCTATGTGATTTAATTAATGCCCAAATGAAATATAAGATTTGAAATTTAACCTACCTATCTTTTTGTATGGAAATTTTAAATCTTTTATTTCACTTGGGCATTGCCTGAATAACATAGGCAGATGTTTGGTTCCTCTGACACGACCATTGTTGCAAGTACACTTCGTAATTTCGCAAAAAGCACACACTTTTATGAATATGTCATAATTAACCACTTTCATCATCCTGTAAAGCAAAAAATTGTAGTTCTTTCATCAACTCGATAAAAACCCAATGAAACCATTGATACACATCGAAAATTATTGCAAGCGACTACATAGCTGTCCTTTATTCATATTCATTTTTATTTTGTACAAAACGTTATTAAATTTAGTAACTTCCCCCCCATACTGAATGTTTATGAAGAGAATAGCTTTCTTCTTTAATGTTTAAAAAAACATCCATATAGACAGTGCAATGTTCATATATATGTTTTTTTGTTCAAAGTTACGTACGTTCAAAATCTCAGTTGCATGACTTTTTTGGGCATCCTGTATATATGGCTGTTGAATTTTGCCTCACAAAATTAAAAAAAAAAAACGTTCCTGTACCAGTCAACGTATCTATGCATTATCCAATTTTACAAGTCCAGCTCACCGAAAAAATCCTTCGTCGGATGCAGTTTTGAAAAAACGACGCGTTAATTGCTGCCACGTGGTGATTGAATCAGCCTTCACACAATACACGTGTCCGCTAAATATATCCGCTCTGCTCGGCCTACAGTTTATTGAATGGATTACGGCATTCCTTACGTTCATTTTATACGCCAAAGTGAAAATAACTTTCGCCTTTTTAGCAATTACATTGTCAGATTAGAACTGTTTAAAAATAATATTAGGTAAGATTTGGAAATGATATATTTTCATTCAATCAATTTAGATACAAAAATTCACAGTCAAACCAATTGTGTCTAATTATATCTAAATAGTGTCTAAATTTATATCTAGAGCTTACCTTAGTGGTGCACTGGTGTACGTATTTCGCTTAGATTTGATGAAATAAAATATCATGACAAAAATTGTCAAAATAAATATTTGTGTTTCATCTTTGAGTCATGCTTTTACGTTCAATTATTGTTATTGTTCTTGTGTAAATTAAGTGACCTTAATTTTGACATACTAAGAGCAATGACATCATAAAGGAGGTATGGTTACTTTTCACTAATCAGAAAGGAAAGAGAGAATTGTACATTAAAGCCAAGGACTTTTTTGTAAGTATAAAACAATCAGTCTGCCTCGAATACTCACAGTTCGAAAAAAGAGTCAACAAAGACAAGAGACATGAAGAATAATGTAAGTATACCGCATTCGAATATACTCTTAAGAAAATTAAATCACATTGTCCGGATTATTTCAAGATAATGTTTTAAACAAATAATGTTCACATTTCATGTAATACAATATATATTTTAAAATACAATATTTAAAACTAAATTGTTCACGTACATAAATTATTATTTGAATTAAACTCACAAATTCAAGATGCAACAGAATTCGATTCAATAACAATTTGCTAAATAATAGTGTTTCTTTGATCGAATATTGCGCATTGAAATACTTACTTTACTATAAGACTTACTTCTTATCCAAAGTCTAGTCCCTTTAAGTTAACATTATACATTTACACATTGGTATAATAAGAAACCTATTTTGTTTCTATGAACTAAACTATGCCTCATGATCTACCGTTCTCACAAGCGTAATACTCGAAAGAAAATATATGTTAATAAATAACCATATATATATTTTATATTATTGTGTTTTGGTAAATGAGTGCGACTGAATAGAATATTTCATACACATACAATTAGAAATTTAAGTGCACAAAATACATTCTGAATCCACTACTGCAAGCATGCACAATCCATAAATGACGAATGATTTGGTCCTCTTTACAGCTCTATTTCGTTCTGGCCGTCGTGGTTGCATCCGCAGCTTCGGCCCTCGGCGGTGGATTGGCAGCTCCAGTATCCTCAGCAGTAATTGGAACCCACCCATCAGGAGGAGTCTCCCTCAGCAGGAACACTCAGGGATCTACAGTAGCCCTCACTCCTCTGGGACGATCTCTCAATACGTTCCTGGCCTCGTCACCCTTCCCAGGAGGCAATGCGGTCGCAAGGTCCGTCGCGAATAGCATCACTGGTGCCACTCCAGCAAACCTTGCTGCACCTCTGCAAGCTGTGTACGCAACCACCGTGGCTGGTGCACCAGTGATCGGTGCCGGATACGCAGGTGGCTACCTTTTGGGATCACCCTTGTATGGTGGAGCTGTTGTTGCTGGATCACCCCTCCTTACTGGACTGGCTCTTAAAGGTTAAGCTCTAATGCCATTTCAGATAAAATTCACAATTTCTATGAGACCTTTCTCTTATATTCTATGAGTGTCTAATTGCATTTTCTCTATTCATACTTTTCAAGATGTAACTTTTGAAATAAATCAATATTTCTGCATTATCCAAGCGTCCATATTCAAGTGATTTTATTATAGTACATTGTTATGACTTCTCAAATAACATACGTGCCACAGTTGCAACGGTCTGACCAACTAGTTCTTGTGCGATCAATAAGCTTAGTAACCTTCAATCAGGAACACCAATGTTTTGCAGTGAAATAGCTCACTGCAAAGTTTTATTCATTATGCTAACTTTTCTCCATTTGTGAGATAAAACTTTTTACACTCAGGCTTCGGGTTAAGGTACAGTCTGTTAAGGATAATGAAGTTTTAGACTTTTACTGGATACACGTACAGTATGTCTAACAGAAACTGTAAACGATTTAAGTTAAGCACACGCCCGTGTAGAATATTACACTCACTAGACCCAATACCCAGCCACACAATTGGGGGAATGGTTGCTCCTAATTAGTGGGAATCACTGGTGTTGGTAACAGGAATGATGCTGTGGCTGTTCTTTCAGAGTCGTAACCTCAACTCCCACACGCCTCAGGAATGCACAGTCAGTTACTTGAGTCGACTTCTGTAACTGCGGGCTTTTGCAGGGAACGGTTGGCTTTTGGGGAACAAGGGCATCAATTATGGTCACCCTCACGATAACTGTTGAACTTCATCCAATAGATATATATATATATAGCCGCAATCCCACCACTCACTGACATAAATGTTCTCCATGAAGGAAGCCCCGGAGGTCAAAAATGCCCGATTACGACCCCCTATGAAATCGTCCCAAAAAGACCGAGAAAATTTAAAAAATCACTCAATTAGCCCTTCCTTAAGGGTGAAAATGCTCTTTTTTCACTTCCCTATAAACCGTTTCCGTGGACATTTTTTTGTAGCACACATTGTTTCCTTCAATTCTTAATTGTCGAGATACATTATATTTCTCACAGATCAATAAGAGATGAATCAACTCGTGGTTAGAAAAGGTATTTCAAACAAGGGGGACCACTACTGCATAAGGAGTTTCAGCCCAGATACAATTACGCATAGGTATATTAATAAACGCAATGCGAAAATATTTACATCGTCCTCGTTTTAATTAAATGTTTAGAGGTATAATATCAAACAATTATTTAGAGAGTTTGCGGTTCTTGTTGTTCACCATGGAAACGGACGTTGCTAAGGAACTTAAAGAAAGTTTATTATCACCCCGAAAACTACTGTAAGTGAATTATGATGGACTTCTCGTATTTCAAAATTCAAGCGTCAGAATTTATTACAGAGGCATGGTAGGAATTTGAGGGAAATAAAGGAAAACAATAGTTTTCCAATTAGGTTTAAAAATGTGAAAATGACAAAAGACGTAAATATTGCATTTCCAATGTAGTGTCGCTATTGAATTCGTTTATGCAAGACATCCAGCTAATAATCTTGAAACGGTTATTACTTACTCAGTTTATTATTAAGAAAATATACAATAATATTTTGAATATTTGTGCCTTATTAGAGCCCATACACACATAAAGTTAATTTCTAAACTTTTAAAATTAGTGAACTTATACACTTGTTCCCCTTCATGCAATACAACATGCAGACATTTTACCCCATCTATAATATGATTCCACTCACAACGGGGTCGAAGGTCACGCATGCGAGCCAAAGGCCACGTCGAAAGTACGGGAGTCCAATATACAGGGTGTTTTCGGGCTGATGATACAAACTTTCAGGGATGATAGAGAAGGACACATGTATCAATTTGAGATAAGGAACCCTGGTCAGGAAACGACTTAGGGCCGTTTTTTCAATGTTCAGTTAAGGTTCATGTTAGCACGTAACTGGAAGTTAGTGAAAATTTCTGTTTTTCAATGTAAAGTTAGCTCGTAACTGGAACTCTGGTGGCGATTATCTTTACTGGTGCTTCTTCTTGCAGTTACCAGCCTAACTGGAAGTTACGAGGCAACATGGATGCCTCGTGCAGCTATCGAAGTTCCACACTCGCAACTTCACTGTCAGATTAAACAAGATATGATTCATAAAACTTTTAAATTGGTACAGAAAAAGTCTTGTTTTGTTTGGCAGAGCTTACCAACGTCCATACAAATATGGAAATTAAGCAGCATAGTTGCTAGAATTCGCTTGGCAAGGTTGTGTTAAGAGAATTTGTGGTCAGGATATCCGGTCTACTAGGCGCGACAATCTCCAATCGGTAATTGGTGTAGTGGTTAGCGGCACTACCTTTCGGGCGTGTTGTGTTTTGTAATACGAGTTCGAGTCCTGGTCAAGGGTATTTTTTTTTCTTGTCAATTATTTATTACGTGTGTTGCATTTAATTCACGCTTTATTCTTGAATGATCTTCTCGGATAAATATTAGAGTAAATTTTAAAATTATTTTTACTCGTACCTTCATATTTTTAGAAGTTTAGAAAGCATGCTTACTATTAACATCATGTTTTTTCGCTCAACAACATGCATAGAGAGGTACAAAGCATGCAGTCAAATGTACAATATTTACATATTAATAATAATAATAGTGTTTATATCAACAAACCGTTATTATTAATGTCTCGACTTTCGAGTTCTTCACGCTTCTTCTACAAGAAAGTATCTGCGCTTGCGCCTCATAACATCATTTCCCCCACGTGGAATTGGCCTTTATTAGAAGAAAACCAAATTTGTAATGCTGTCTTTCGTTAATTTATTTCGTAAGCATACAAAATGGATACGCAGCCATTATTCCTATCGTTTCACAATGCAATAACGTGCTTTCGAGCGCGGCATGCTTGTAGTTCTATATTTAAACGCCAGGCTGTGTGCCAGTCGACGCGGTTTGAAACTATACTAACAGATGGCGGGCAGATCGATTTCCTGTAATTTCCGTGCTTCAGAATTGCCAACACACTGTTTCGGAGAACGAACCATGGTTTAGTTAACTGGCAGTTACTTTCACATTGAAAAACCCGGTGCTGGTTAAGACTGGCTGTTATCTCCAACTGGCAGTTAGTTAACAGAAAGATTAACAGGACATTGAAAAACTGGCCCTTAATCGAAATTTATAATCGAAAATCTGTGTATGAAGATGTAATGCTTTTATTACCTACACAAGTTTCATAAGCTGCTACATTCACAACAGTGGTTCAAAGTGGCGTCCCTAGTCGATTTCTTCTTGTGGGATCGTGTGAAAAGTCTTGTGTATGAGACACTTGTCGAGACTGAAGGGGATCTCCTGGCAAGAATTATCGCTGCCTGTGACATTGTTTCAACGACCTCGGGGTTGTTCCAACGAGTACGCCAGAACTTTGTGCGACGATGTCGGGTCTGCAGCCAAGCTGGGGGACACCACTTTGAACAACTGTTGTGAATGTAGAAGCTTGTGAAACTTGTGCTGATAAAAATGTATTTCATCTGCATACACTGATTTTCTCTTATATCTTTCGACTAGTCGTTTCCGGAGCAGGGTTCCTTATCTGAAATTGATACATGTGACCTTCTCCATCATCCCTGAAAGTTTATATCATCAACCCGGAAATACCCTGTATATAAAGCCCCAATCCCACCACTCACTGACTCACTGACATAAATGTTCTCCATGAAGGAAGCCCCGGAGGCCAAAAATGCCCGATTACTACTCCCCATGAAATTGTCCCAAAAGGCCGAGAAAATTAAAAAATCGCTCAATCGGCCCTTCCTTAAGGGTGAAAATGCCCTTTTTTAAAGTCTTTAGCAACAGTTTACACAGGCATTTCTTGCAGCACATATTGTTTCCTTCAATTCTTAATTGTCGAGATACATTATATTTCTCACAGATCAATAGCACACAGGTGAATGAACTCCTGGTTTTGAAAAGGTGCCTCAAACAAGGGTGATACCTACTTAAGAAGAAGATTCAGCCCAGATACAATTACGTATACATTGGTACACTCAATGCAAAAATGTCTACATCGTGATTGTTTTAACTAAATGTTTAGAGGCATGATAACAAACAACTCTTTAGAGTGGCAAACTGTTGTTGCTTGTTGTTGTCCACGGAAACGGACGTTGCTAGGGAATTTAAAGAAAGTTTATTTTCATCCGGAAAACTACTGTAAGGGAATTATGCTAGACTTTTGGAATTGCAAAACATGAGCATCAGAATTTATTGCAGCGGAGAGGTAGGAATTTGAGGGAAATGACGGAAAACAGTTATTTTTCAATTACGTTTACAAATGTGAAAATGACAAAAGACATAAATATTGCTATTTCAATTTAAAGTCGCTATTGAATTCGTTTATACAAGCAATATAACTAACTACCTTGAAACGGTTATTACTTACTCACTTTATTATTAAGAAAATACCATATCAGAGCCCGTACACACACAAAGTTACGAGAAACCACGTCGTCGAGCGAACGTAATGACGGAAAACAATTATTTTTAAAGTAAGTTTAAAAATGTGAAAATGAAAAAAGACGTAAATACTCCTTTTCCAATATAGTGTAGCTATTCAATTCGTTTATATGAAATATCTAACTTTTTTGAAACGGACAATATTTTCCCAGTTTATTATTACGAAAATAGACAATAATGTGTTGAATATTTGTACAATATTAGAGTACACACATAACGTTATTTTCTAAACTTTTCAAATTAGCCAACTTAGACACTAGTTCCCCTTCAAAGTCATTATGATCATTGAGGAACCCCATCTATAACGTGATTGCGTCCACAACGTGGCCGAAGGTCACGCATGCGAGCGTACAAGACGTGGTCAAAGGCCGCGTCGAAAGTACGCGACTCTGACCTATGATGTTACAGTCAAAGCTACACCCCTGCCCTTGTCATATAAGACCTAACAGAACCCAGTGGTAGGGTTTAAGCTATTAACAGCAACACCTGTACTTACAATTACCGTTCCGTTTAGGCCCAGTACACAACGGTAAACCTTATGGACAGTTGTCTAGTAACCTAGTGCCTCAACCGCAGGCGGGGTACCGCTGGTTTATAGTGGCGGAAGCTTCAATCTGTCCTTAGCGGGGACCACACTCTTGTAAAAACGGAGCGCACTTTTCTTCCAGGTGTGTTTATGAGAGAGATCTTAACCGCTACCTTAACTGATCGCTAACCGTGGTCTTTTTTTCCAATCAGCTCTGTCTGCTCCGCGACCAAATTAGCTTCGGTCCGCACTAGCACCTCTAGCGCCGTTGACGCTAACTGCGTGAAACCGCGAGAGAGGAGGCAATGACATCTCTACGGCAGTAGATTGAACTACGTGCAACAGGTAACCAAGCGAGATGTATTGGAACTGCGTGCTCCAGGAAGAAAGGATAAATAAATATTATATTATAAAATTAAACGTGTGTTAAACGTTAATACCAAGAAAAATATAAAAAATAAATATTGCACATTCTTCACAACCTAGCAAGGCCATATTAACGTTATAATATAGCATAACATGTTAATGCTGATAAACAGAGTACATGACGCAAATATCCGTGAGAGTTTGTAGATTTTTGAGACAACAGTTCTACAAGAGTGGATGAGGGAATGCTCCTTATATACCGCACCATTTATTTTCAACCAATTTAAATTACATGAGCATGTGAATGTTCATGTTCGAAAACAAATATCGATTATTATGTATAATGCTAAATTTCCATACATTCTATTTGTTATGATCACTCTTGATGAATAGAAAGGCTATTTAGATGTAATAGGTTGAGTAACATTAAATGTTTTATATGTGTTTAAAAACTGTCACGTGTAATTGGAAAATCCCTGGAAATTCTTTATATTTGCTGACACGTATATATCGCAAATATATCAAAGTACGCAACGCTTTCCTGCATGACATATTTTTAAAATAATTTTCGGCAAACGTCAAAAGTTTAATTCAGATGTCTTATGAAAGTAATTGATGTTCCAACATTGAATTTAAAATTAATATTTTTTAACCGTGTCCTTTTCATTCTTCATTCACATTTAGAAAGTATAAAGTCTAGAAAAATATGAATAAAAATAAATGTTATTAAATGAAATAGAAACAAAAACAATATCAATATTTGGACTTGAGAAAGTATTAATAGTGTAGAATATCAAAATGTCTTCTTTCTTTATACTCGAATTGTATGTGTCATAGATGAGCAAAGTATGTAACTAGTCAAAAACAAGCAATTTCTAAAATATATTATTTAATGAAATCAGACATGAACTGTTTATTGGATTATAAATGTGGCTCATGTTGTAATTAACATTATCGAACACTAAAGTCATTAAAATTGCTGTCGGAAAGAATTAAATTGAAGGGCTCTGGGGTAAGTGACATTTTGGTCTTTATTGATAAAATAAAGAGAGCCATTCTTCAATTTTCACGCGTAATTACCATGCCATTCAATTGCATTGGACTTGTGGAACGCTTCTTAAATTGATAAACACAATACGAAAAACAATGAATCTACAGCATAGCTTCTATTAACCTTTATCCTTAATATCATTGCTCGATTTGCTTTATTTAACTTTGCCTTTTGTGCCACTTTTGGCTAATTTGCGAAGATGGGTTTGAGTGATGACATGGTGAAATTGATGAATGGACACTCACAAACATCCATGCCCAGGCCAGGATTCGAAACCGGGAACCCTTTCTCTCCCCTTAATAAACTCTATAATGACCAAAATGTCACTTCCAATGTTTTACCCTGAGCCCTTTAATTATGAAAAGGAAAAGTTGAAACAAAGCAATAATTGCGTTCCTTCGAATGCTAAAAATATTTCTCAGCATTGCTAATATAGTGAGGACTCCGTTTGTTGTATGATTTCAGAATATCCTTCTAATGTTACACAAGATCGGAACAAATTTTCTGCAAACGTAAAGAAAGCCTTGGCTACTTGTATGTGAATCATGACTACATCTCGGATTTATATGTAATTTAATATTCTATTCCTGGAAATTGCCAATGAATTATATAACTGACATGATTTTGCATAAGTTTCATGTTACATATTTTTACATATTTGCCAGGATATTACATATTTTATATATTTGCTAATTTACTTTACATAAAACAACATATTTCGGTAATTTTTTCCTACTG
Organism: Lepisma saccharinum; assembly: GCF_977018435.1. NCBI lineage: Eukaryota > Metazoa > Arthropoda > Insecta > Zygentoma > Lepismatidae > Lepisma > Lepisma saccharinum. The sequence continues at coordinate 26,706,257 of NC_139256.1, read as the reverse complement.
TTGACGATCTCTGAAACATAATGAAGATAATTTGTACCTCATATGACATGACGTCATATTTTCTAATCAATGAGATGCATGTGCTTAGGGTCACCTAAAATTGACTGCAAATTCGAAAGACAAGTTGACAACCAAAAAATACGGAAACTGTTAAATATAGAAATATGCTGAAGTTCCCCCCTTTCTTTCTTGTTATATATTTTCGTTTCACTTTTAGGCTTGGGCAAAGAACCTATACACTTGGCATCGGTGGACAAGGAAGCTACTTTCCTGCACGTAGAGAGTTACACAACATGTTCCTTTCAGTTGTACAAAAAGTACAAAAGTAACTATGAATTTTCATTCGATTGTTCTTTCTGTACACGCTTTTTTTCTTTTCAATTTGTTTCGAAAGTTACAAAGAGCTCTCGTAAAAAAATTTACATCTACAATAATTTGCGATGTGAAAAGTAATTAATAGTTGACAAAATTGGTTTCTTAAATATGTGCACGTTGCTGTGCTTTTTTGACTTTATAAATTCGATACAAATTTTAATTTGAACAAGCTATGTCCTTAAATTTATGTTGAATATGTTGAAATAAATTAAATATCTAGCAGAATTGTTGAAATTTCTTGAATACCTGATTGTTATTAATATAATTAATATTCTTTGATACTACATATTTAGCTACATATCCTTTTGATAATACAAATTTAGGTACATATTTTATCAATTATTGTTACATATTTGTGTACATATTTTGTACTTCGATATTCCATAAAAATCCGAGGTCTAATCATGACTCAGCATCATAGACCTCCAATTGTAAAATCGCAGAAAAATAAAGACGGTTAGCTACAAGACGTGTAGGTGTGCGTGTGCACGCGCCCTCACACACCAAATATTACATTCTCTCACTATTTTCAGAGCTTACCACAGTCCAGTACTGGGTAATGTGTTATGAGTATGGAAGTTAAGTTTAGCGATCATTAGGAAACGCATAAAATTTCAAATTAGTAGATAGCTTCATTGGCCACTGCATACTTCTGGTGAAAGAGTTGTAAGTGGTCATCCATTTCCTTATTCATAAAGGAAACACATCTTTAACACGAATGGGAAACAGTGGAGAGGATATGCAAGAAAGAGGAATGGGAAAGTTTTAATATATAAAGTGTATTCGGGGAACATTCCAGGCATTGAAGATCTAAACTCCTCAACATCTACACCCATCTATGTAGCGTCATGAAACTCGTAAGTAGTAACGAGACTATTTAGTGGTGGAATTTTGTATGTTCATTGCTCACTTTGCAAAAAAAAAAAAATCATCCAATCATAAGACTATAACTATAGCATTTTATGATACTGGTGGTAACATTATTATGCTATTTGTTCACTTTGATAAAGTTTTAATCTCAGATCCTAAGATTCTAACTACACCATTTCGATATATTGAAAGCAAGCCAGCCAATGTCTCCACACATAAAGTTAATCAATTGACTGTAATGAACACACATGTATGTGCAGATTCTCAGAGTGTGGAATGTGATATCTTATGAAGAATAAATAAGCTGCTCGGTTATCAAAGTAATAACAAAATACTATTATCTTAGATTAATACCTTCCAATTCATCTATTTATTACTAAAATATGGTATACGGAAGAGTTATCAGATGTTCAAACGTGCATTACTAAGTATTTCTTGTCACTATGTATAGTGGTGAATGATCAATTTCTTCAGATTGGCTTGGGACAATGTAACTTACAATTTTCCAAAATTAACGTAGTTGATAATACTAACATTCTTCAAGATTATACGTGATCATTGCCGTGTACAAGTGAAGGGTCTAACGGATTGGTTTAATAAGGACCACGCATCAATATTTGTTCAAATCACTATATTATTTGCAATCATTTTGAAAATGTAACTTTTAGTTCAGAGGTGGACCACAGACATAATGAATAGTCTGTATTTTTCATGCACAATGACCTTATTTTCTCGTATGTTCAGAATAATAGTATCATAATGCATTGTGTTTGAAATACACTATAAAATTACAATAACTCATGTAAGTTTACAAAAAATTAAAACGTAGTGCTATAGTTTGATTTATAACTTGAAACATTTTACAACGAAGATAGTCGATATGTACAATGAGATATTTAGCAAGTAGGATTTTATTTATTTGAATTCTAATATCCAAAAAATTAGTTATTATTAATATTACAGGTATTTACCTTTTACTACGTTCGAGTATTGATAGTTGAACTCTTTTAATTGTTTCGCTATAAATACTACAGTGTGCATTATGAATTTATTACTTTTGTCTTTGTTATAATGTAAGCCGCACTTAAAACCAAACAAAATATATAAAAGTCACATGCAATGTAACTTGGCTTAGATGAAATAGAGGTTTGAATATCATTAATTCTGCGTAACAAGATATTGTCCACATTTTCGTTCATTGCGCATGAAAAGATTTATTACAAGAAAATAATGCTCTCTTTCTTTTTGTGCGTGACACAAGCAAAATAAGGAAAATACAGGAATAAAATATATAATTTTGACGTTAGTACACATTACTTGGAAGCTGTGAAACCAAAAGTTAATAATATAAAGGATGTAACAAAAATATAACATGATGTCCGAGATTTGAATCCATTATACCTTAAGTAAATACAACAAATTCTCTCTTACTTCAGATATACTCAGCTCTTGTCACATTGGCCCTGATATCTGCTCCTGAAGCCAGAGTAATACGTCAGGCATCGGGAGTACCACTAGGATCAGTTTCAACACTGATTCATCCCAGCGGCGTATCAACAGTTGCCAGAATCTTTGGATCAGCCCTGACTGACGATGGATTCATCTCCTCATTCTTTCCCGAAAGCATCAGATCATCTTTCTTCGGACCAGGGCCGTCTTTCTCGCAACAATTCAGCCATCCAAACGAACAGGCTTCCTTTGCAAGAAACAACAATGGACCAGGAGGCCAATACAGCACTGGTAGTGTTGAGGGATCTTCAACTGCCTCTTCTGGTCGTGTCTTGCAGTCTGGAAGCTTGGTTGGCAGTGGTAACTTTGGTACGGAGCAAAGTTCGTACGCTACAACCGGTCTAGAAATCCTCCCATCTCTTCCAGAGAGATCAGGGCTTCCTTCGGGAGGATTTTCTTCTGTGACAGAAGCTTCTTCCTCAGGGTTCGGTGCAAGAACTTCTCCTCGAGTTACCAATACTCAAGGGAATGCCAACGCACCTGCATCGTCTGGTTTTAAACCTTCACCCACCGGACAAGGGGAATATCTTAGAAACCAAGGCTCGTATCTAGCCAATGACTATGGATTACGTGGATTTACGAGATTGGTTTGATATATATTATTCTTTCTTGAATGTTAGATCTACCTAAAAGAAATGGCTGCCATTTTCAAGAAACACTCACATATCTAAATTCTCACAATCAGATCTACGTGGGCTGTAAATTTAAAAGTGGCAACACTGTCAGGAAGAGGTGATAAAGCAGTGCATGTGCTATCAGGCAGTGAGCATTGTTAGTTATTGTTTATGTCGATATATGGAGTACCAAAAGTTGTCGGTCAGCGAGTGCTGTTGTGTATATACGAGTTTGAAATGAACACCATTTTATGTACTGCTCTAAAACATGTTTACAAAGGAAAAAGAGCGATTGTGGATCAAAATCCAGGTGGCCCGTGGCAAAAATGCAACAGAATGTCAACAAGACTTGCATGAAGCCTGTATGAACAATACCTAGCCAATGGGAAAGTGCAATTCTTGAGGAGGTTGAGATGTGTCAGTGAGAACAACCTCAACATGAGGAAAATTACACAACGCCGGGTTCCCCATATTGTCATCATTGTGCAACCATCAGAAACGGCTAGGTGTTGTTGTTACATGCTCCATGCAAGTCTTGAGGACATTCTTGTGCATTTTTGCCACGGGCCTCCTAGATTTTGATCCACAATCGCTGTTCTACCTTTGTAAACATGTTTTTAGGGCAGTACATAAAATGGTGTTCGTTTCTCGTACATACACAACAGCACTCGCTGCACCGATAACTTTTGGTACTCCACACATCGACATGGGCGCCGGCTAACAATGCTCACCGCCTGATAGCACATGCACGGTGTTATCACCATTTCCTGAGAGTGTTGCCACGTTTACAGCCCACGAATTTAGAATTCATTTCAGAGCATTTACGAGATTACTATCTTTGTCGTTTAGGTATTTGCAACAGAAATAGGCGAAGATAAATTTCCGCTTTATTATTCAATTTTTTAAAGGATTTGTATTATGAACGGAGCTATTTCAAACTAAAAACTGTTTTGAAAAAAATACTGTTGCTGCTGCTGTCCTATGTTGTAGCAGATCTCAATTGGTATTTGCAACTTTTTTCAAACATTCAACGTATGGTCGGTCATGGACAACCGCAGAGAGGAGCAATGGAGGGCAATTGATTCCCTTCTTGGAATAAGGAAAAGTTGTCTACTTATTCTTTCCCTCTCTATTTAATGTGTATTTCTTTCTCCTAGTTTCATTTCCTTTTTCCTGAATTTCCATTCCGCCTTTTGGTATTAATTTCTCAGTGTTTATATCTCTTTCTTCTTACTTACACCACGTCTTCTTGACATTTCTCTTTGTACATGTGTTTTTTTCATCTTCTTCTCGAACATCGCTCCTATTCCTATTCTATAATTTTCTCATTCCCTGTCTCGTTTTCTATTCCTCTTACATTTTCTCTCTCTCTCCCTTTCTCTTCTTACTTTCTCTGGCTCTCCCTTTCTTTCTCACTTTCTCTTTTCTCCCATTTTCTCACCCTCTCCCTTCTTGGTTCCTCCACCAATCTCTTCCTCCCTCTCTCTAATTCTCTTTCGTTCTCGTATTTCCTCTTTTACCCCTCTTCTCTAATTCTATATTGAATCTTTCATATCTTCCTTTCACATCTCTCTCTCTCTCTCTCTCTCTCTCTCTCTCTCTCTCTCTCTCTCTCTCTCTCTCTCTCTCTCACTCTCTCTGTCTTCTATATTCCTCTTGCTTCCTAATTTCTCTAACGTTCTCTTTTCTTCACCTTTCTTCTCTATCTCCCTCCCCCTTGTCTCTCTTTCTCCTTCTTAAAACATTTCTTTCTTTTGATGGTACGTAGCCGTGACGCCATTATATCTCAATTAAAGGCACAAAGTTTCAATTTTGACCCCATTGAAGACCCCAAGTGTGCGGTATTACCTTTCATAACTTCTCAAATTTCATTCATTATCAGATTATTCAAGACACCACTTCAAGAGAAACAGTCTAGAAGAGAAACCGAATATCAATCAAGTAATACCCTTCCAAAATGTCAATCATCCTCATCAAACCAGATGATACAGAGTAAGTGTTGCATTCTCTTGTCAGTAGTTATACTCAGTTCAAATCAGAGCTATTGTTACCACTAGTAACTTAGCTTCTGAAAAATATTTCTCACGGTATTCTAAGAATCAAAAAGACCTCAAAGAAATATTTCAGAAAAAATAATATTTATAATTTCGCTGATACAATTAGTCAAAATTTGTTCTAAAAACTCTACCAGCACCGTCCAATATAGGTTTTTCTTATATTTTGATAGGATCAAGCAGTAGAAATTGGACTGTATGTTGATTTCTGGAGTAACTAGGCGCATTCTTGGGAGTTGAAGAATTTGTAGCACCTCCTATTTAGCTGACGCACCTCCTTAATAAGGAGGCTTTAGTGATTTAGCTCTAAAGGTATAGGGGGTAAAATATATTGCTATTTCTGGCTGTTAGTGCTTCAGCAGTCATGTAAGATACATTGGTAATAAACTGTTATGGACATAGATCGAATATATTTCTTTCATTGTGAAGTGTAAACCCTTGTTATTTATAATTGGAAGATAAATATTTTAATTGGGCTTCACAATTTGACGTGCGTATCGTTAATGTAAAAATGTCATCGAAGACAAAGAGGAAAAGAAAATCATTAGACTAGAAGAAAATTCAACTTACAAGGGAGGTTATTTAAGTGTCCCCCTCCGATTTCCTTGAAACTTGGCAGGTGTATAGAGGGGCCCAAAGGAAGAAATACATGTTTTTTTTGTTTCAGCTAAGAAACGGTTTTAGGGGGCAAAACCCAATCAAATATCAAGATTAGGACAAATTGAAGTAAGGATCTGACCCCTGTGTCCCCCTCCGATTTCCATGAAACTTCGCAGGTGTATAAAGGGACCCAAAGGTAGAAATGCGTGTTTTTTTGTTTCGGCTAAAAAAAAAACTATTTTAGGGGGCAAACCCCCTCAAATGTCAAAATGAGGACAAATTTAAGTGGGCATTTGACCCCTGTGTCCCCCTCCTATTTACATGAAATTTAGCAGGTGCATGGAGGGGCCCAAAGGAAGAAGTACGTGTTTTTGTGTTTCAGCTAAAAAACTGTTTTAGGGGGCTAACCCCCTCCCTCAAATGTCAAGATGAGGAGAAATTGAAGTGGGGATCTGACCCCGAAACCACGTAAATATGGCATAGGATGAAACAGGGGGCATAGGGCCCCTCTATACACCTGCCAAATTTAATGGAAATCGGAGGGGGACACAGGGGTCAGATCCTTACTTCAATTTGTCATCATCTTGATATTTGAGGGGGTTTTGCCCCCTAAAACAGTTTTTAGCTGAAACAAAAAAAACACGTATTTCTTCCTTTGGGCCCCTCTATACACCTGCCAAGTTTCATGGAAATCGGAAGGGGACACTTAGATAACCTCCCTTGTTAGTCATCAGTGGCTACCCGGGAAAATTAATGTAAATTTTCATAAGAAATTAATAAGAGCTATATTGAACATATGCACCTCTATTCTCGTCATTCTCAGATTAGTGTACGTGTGTGAATTAATGGAAGTGATTCGGAAGTGAAAGACGCTACTTGAGGAAAAGTGTCATAAAATTTCTAAGAAGGAAATGTTCAATAAAACACAGATAAATAGTAACATATTAGAATTCTTGTTCAAAATCAAATCACTACAGACGGAAATGACGTAAATTTGGATCGAAATGTTCTAAGTTATTTTTCTCGAATTTTTTCTTAGAAATGTTAATTATTGAGCTCAACTAAATAATATCTATTTAGAATGTAATCGTTACTGTTTTATATATATTTCCGTCATAAATATTTTTTTAATTTCGTTATTGGTGTTTGGGACTAGTCCATTTTTTATAAACTCATGTTCAAAACATTTAATTTTATTGAAAATCATTTTCAAATTTTACTCAGTGAGACGTAATATCGGGAAAAATGACACCGGTATTTCAACAAATTTTAACATAGGTTCTGATAAGGCAGAAGTGCCGAGTGTAAATGTGGAATAATGCACGAAGTACCGTAACAGCATAGAAAAGCGAATGCAAATTTTCCATCGCTATTACCATTGTTTTCTATATTCTACATCCTGTGTTATTTTGACTGGATTTTGTTGATGCGGGCTACATGTTGTCGTCTGCTTATTGACTTTTTTTCAATTCGTGACCATCATATTGTGGAAAACAGACTGGAAGAAAAATGTTGATGGACATTACGCCTACCATTTGTTTTGTCGTCGGATGTAAGACTTACCAACAATATCATAATGAAATCATGGATATTTATATAATAACGTTTTTTTTAAAAGAGTGACACTAAAATGAGCAACTAAAATACAATATTAGGTGGGAAATGTGCATTAGATTTCATTTCGAAGTCAACTGTATTCGTACACCTGATACTCAACTGGAATTCTTGTTTTTATTTGCGGATAGGTGGATCAGAACTATTCTATATCCATTACAAGAATGAATGTAATGTAAACATAATCACGTGACTTCTGAGAAATAGTCCTTCCCTAACTGTTGTCTCTGGTGTTATTTTCCCCATGAATGTATTGGTCGTAGATGTACGGCTTATAAGGCCCCACAAGTACAGTGCGTTCCTTTTTGCTCTGGGCCGAGATAGCGCTTGAACAACTTTGAACAACTATTATAACATAGGTTAGTACTCGTTATGCAATATAAATATAATTGTCTACATGCTAAAGATAAGCGAAACGTTACGGGACGAAAATGCCGGCATCTGCACCATGTCACGCGCTCTCTCGGCCCAGAGTCACTGTACAATAAAGCAGCTCCGTTGAGTAGTATGGGTTTATGTCATTCACTATATTTCTGCACATTACTGTGACCTTGGCTACTCCGCACAGAGAGAGATATACATTTCCATAACTCACCCCTACTCGCCGTCTGGTTGGTCTGCAGCAAGGACAGAACGCGAGAATGAAGCGCAGTGGCTGAGGCAGTTTGTACTTCCTCCCATTCCTACTGCGCAGCTGCTACCTGTCAAGGTTCACCCGTAAAGATACAACTCGTCAACTCTAACCTAAGCTAACGACAAACTACAGATGGTGCTGAAAAAAAAATTCTCACATTAACGCCAAAATGTGTGTTCAGTTACATCAAGTTTATCACCGAATGATTTTGTAGGTCATAAAATTCTTAGCTGTCATATAATTAATTCAATATGTATCATATTCTCCAACACTTCTAATTGCTTTTGATTATTTTTATGTGTTAATTGTGTTGCTTGTTTGCAATCTTATCCTTGAAAACATAGTCCTTAATTCTCATGTATCACCTCTATGTACTTCTGTGATGCTTTATGTTGTGTCTGATCTAAATATATGCATTATACAAAAAAAATATAATTACTGTGTGTGCATACGTGTAAATACTGTAACTACAGTAAAACGAAGTTGTCTATTAGCATTCCGTGGTGTTTATTTAATGTATCACCATTTAGAACAATTTGTATAATGCAAAAACCAAACAGTTCTTTCCTCAGCATGTTACAAATGTTTAACTTGCACATTCCAAGTATCACGTTCCTTCAGAACCCGTGTAAGCACGACGCTAAATGAGTTTTGAAGAAATAGCATAATTTTAAATTCTACTAATTTTTAGTGATAAAATATAATGGTCCAAGTCATATTAAATTAGTGCAATGTCCACTTCAAGAAAGACAAATTGGCAAGATTGAAACGTACACACTGACAGCAAGTGATAAAGAAGAACAAAATTAAATATAATCTGTTAATTGAAATGCCGTATAAGTTCCTAACTGTTACTATAACAAATTGACTGTGCAATAACAATAAATCTTAGCTATGTACCAACCAACTTTTAATTATTGTCCATGGAAATGCTAACCTCTTGGTACTAGTATTATATACTAGCACCGTAGTAGTTACTATCAAGGTAGATTTGATTTAAATCAGGTGATTTTATTTTTAAAAAATCACTGATTTAAATCACATTAAATAAATAATTTATAGAATAATGTACATAAGGATTTTTGTAAATATCAGAATCACTTTTGGTGAAAGTACATTAATCTTGTAATCATTTAATGGTGTTTATTAGGCTCTAAGAAAGGAAATGAAACGAAACAAAATACATGTCGTAACGTACTCTGAGTACGTGGGATCGAACCAAGAACCTTAACCATTGAGGGGTGTGATGTAGCTCACCTAATCATTCAACCTCCTTATTTGAGCACTGCCCTTCAAGGTAAGCCTAATGGTAATGGGCGAGAGGTACTAACTACACACTTGGAAATGGCAAAACTCAAGCTTTCGGATTTATACCTTCAAGTCTAGATCAACATGGTTGGAAGTAACAATACCTGTCTGTCTCTGATGATACAATTCGCCGCTGATAGCTGTTCATATCGAAACGTGTTCGATCGCTCAATCTCCTCAGTTTCTTCTTGTTCGGCGATTCCAGGCAAAAGACCCCACACCACACGTTGCTCTCTGTTTTGGTCTTTTTCCTCCTTCCCTGGTCGTTGCCCTGAAATACCAGCTGATCAGCACCTTAACTCCAATAGACCAGGAAGGATTTGTAAATTACTGATGTGACGTTCTTTGAATGCCTGAAAGAGCAACGGCTGGCGACAGGGGTTATGAATTCAGGCTAGCTATAAATCTCAATTTAGAGGAGATTGATACGATGTACTGGTGGGGTGAAGTTCATATGAAAGGAAATATAGGTAATACTGTATGTTTACTTTAAGCACACTTAAATTTCTCGTCATTTAAAATTCAATAATTCTATAGGCAAAAATAACAAACATTTGGTGTAGAATAATATAAAAAATATTAACCATGTTAAACCAGAAATAGTGTCAATATCATAAACTATAATTAAACATTGCAGCTGATATTTTGCAAACTATCATTAAAACAATCACCAAAATTCAGCTAACAAAAATGTAAAAAAATATTTTAATTATATAGTACATACAGAATGTTTTATTTTTAGTGGAAGAAAAGTTACTGAAAATATTATGGTTTCATTAATACACCCAACAAACATTTCCATCCGTAGTAAGTTCATATATAAACTACAGTATTATAAATATAAAATCATATATTTACACATAATTTTTTATTTGGTTTAATCAAACTATTCAGATATTTTACACGGCCGTTTAACAGAAAGAAGCATTTATATAAAAAAACATGTATCCATATATATGGTGAAAAAACAATACAAGTAATTTTAAGCTTGTTTTTTATTAAAAAAGAAAAAATCGATTTAAATTTTAAAAAATCTGATTTAAATTTAAAAAAATAACAAAAATGATTTTTTAAAAAAATCGTGATTTTTATCTACCCTGGTTAGTATTGTATGTACATAGTTAAAAAATGGCATGAAAATTCTTGTCCTAGTACACAAGTCGCTTTCGTTTCCTGGAAAACAACAGCCTGAAATGTAACAAACACCCCACAGGAAATAGAATCAATAAAAAATATTTCAAAGAATAATTAACTGGGGATACAGCAGCTGCTATCCAATACAAAATCTCGGAGAGAAAAATATTTCACAGAAATGGAATTGACAAATGACAAAGACTGACAGACAGTAGTTGCAATTCAATACAAAGGCTTTCAAAGATAAACTCCACAGGGAATGGAAGTGACAAAATTTGAGGCACGACAGAAGCTATTAAAATTCAATTACGTTTGGCATTTTATTTTAATATTTGTTATTTAGCGCCGCTTTTCTGTCACTTTTGGCTAATCGCGACGATGAGGATGAGTGACAATGAAATTGATGAAGGGATACTCAGAAAGAACACCATGCCCAGGGTGGTGTTCGATCCCGGAACCCCTGGTGTTTTGTGAATTTTATAAAGTCTACTTCACAAAGAGATTACATAGATTGCAGAAACAAAAAGCTAACACACATTCTTCAGAATCCTAGATATGACCGCGGAAATTACAAATAAAGTCAAAGTTAAATATTAATATTGAGTTTTAATGCTATGTAAAGGATAAATATAGCTAATTACAATGTTTAGAAGGCACTTCTTTAATAAAGGGCACTCATAAGGAATAACTTTATACTTCCATAACACAGGAGACTAGCTGTAGGTGCAGCCGTGAGAGCTTCATTAAACAAGAGTAGAGATTTGCACCTACATAGATATACTCTATCCCGGGAATCTACGGAGCAAGGTCGAGGAGAAGGATAGGAAGGAACTGGGCGAAGCGAAGCAGTACACGATGATACAAGCAGCTGGGAGCTGCAGTTGCTTCCAGGTCCAAGCAATCCCGTTCCCCTCATCATTGGTTGAGCCCGCTCCATTCACTACTTCCGCAGAGACTTGCTTTCGCTCGCTCGCTCCATAGATTCCAGGGACAGAGTATAGTATGGTAAATAGAATAGAATACAATAATAGTAGTTGTTAACATATGCAGATGATGTAGACTTATTAGGGGATGATATAAATACAATTAAGAATAATGCTAAAGTATTTTTCAAAACTGCTAAAGAGATACGTTTGGAAGTTAACAAAGAGAAAATTAAATATATGCTTACAGGCCGAAACCAAGTGTTAGGTAATAATCAAAATCTAATTATTGATAACAACTCGTTTGAACCAGTTTCCAAATTCAAATACTTAGGAGTAATATTAACAAATGAAAATTATATTAAAGAGGAAATAAAAAATAGGCTTAATTCAGGAAATGCATGTTAATTCTCTCTTCATAAACGTTTGTCTTCTCGTTTAATATCTAAGAAACTAAAAGTTAAAATATACAAAACAGTAATTTTACCTGTAGTATTATATGGGTGTGAAACTTGGTCCCTTACATTGAAAGAGGAACATAAATTGAGAGTATTTGAAAATAAGATCCTTAGGAAAATCTTTGGACCTAAAAGGGATGAGGAGACAGGTGAGTGGAGAAGGTTACATAATTTAGAACTACATAATTTGGATTCATGTCCAGATATTATTAGAATGATTAAATCAAGAAGACTTAGGTGGGCAGGCCATGTGGCACGAATGGGAGAGGAAAGAGGAGTTTACAGGATTCTTGTTGGGAAACCTGATGGTAAAAGACCTGTACGAAGGCCAAGACGAAGATGGAGGGACAACGTTGAGATGGACCTAAAGGAAATCGGTAGGGATGGAAAAGAGTATATAGATCTTGCTCAAGAAAGGGACAGATGGAAGGCCTGTGTTGCTGCAGCCATGAACCTTCGGTTTAAGAAGGCTTGAGAGTTAGTTAGTTAGAAAAAATAATTTTCTGAATTCACCAATGGAAATATGTGGAAAAGTGAACACTATCAATAAACAATGATGTCTAACAAAATATTCTGTCCAATTTATGATCACGGAACAGAAAATGTAACTACTCTTCCTGCACATTAGTTACCAAGATTGTCAATTGGTCTGTATAATTAATCTAATTTGCTGTAAAGCATTGCTTACGGATGAACATACATTTTTGATGAAAGTGAAACATTGTTCACATCACGAAGACACTAAATGTTAAAGTGATCGTTACTTTAAAGAATTATTCTGCAAGAGTTTGGTAGAATGCGGAATCCATTAAAGTGTTTGTGGAATTAAAAGCGTCTTATCTCTTTGAGTTCCCTTCAATATGTCATTTTCCCCGCAGATGACGTAACACGCATTTCCTGAACATAACCTACGAAACTTTCGAATCATGCCTAATTGTAACTCAAATTTTGGTGAAAGGAAAATGCTGTATATCCTATAGTATAAAAACATGGGAGTGTGCTACCTTTGCATCATACAATTCACATCTTCAGTGAACACAAGCAAGAAGATACAATGAACATGAAATTCGTAAGTTTTCTTACATTATTAACTTCATTAAAAAGTATCTCAGCATACTCTTAAGTTTACTTATACGATTATCTTTTATACGCAGTAAATGCGTCAGATAGAAACTAGATACCTAAAGGATATTTCAATGAAAAAAAACATTGTCGTATTTACATAGTGAACTATTTCGAAAACCTTTATATTCTTTAAATTTGTATTTCTTGTGTTGTGTGGTATTCCGCCAATAATGATATTGTAACTGTGAAAATTTATTTACATGAATTAAATATACGCAGGGAAACATTTACGTACATGACGATCATAACTTATTTTTTTATTAAAGTTTATTTCCTGTGTACTGCATACCTCATCTACGTATATTGTCTCAGCGATTATGAATGATGAAGCTGAAGTGACAGACCATCACATTCACTCGTGTTTCAAAAATGTATTCGAAAATAGGATGACTGTCTTCACATAACACTTGTATAAGCAGATACTAGCTGATAGGTATAAATACAATTTATCTTAAAAATCTCACTTTATTGGCTTCTAATCAGACAGAAACACTATTCCGATCTAGTAAGATTGTAAATGTCATCACGATACAAAGACAAAGTTCACTTGTAAAATTTTGAAACCTAACTAAAAATGAACTAGAGATCCTTTGGGAAACGTTTCGTAGATAAAAAATAATAATGAACGCATATTCCTTCTAAATCTACTTTTAACATATACTTGAGCAAGTGTATATTAGAATGTTCAATACATGTCCGATTTAAGAGTGTTTACGAAATGCATAGACATAGAAAAATCAAAATTCAATACTAATTATAAACTTATTGATAATTCGAACAAGATTAGTTATAATTTTTCTATTTGAAAACAGTACATAATTCTCAAATACGGCTCTTATCATTCTAGTAGATATATCACGAAATATATGACGACACTAGATATGAAAACTGATTTCATCGAAAAGGAGGTGCAGAAACAAACTACGAAAGAAGGGTGATAGTCAATACGAATAAATGTTTTCTCCTATTTACAGTAACTGTGTTCCTCGCACCTCGTACCTCGTTAGTCTATACTGCGAGGAGAGATTGTTCTTTGAGTTTCTTAAACGGGCTGATATTTAATTTATTTTCAGTTTCTTGTGATTTTATTGGCGGTGGCAGCTGCTTCAGACGACAGGGAGAAGCGATCTGGATTCCCAGTATCCGTTTCCACGGTAACAGCCTCTCACCATCCGACTGGAGAATCCTACGTCACCAGAACGGACGGACCTTCATATCTCGGAAACACCATCCTTGCTTCAACATCCGCAAACACTCTACTCTCACCTTTACTAGCAGCTCCGGCCATTTCAGCACCGCACTATGACACTTACGCTCCTGCTTATCCGACAACAGTGGTTGCATCCCCCCACCCACATTCTCACATACTCCCCACACCAATCATAGTACGCCCCAGGAAACTCTACCGCATCACCAGGACTTACACTACCCGCTACGCCCCCGAGGCGCCCCTCATCCCTCTCACAACCACCCTCATTGACTCGCCATTCTCCTCAAGGCCACTCTACCTCAAGAGCTACACCAGGATCGTCAAGACAGTCAAGAATCCAATCATGGATCGTATTATGAGGACCATCAAAGCCCTCTAGAGTATGCAACATTTTCCAATACATAGTTTCGACAGATGTGTAAACATGATTTGGTAGAAATGGATATTTGTATATGTATGTGCAACATATCATAGTGTTCATAAACATTTTATATATTTTAATAATTTACGAAGGTGTACATTGCAGAAATATGAATAAAAATATTATTTATTTATACTCCTATCATGTTCTTATATTTTTAATATATATTGTATATTACTAACACAATTTGTACAATATCAAATTAAACACTTGGGTTCGAATATTCCTATATTATAACTCCATAACACATACATAAAATCAGCAAGTTTCCATGACAGCAACAATGTATATATATATATAATTTCAAATTATGGCTGTTTCAGCCCATGGCTCCATACTTAACTTCCCTCGTAGTATGTAACAACTCCGAATTTAACTTGAACCTCCATACAGAAAAGTAAATGCATCAAATCTATTTGATGCACCAGAAATGCATCGGTAGATGCTTTAAAGTGGTTTTTTACATTTCCCAAGAATTATATTTATAGTGTGATGTATCTTGGTACATCATTTCTAAAGATAACACCAAAATGCATCATATGAAGCAAGGGGGCATTTCTTTCTGTGTCTATCAATACTTTAATGCATCATTTGCTGCGTTCTTTATGTACCTTCCTGCATTGTCTCGATGATGCACTTAAGCAAATGGTCTGAGCTACAGACTTCACGCAGTTTTGTTTCAACTGCTGCATTTACTTTTCCTTGTGTATATCGGGCTCACTCGTACAGTGGGGTCCATGAGTATTACGGTGCAAATTGTCCACGACTATTTTCATTAATTTTTCCCTTACATCCTATGCGTTTTTAAGCGATGGGTTTTTATGTATGCTGGTGCATACATACATCGTGGACAATGACGTTTTTATATGAATTTAAAATATGTACGAAAATTTATTCCAATTCGTATTCTTTCTAGGTAAAAAATTAATCTTTACTAATTATTATGTTGACACCAAAACAAAAATTCACATCTACGAGCAACATTTTGAATAACATAACCAAATTTGAGGTAGTAAATATTTCTAAGACAAATTTTTATCTGTTTAAATTGCTCTAGAGGAGCTTGCAGACTGAAATTTTGTCTAAGAGCTGAGTTTGATATGTCCAGTGGCGGCGATGGGGGTCAGTTGCCCCCAAGTTTTGCTACTTTTACCAAGGGAAAGTAAACCGTCCTTGCCCCATAGTTTTAGCACCTTGCCCCCCCCCCAATTTTGGAACCCAATCGCCGCCACTAGATATGGCTGCATAAAATTTAGAGCGGACGGAATGTCCAAAAGGTAATCTTGCAACTTAAATAATTCATAGCTATCTTAAGGGAATGTTATGATTCTGGTAACAAGAAAAACCTTAGTACAACAATTCTTATTTTTTTCAACTGTCAGAATTAATTCAGTTATGTCCAATATAATCAGAATAAAATAAGTAATGGTCTTTATTTGAGACCATCAAATACCTAGAAAAAAACTAAATTTTTCCTAGTAAAAATAGCACATACTGTGGTATTTAACGTGTATTATCCTTTTCCAAAGTTCTAGTACAGTATACTCAAAATACACCACCTTGAAGCACTTTCACCTGTGGCGTCGCTAGGGAATTTGTTTTGGAGGGGGGTGCGAGCTCCAGGGTTTGACAAAATATAATAAGGTGGGTTCGGCTTCTGCTATTATGGCCACTTTGATTCTTTCTCTTTCGTTCTTGCTTACTTTTTCCCTCTCCCTCTCTCTCTCTTTCCTTCTATTTTGGCATCTCCCTCTATCCTATCTATCTGTCTGCAATTTTCCACCATCGCTTTTTACTTAATTTATTTTTAATTTTCTTTCTTGCTGTTCCTTTTTCCGGTCTTTTTTTCAGTCCATTTTATGTGCAGAAAGACTAATCGGGGCTTAAACTACAGTTTTAAGTTGGAACTAAACCACGGTGTGCATCTATTTCTATCAATTCTTCTTCATGCTTTCTCCCCCCCTCTCTCTCTCCCCATCTGTCTGCACCTCTGTCTGTCTCTTTATCATTCAAAGCCCATTTTATGCACAGATATGTTAATCGGGACTGGACATGTATTTAAAATGATATCCGAACCACTATTTACCTTTGATTACAACATCTTTACCACTATGTTATCGGTGCTTGATTCTCTTTATACGTATCTCTCTGTATGGCATTCTAAACCTACTCTAAAAGATTTTGAAAATGTTTCATGCACCTATCTATACTCTATCTCGAGAATCTTTGGAGCAAAGCCATGCATACCTGTAGAGAAGGGGAGAAGGCAAGTGGGCAGAGCAAAGCAGTATACACTGCTGGTAGTTTCAATCGATTTTCCCCCTCATCGCAATCCCATTCCCTTGCACGTGCTCATTGGTCGAGCCCTCTCGAGTCACTACTTGCGCAGAGACTTGTTTTCGTTCGCTCTCTCCAGAGATTACTTGGACAGAGTATAGGTGAGTAGGAGGGTTGATCGAGGCTATTTCACTGCGGGCTTCACCTGGTTTCAACGCCCCTTGTTTTCACCAATTTTGCTTAGAAGGAATACCAAATTTGTTCGAGGTACAGCTGGATAAGAATTCTAACTCAAACCTCTGATTTTTCCGCAGTGACGTAGTCAAAAGAAGTTATGACCTACAGGGTGAATCAAAAGTTCCATTACCCCGTAGGTATGTGATTCTGTGCTGTCCACCATGTTACGAGACTAGTTTGTCCCTCAACTGCAAGCCGAAGGACTTATCGATCGCGTCTGGTTTCAGCAAGATGGAGCACCAGCCCATTAATCGATTGCCGTGCGAGAATATCTTAATGAAGTGTTTCGTAACAGAGAGATTGGACGTGGTTCTCCACAGTTACCAGAACTTCTGAATTAGCCTCTTTCATCGTGTGATAATGCATTGTGGGGTTACATCAAACAGCAAGTTCCCGGCACGCGTTACCACACAACTAACGAACTGAAGGAAGCCGTTCGGCATGCATTTGCTAGATCACTCGCACAATGCTGCGTGGAATTTCACACCGTACCTGGAGGCGCATAATTCTCTGTTATGAAAATCATGGTGTCCACACAGACATTCTGGACTAAATTGTTGTCTGTAAGTACATCCTCAACCAGGAAGTTGTAATTACACTAATATATTACCAAATCGTAGTCCAAGTGATGCCCTCAATATGTTCAGAAGATTGTTAAGTTCCAAAAATGTGGTCTGGAACTGACCTGGACAAATGGTTGAAGCCAACGAGCTCTTCGTCCGGCACCATCTTCCGACCTGCACACTGCACTTCAAGACTTGTAAGCAGGGTTGTTAAAGGTCCATGAATTTTAAATAGATTCAATTACGGTCCAGGATTGAAGATCAACAAGCGAAGTGGTCTGGAGCGTAAAGAACTTTTTTATCTCTAAAGTATTTCAATTAGGTCCAGGAACCATTTTTCCGAACCAATTTAAATTCGGTCCAGGAACCTTTATACCAGGATCAATGTAAATACGGTCCAGGAACTTTTTTTTTCCGAATCAGTTTAAATAGGGTCCAAGTTCCGTATTGAAATGAAACAATACGCAACTTGGATCTAATACGGACCTGACGATAAACAATTATCCACTTGTGAGCATGAAAGACTAATCCAGGTGCTGGCTGTCTCGAGAATCTAAGGTACAAGGTAGAAATGGGCGAAACGCAAAAGCTACAATCACGTTGCCCCTCTCCATGTAGCCCCATTCTCTCGCGTACGTTCCTTAACTTGGTTGTAGCAGCACTGCCCTTCCCATGGTCTTTCCACCACAGCCCGTCCCTGTTGTGATATCTCAATCTGCTGGAAACACAGGAGCCTCACGTTACATCATCGACGGCTCCTATTGGCTGCAGTTCCTGGATCGGATGCCAGAGCAACACGTGATGGGTTTGTTTGAACTCAATGTGACGCCACACTAATATAGTACATTGTGTTATGTACAGTAACTCTTCGACAAGGGAGTTTTGAACCTGGCCCACGAGAGAACAACAGCATTTTGATATATTCCCTGCACTACGTTTTCTACTTACAACCGCAGTGTGACATTCCAATGTAAAACGTACTTGCGGACATTTTTAGAACGCAACTTGTGATCGGTCAACCCTGGTGCAGGAACTGTAAATAAATTCAATCCCGGACTGGGAGAGAAAATCAGCAAACGTAAATGAGTTTTAGACCGTGTATAACCTTTTCATATTTAAAGCATTTCAATTCAGTCCAGGAACATTTTTTCAGGATCAATTTAAATACGGTCCAGGAACCTTTTATCTGGATGAATTCAAATTCGGTCCAGGTACATTTTTTCCCGAATCAATTTAAATACGGTCCAGGAACCTTTTTTCAATGAAACAATACGCAGCTTGGACCAAATTTAAATTGTGCGAGAAAAAAGATTCCGGTCCTGCAGCAGAGTTTATTGAGAAATTTTCACACCCAAAGTACCCCTGAGGGGCATTGGTGCATGTACTATATATAAAATACATCATGTTGACATCACACATAATATATATCTATACATCAATTGAGCAGTATGTTTTTATAATAAGTAAAATCATACAGTAAATTATATAGTGTATACAATCTAAATTTATTTTATAGAGTTATTTAATTCCTGAAATTCTTTAACTGAATATAATGTATATTCCAATAGCAATTTTTTTACCTTACTTTTAAAGACCGTGGTTCTTTCAAAATGTTTGTAACTATTTGGTAACATATTGTATAACTGGATGCCTGTGTTAAAAGGTCATGTTTCGTATGCAGTTAGCCGCACTTTGGGAATGTGGAAGTTATTTTTTTGTCTGGTATTGTAATTGTGTCTATGTTCTTTAGATAGTTCGATTTGGTTTGATGTATGAAAGTAAGTGTTTCAAGTATGTACAAACTTGGAAGTGTTAATATGCGATTTTTTTAAAAAAAAAAGGGATTTACATGTATCAGTTTTGTGTGCGTTTGCCAAAATACACAATGCTCCTTTTTGAATTATAACAATTGTGCCGAGTTCCCCCAAAATTGGATACCATATCTCAAAATACTTTCGAAGTTTGAGAAATAGATATTTAGCATAAACACCATATTGAAACTATTCTTTAGATTTCTTAATTGGTAGCATATAGTGTTGAGCCTCTTGCATAAATGATCTATGTGAACTTTCCAGTTTAGGCACTCGTCTATAAATATTCCAAGAAATTTTGTATTGCAAATAGTTGTTATAACGGAATGCCCTACTGTGAAATTATCTTGCTTAATAGAAATTTTTGGTTCTAGATATACCAAATTTTATTATATTAGTTTTTCGTTGGTTATAAAAAAGTTTTTTTTTGCTGAAACCCAGCTTTGTAATTCAGTAAGAGCTTTTTTCCGTTTTTTGAATTAAGGTTACCTCGTTAACAGAATCTACTAAAGCCGTTGTATCATCAGCGAAAAGAGTAACTTGGGCGGTTTCTACGTTTGCTGGAAGGTCATTTATGAACAATAAAAACAATAGAGGTCCTAGTATCGATCCTTGGGGGATTTCAGTAACCATATATTTCAATTCCGAGTAATATGTTGTTTGTGTACCATTATTGGATAAGCTATTTATTGCAACGCTCTGTTTTCTATTAAATAAATAGGATTCTATTAATTTGTTTGATAACTCGCGGATTCCGTAGTATTTTAATTTCTCTAGTAGTATGTGATGATTCACACACTCAAACGCTTTCGATAAATCACAAAATATTCCAACAACAGAATAAATTTTGTTTATGGCGGAAAGAATATTATCAATTACATCAAATATGGTATTTTTTGTTGTTTTCGATTTCACAAACCCATTTTGTTGCTTTATGAGTATCTTTTTATCTTCTACATACTTTATTATCATATTATAAATTAATTTTTCGAAAATGTTTGAAAAAATTGACAATAAGGTAATTGGTCTGTAGTTTTCGTTTTTTGTTCTATTTCCTTTCTTATGTAAAGGTATTACATTTGATATTTCTAGACAGTCTTGAAAGCTGCCATTCTCCAAGCACTCGTTAATTAATTTAGCCAAAGGCTCGGTAATATAAAATAGAACCCATTAGAATTTATGGGTTTCTGTACCTTTAACAACCCTGCCTGTAAGCAGCAGTTTAGGAGTAGGGGGAGCCACTTGCGAACGAGATATAAAATCCTGCCGGGGGAGTGGGGAGTGCCCTTCTTTTCGCGGAACAAGTACATGTTTCTTCTGCCATGATTTCAATGCTACATTGCACTGTTAATCACGAATCAGATAACGAGAGGTTTCCCACTGAACGAACGCGACCGACGAAGCCTCATATCACCCCTCTTACAGCGCTACAGTACCGCTGCTCGGCCTGCAGTCCACACGTGCATACGAGAGCGCACTTCTACATATACGGCGGGCTGACCAGCAAGGTATTAAGATATTATAATAATGGAGCAACACTTACAATACGAGCTCATAAACTATTACGTATCAATTTTGAAGCATTGCCATTTCATAATGCGACAACGATGTGGATTATATGTCAAGGGCTTTGAACCAACTGAATTAGTTGTACGAATAATGACTTTTAACATTAATATTTCTACAATGTTTTTTGTTATCACATTTAACAGATACAATATCAGGTGTAAAAACATTCCATTGCCCATTCTCTAAATTTCAAGACTGGTTATGTTTAAGTTACGTTTTTGTAATTTAAGGTTGTAAATATAAAACTCTTATGTTATAAACTTTCGCATTGATCACTACAAGAAAGTGACAGCTGTGTTGGAAACGGACAGTTTCAAATGAAAGTTTAGAGATGTGACTACACCATAACTAATATTAGTTCTCATTACTGTAAAATGTCTCTCTGTTCAAATAGTCTGTAATTATCTTTTGCTTAGTAATGTACATGGAAAAAATATTAATATTTTAATTTTTATTTTAAAATTTTTACTACTTAATAATATGTGTAGAAAAAGTTAAATTAGTGTTTCAAATTATATCGTTCAAGTTTTCTTTAATAATGTGTATAGCTAAAAGAAATGTTGGTGTTTCTAATTATAAAATTTGTCATTAACAATGCCCATAGATAATACATATATTTGTGACTTTTTTGGCGAATCACGACGATGATAATGAACAACTTCACCCACACCGGAACTACATCCGGACACCTTTGGTAACGAGATCGAAAGTGAAAAGAGCTAATTATGTTACGTGCTCGTCTAATTAATAAGATGGAAGTGAATTCTAACGAGAATAATCAGCAAAGAACGTGGAAGAAGGTATAAATTATTGCGCGTAATGGAAGCATTAAATTCTTTTTTATGAGGCTTCTTACAGTACAAGAATCCCTCTCACATTACTATCGGTACTTGATCCTATATGCTTACATCCTCGCCAAATTGTGCATAACTTCCGTATAAATTACAATTTCCCCGCATCTTGTTTTGACTATAATTATAGAATGAAGTATAAATACTCATTGAGAACACTCGTTCCATATCAGTCCTTCATTGGCAGTTCAGCTGAGAAAGTACAGGGAAAATGAAACTTGTAAGTCATCTTTAGATACATTCACTAATAGTATTTAAGAGATACTCAGGTAGAACTGTTTCAGAAGGAAATTTAGCCACCATTTTTGTCTCTTATTGCATGCTTAGAATATGCTGGGATCTTCCAAGAACTGTATAATAATTACCACAGCATAATGAAGGGCACTCAGGATATTTTAAGAAAGAGCTGGATTTGTAAATGTGGATGTTGCATTTGTATTCTATGGGCCGTAATTTGTAATTACTATTTTCTACCTTCATTTCAAATGTTCAAAGACAAAAATGGTAATGTGAGTCATTTTAAGGGAGGTGCATTTCTCAGTTTGGCATTTCCCCAGTTCTTTCCTGCTTTCACTCGAAAATTATAATTTCCTCAAAATTTCGGAAGGGCTGTAGCCAATGTAGATTGATTTAAATCAGGTGATTTTTTTTTAAAGAATCACCTGATTTAGATAACTTTAAATAAACAAATTATATAATAATATACATAAGGATTTTGTAGATGTCAGAATCACTTTTGGTGCAAGTACATTAATCTTGTAATCATTTAATGGCATTTATTACGCTCTAAGGAAGAAAAAGAAGGGAAACAAAATATATATACTGATGATGTGAAGCTCATACGAAAGAAAATTTAATATGTAAACTGTCAACATATTTACTTTTATCTTGATTGAAAAATCAATAATTTTAATGGGCAAAAATAGCAAACATAGTGTCATTATCATTAAACTGTAAATAAACATGGCAGCTGATATTTTGCAAACTATCATTAAAAAAATTGCCAAAATTCAGCTATAAAGAATATTGAAAATATTTAAAGTTACAATTGTAGAGTACATGCAGAATGTTTTATTTTCACTGGAAGAAAAGTTACTGAAATCATGTATTATAGTTTCATTAGCACACTAAACAAACATTTCTATAGTAGGTCCATATGTACAATATCAGAAACAGAAAAATATATATTTACATGCATTTTTTATTTCCTATAATCGAACTGTTCAAATATTTTACATTGCCGATGACTAGAAAATCCTTTCTATAAAAGAACATATATTTGTATGGTGTCAGAAGCCATAGAAGCAATTTTAAGCCTGTTTTTTTAAAAAAATAAAATTAAAAAAATCGATTTAAATCAAACAAATCTGATTTAAATACAAACAAACATCAAAAATGATTTTTTTCATCATAAAAATCATGATTTTTATCCACCATGACTGTAGCCCCATCAGGCTTCCCTCTATACACGCCAGTGATCAAGGAGCGCCATACACGGGCATTCTTCCTGTTCATGTTTAATGTTCGAAACTCAGTTTCTGCTTCCTTGCCAACATTTGTTTAGTAATCATAAAAAAATAAGACTAGATTTTCTGCATACTACACAATAGATATGGACTAGTAGTTGATCACTGTATAACTGTTCTCATAAAGATATAAGAACAAGATTTTTTAATAGAATCAAAGCCTGCAAATTTACTTTGGAAAGAGAGAACCTGTAATGATCCATTAAGACTGCGGCAGAAAAATAAGTATCGTAAAAACTGCAACTTAAATGCATAAAGGTATAAGTAATATTGTCTCAATATCACCCTGGAAACTAAGTTGTGGAAGTTATAGCGACAAGATCGTAACAGAAATAATTGTATCCTGTGCATATATTCCCTAACATATCAGTGTCTACTATAGCTTTTTTACGTGCTTCTTTATTGCATGGTCAGATATACTTTAATTAAGTATTTTTTAATTATATGAGTATTGTTTCTTTGTTAGATCTCAAGTGGATCACCCTGTACAATTCATATTCATTCTTATCTCGTTTTCAAAACTTGATTCATTTTCATTCGTGTCTCAATAGAAGCTTATCAACACTTGCTTAGCAAACCCTCTATGAAATTATTATTCTTCCCAGATTATTTTTATAATTAACGTTTTTTCACTCCAATTTACTTAGATATTATTATTCAGTGGCCAGTCCTCTAGTTGTTCTACATCCTGTGACTACAAAATTGGCATTCATGATTGCTATGAACTTACTGAGTGAGAAAATATTTAAGAACTTTGCAACATTGATACATTATTTTTTTCAAGAAGTTATTGATAACAATTGAACCTAGAAATGGCTGATAAAATTAACTTTACCTTGACGATTGTCCAACTGAGTCAATATAGTTATATGCTCAAGTTATGATGTGTTAATAGTTTTGAGCAATGTGTGAACTTAACAAGTAGATAATTTGGAACTATTTGGAACTAGGCTAAAGCCAGGCTCTCACTTAACAAAACCCCTTGATGCTTACGACAGTATACGATACACATATTTCAATCCATATACAGGGTATGGCATAAAAATAGGCCTTTTAAAAATGCAACGAAACTAATACTACGTTTTGTTAGACAAAAATACAAACACATGAACTACACCCCTATACATTGCCATTTCCGACACATGCACAGTCACTTTCATGTTTTGAAAATTACGCTCTACAGGTGACCACCATGTCGTCTAACACTCGGACAATCTGAGATGCAAATCATGTATGGCACGTTCCAACATCTCACTAGGAATGTCTCTGCTTCAATCACTTCCCGTAGCTTCAAAATTCTGCACCCACGTTCTGATGTCATGGTCAGTGGAATAAGAGCATGTCTCTCCAGATAAAAATAACATCGATATTCTCACTTTGCAGCGGCAACCGAGACACCATTTTTATAGAACGCCCTCACAGCTACAACACGTTGAGCTCGGCTCTGTATATGGCTTACATTGGTGATGCAAATAACAATCAATCAGTGTTGCCAACTGAAACTCTCCTAACAAAAAGTCTCATTTTTATTCCACACCCTGTATATATATTCTACTTCGTACAGTTTGAGAGATTACATTAACCATCTTCCTCTTCCAGATCATTGTATTTGGTCTTCTGGCGGTGGTTGCTGCTTCAGACGACAGGGAGAAGCGTTCTGGATTCTCTGTACCCATTTCCACGGTAACAACCTCCCACCACCCCACCGGAGAATCCTACGTCACCAGAACTGACGGGCCTTCGTATCCTGGAACAGCAGTGGTTGCTCCTGCCATTCCAGCACACTATGACACCTACGCTCCTGCTTACCCGACGACAGTTGTTGCATCCCCTCAACTACACGCTCACCTACTCCCTACCCCCATCATAGTACGCCCCAGGAAACTCTACCGCATCACCAGGACATACACTTCCCGCTACGCTCCCGGCGCGCCCCTCATCCCCCTCACAACCACCCTCATCGACTCGCCATTCTCCTCAAGGCCACTCTACCTGAAGAGCTACACCAGGATCGTCAAGACAGTCAAGAACCCAATGATGGAGCGCATCATGAAGATGTTCAAGTTATTCTAAGCCATGGAACATTTTCCAATACATTAAGCGTTGATACTTGTGTGTAAATGTGATCTGGAAGCGAAAACGGAAGTTTGAATATGTGGTCATATGTCTTAATGTTTGCACTGTAAAATGTTTTCATTGTATCTTAACGAGCTAGAAATGACAACGGTTACTCACATGTTAGTATTGTAATGATTCTTTGTACATGCATATTCATATAAATATATTTATTTTTACTATAATTATCTATTTCTTTAACATCATTGAAACAGCTTTCTCTGATTTGTCATAATTGTGATAGTATTTGACGATTATTGTTGTGAAGTTTCTTTTCCCTGACTTCCATTGGTGATAACTGGTTCTTATTGCAGTATGGATCTTGTAGCCCGTGCACATGTGAATTGGTAGTCCATCTCGTGTTGAGTCTGTGGTCCTTACAAGGGCAGAATGTTTTCTTGTAAAGAACATGCTACTAGAAATGTAGTCCTGGTGGTGGCCCATCCGAGCAACGTGCACAAATGCAGGTCGCTTCAGGATTGGAATGTGCTGTAAGTTGCTCCGGAATGTTTCGACTGCCTGAATAATGTCCTCCAGAGATTCAAGCTCCAGGTCCTTCTGGATGTTCTATTTTTTGGTATATCGGCTATTCCCGCTGCCATGTTTGTAGAACATGTGGCTATGTTGTGCCACACTGCGATAGCATAGCATAGTAGATCCTGATGCTGGTCTCCAATGACAGTCGTAGTTTTCTGAAGATGAAATCCAGTCTACCCATTTCTTGGTTGCCTTCTTGCTGAAGCTTCTCGACGTGATGTCTGAAGATTAAACCATAGTCTGGTGTAGGACGAGGTACCTAGTGGTATCGGCGTCTATATGATATGGGATTTTTTAAAATTTATTTTATCTGAACGGCAACTATAATAGTTATATTTTAATGACAAGGTTTAGAACATGGTAAATTGTATATTCCATTACAATTTACGAGCATTATAAATAAAGATTACAATAGTGGCTGGTGATTATATATGCTTGGAAACTGTCGTCTTTCTAGGTTTTAGTGATTTATATTCCTCGCGCCATTTTTCCAGTTTTCTTACAACTCCATCAGAATGTCATCGTCTATGATGAACAAAGATATATATATATATCTCGAAAACACTTTAAACTGTGGGGTGTCTACGAAACACTCTTCCTATTATGTAGAATAAATATTAAATGAGCATGAGAAAAATGAGAGTTCATATATTAATTTTGCAATCATTAAATAACCCTATAGAACTTCATTCACAAATATGAACTTCCAGGGGGCGTGAATTTAGGTGCAATTTTCATTGAAATAAAATCGTTTTGTTTTAGACTTGCCAAGGAACTCTTTTTTCTTTTTTTTCTTTTTTTAAACATAGGTGTTTATGCTGGTACGGACGAAGGTCTTAGACATTAATTTTGGTTCAAAATGTTGTAAAGGTAGTGGAAAGTTTAGTAGACAATATGGTTTTCAACTTGTCCGAAGAATGTCACCAAATGCCAAACCAAACTTATGTCGGTTTGATTATGTGTATGTCCGTTAGGTAAAAAGTAATAGCGCACCACTGCTTAGTTATTATTATTATTATTATTTATTATCTCAATAGGGTTACAATTAAGCCATACAACATTTCATTTTGAAAAATATTAATACAAACAATGACTTGATGCCCTATGTAGTAAAAAAATATACAATAGCTACATCTAAGGAAAATGTGATGAATTTACATGTGTATATAAAGTGTTCTATAGTAGCAATGAAATAAAAAAAGTTTTGGAGAGTTATACACATTTAGAAGAAAGGAAAGTGTAAAGGTATGTGGGTTTGGATATGAGTGTGTATGGAATTACTGTTCGAAGTACAGGGATGAAAATTTTTTAAATATATGTGTGTGGTGGGAATGGTGTATGTGTGGGGGGGGGGGAAGCACTGAAAATAATATTAATGGAGTTAGAATTTATAGGCATGTGAACGTAGAAGACGACAGAACTGCGCTTTGCTGGTACTGAGTTTTGACCTTTGTCGGGAGGGAATTCCAGGTTACCGCTGCTATACGAGAAAGACTTCTGACCAAATCTGCTTTTGTTAGGTTTGGGGATTACTAGGTCTCTATGTATGGATGATCTGTTGTTTCTGGTACTGAACTCGGGGCGGAGCTTAATCCTATGACGCAAAGGAGATGATTTGTTATGTATACTATGGAATACCTTATTCAGGTAGATGTAATGTATTCTCGAAGTGACTGTGGGTATGTTGTGAATCTTGCGCAATTGTTGGGAATTATTTTCTTGGGGCTGTATGTGGATGGTTTCTTAAGCAATTGTTTTGAATTGTTTCAAGTTTCTTCAGATGAGTCAAGTTACCGCCAAAAATAAGACTAGCACCATACTTGAATATGGGACGAATAAACGAAAGGTAGAAATGTCTACTAAGATTTCTATTGAGATACACACTCGTTCAGCAATATTCCCTAAAGAATTGTCCTGTAAAAACAATTTCCTTTAGCAAAACGCTGTTGACTGTACAGCAGGGCTATCTCGTCAAGACTACCCAATTTAATGATATCCATGCCTCTGTGAGCTAGAAAGGATACGCAGAATCAGTGCTAGCAGCCACAAGTCCATTGCATCCTGCAAAATCCAGAAAAAAGTGTTGCCAGACCTTCAGACATTATAGATAGACGCCATGATCAGCTCAGCTCTTTGCATCGCTCAAATCACTAGTACAAGGTGCAACGATACTTCACACTGAATATATATTGTACGCGAAGGAAGAGCAGACTTTAACACAATTTTAAAATTAAATTGCAAGTCCTCAACTGGTTTTCATAATGTTATTATACTTACATTGCAAGAATTAAACAACACAACTTCACTTCCAAAATATTATTTCACTGTATAACATTTGATATAAAATCATTTTCGATTTCTGACACAAGACATTTTAAGTCAACCTTCTTACATGAAACAAAAAAAGCGAATCGAAATCAACAACTTAAAACAAATATCGACATTGCTACAGCGTTCTTAATCTCAATAGTTCCCTGTTAATTTTATAAACTTGTACGCAATAGAAATAAAGTAAATACAGTAGAGCGTCGATTATCCGAAGTAATTGGGGGACATGGGTGTTCGGAAAACTGGTTTGTTCGGATAATCGAACTGTACATGTTTATTTGCCAAAAACAAGTACTGTACAGTAAATTTATTCATAAAAACAGGCTTCTCTTTAAGTATTACAAAGTAACGTACAAAGGCAACTTTAGTAGGAATATATAGTATGTGGTACAGTTTATTAAAGCAATGTTCCGCCAGCGGTGGCTCAGTGCGGCGACTACTGTGGGAAACTTGGTTTGGGAGTGAGGGGGATGATGGACGGTAGGGTGGGAGAGTAACAGGTGCGAGCGAGTACACAGTTCGGTTAAGCGGTCGTTCGGTTGACCGACGTTCGGATAATCGACGCTCTACTGTATTAGTTATTTGTGAATGTAGAAGACAGTCGCAAAGGCTGATGTCGAAATTTGGACAACATATTGGTAACAAAGTGAAGCTACGAGAACATTACGTTCCCTACAAAAATATGAATATATTTAACTATAATGTTAATTTCTATGGTTTATATCATGATTATTTGGACTAACATCAAGGTATATTTAAAACCGAATTCTAATTAGTAAGGTAATACGTCAGTAGAAATTTACAATAGCTGTTAATTTGCAATTACTACCCTATTTAAAGTATTAAACTAGAAAACATTGTTTTACATTTTTATTTCAATTCTTTTGAAAACATTTCATTCAATAAGAATTTTAAAAATGCAACAGGAGTGCCATCTCTCGGAAAGAAAGTACACTAATATGGACATAAGGCGAAAAACTTACCTTAAACATTTTATTCGAGGAGACCACTTTTTAACCCCACAGGCCCTCGGGGTTATTTGGTGTATTTCGAGAGACATTAATGAACGTCATGTGATACTTACATCTCGAGTTACGAAAAACACAGATTCAGAATCAAAACGTGCTAACTTCATGAAAAAATAAATTGTCCACCTATCTGCCTGAAGCAAACAACTGGAAGACGACATTGCCATGATAGAATATTTAGTGAAGTACAAGATTCATCAAACGTACATAGGAATACGTAGTAATTTTAGGTGATTTTGAATTCACAAAATTCCACAGTTGTTTGTATCTTCTGTAGTTTCTTGTGTACAGAAAATCTACAAGATATTGATATTGACTTTTAGTTGTTCGACTCCCATATAATAGACAGACAAACGGACCAACTTTAAAATTTATTTATCTGCCTCTTGAAAAATAGGTTTCGTTCTGATAAATATCAATAACATTAGTGAATGATTTAGCTCCAGAGATATTTTAATGTTATTTGATGCACATAATAGTTAACTTATTGATACAATCAAGTTTTACCTTAGTAAATGTACTGATCCAACAATAACGTTATTTTGACTAAAGATACTTTCCATAATAAGCAGTCTATTGATGCATTCCTGTTACTGGGCTTAACACAAGGCCCGACCTAACTAAATATCCCAGACATCAGCCATTTGCCCATTCACATATCTATATTTTGAAGCCCAATTCGGGCACAGTGGAGCATGTGCTGTACAATGCCACATTCAGTAGAATGTCCAGACATCGTTAATTGCAAGGAAAGAATAGAGGAAGTCAAGGCACTTCTTAAAAATAAATGAATCGAATATAGAATAAAATCTTCTATTTCAAATCACATTAAAATGTACAAACCTCGTAAAAAAATACAATAGTAAAAATGTAACTGCACGTAACCATTTTTTGTTATTTGCAATTGAATTGATACGCATACGCGGCTATCCTATCAGGATTCAGTGCTTCCAGGTCGTGACCGTGTGGTAATGCAGATGGTGATGAGGTACCTTTACAGGCACATGTACTGGATATGGAACATGAATTGCAGGAGCTGCGTATACTACAGGTGCATAGTAGGAAGCAAATGCTGTTGCTACGAGGGCTGCAAACACTGCCAAGGCAACAATCTGAAATTAATAACAAGAAATTCCATTTAACCTACTTATCACCAATCATGTTTCACTCCTAGAAAAAACTCACTTTAAAGATAAGTTCATTATGACGAGAGATAAGTCTTAAAATCTACATTATTTTATGTATTTTGTATTAGTATTTTTCAAGTTGCAAATTGTAATAATAAACTATTGCTACTGTTCTTATATTACAGCATCAAAATTCTATACTTAGTAAGAAACATCAAGTTTTAATACTTACAAGCTTCATCTTGTTTGTTTGTTTAGACTGATTTTCAGGCTCAACTGATTTATTTGACTGATGCATTAAAGAAGATTGGAAAACCTTTTTATACTATCCTTTCCCCAGGATGTCGGAAATGTTTCAAAGCAAAGAGAATATCGATGACGATTTGAAAGGTACTCCAGCAATTACATTAAGTGCGAAGGCCATTCGAGAGGAAATTATGTAGAAAGTGATTCATACAAATCACGAATACAATAAGGCTAAAATTTCGGCCACATTTTTTCTTAAATGTGAAAAATTGTTTTCCTGGTAGATTACATGTAAGCTCTTCAAATTATTTCAATTATGTATTTTTAGAATTGTTTCAAAATAATGCAATTTATTTACTTCTTCATATACAGCGAGAGCGCAAGTTCCTTACAAATTTCGATTTTTGTCTTATAGGTAGTATTTTTGGCACACTAAATACAACCATCTTCGAGGGACTTTGCCAATTATTTGCGTTAATAAATGAAAAACGTATGAATTTTGCAAAAATGGGCGACTACATATGTGCGAACACGCTACCAAGCGCATTTATGTGTAATACACACACACACAGGATGAGTAAGTAGAAGGTCAGTTTTATTCATACGTCAAATTGCCTTCTGTCATAATGCATTGTGTTATTTAGAGTTTGACAAAGAAAACTAGTTTTAAGGAAAAATTCGACGAGTAGTAACTTTTTTACCATCATTTCATACATTCTCAAATTTGGTAAAATGGACAGGTTAAAAATGTACCAGAATTTTCTTCGAGCCTAGTGTTACTACTTCTCCAAAAAGAACACTATTGAGGGGTTTTTGAATTGTTGTTTTAAGTCCACTTTATGCACAGATGGATTAATGGAAACTATACCTACAGTGGGATCCACCGGGTATCTAACCCGGGATTCCTTGCTTACATGGTCACAACGCAATCGGGGAGGCACACTTTTGAGGGAATAAACTGTGGATTCGTAGAATCCTTTGTCAGCTGTAGCATGCGTTTTATGTGAGAGGCGATTTTTATTAAATTTTCTCAAATTTGGCATGTTTGAATTGATATTTCAGTGGATATGTGAATGAAATACGTTACACCAATAGAATTGCCTCTATACGAATTCGAATCATATTTCGCTAAAATATTAACAGGCAGGCATAGGTCTTTGTATCAGGTATTGTACGGTGTACAATAAGCAAACGAGAGAATTTTCAAATTGTGTAAAATATAGTGTCTACCAATTTGAACGTCATAACTTTAAAATTAAATAGAATGAAAACTGCAAGTGATAATGACATATATATTTTTTATAGTTTGAAGAGCAAATTATGACCTTATGTTTTGAACAATATGTCGAGCAAATGTCCTCCTCTGCTTCAGTGGGTGAAATGGATTCTGAATGTACAATTTTCCAGCAGGTCTGCACACATATTGAGCTGTATAGCCTCAATGGTTCGTTCGAAGTTCCGTTTCAGGTCACGAACTGTGCGTGGCTTACTCACATAGACCTTAGATTTGACATAACCCCATAGAATATAATCCAGGGGGGTTAGGTCACATGATCTTGGTGGCCAGTTCACATCACACTTTCTGGACAGAACCTGTCTCGGGAACTTTTCCTGCAATAATTTCATTGTTTGGCGAGCTGTGTGGAAAAAAAATTGTTGATGTCAGGATTTTCCAGTTTAGGACACAAAAACTGATATTCCTGTGTCGCTCCCCATTGACAGTCACATGATTTCCACGTTAGTTCTCAAACAAATAAAGGCCGATCACGCTATTGGCCCAAAAACCACACCATTCTTAGGATGAAGGGGTAAGTGCAGAATCACTTGCGGAATATTATCTGCCCAATCCTACAGTTTTGTTTGTTAACGTAGCCATGAAGAAAAAAATGTGCTTCATCCGAAAAGATGATGAAATTCCTCTCAATATGCGAAATGTCTATCGAACTGAACACGAACTTTGATAATAAATTCGTAAAATTTCTATGCGTTGTGGCATTGTATATCCATGCATGATAACTTGTCACAGACTACTGCACACAGATGTCACAGTTCCATCTCGTCATTCCAGTCAGTGTTGCTATAACACTTTTTCAAAGTTCTGACGTTCAAATTGGTAGACCCTTTACAATCATGATATGGGTATTAGTTAAAGGTAAAGCACATTACAACGTGTTGTGATGCCTTATGAGGGGAGGAATATGGAGGTAAGGAAATATTGATTATTTTTTGGAGGTGATGCGATGAGCAGCAAGACCCGGTCCTCCTAGCCTCTCACGTCTGAACCAAGGTAGGCCTACTCATATCTATATAAGACCCGCTCCATGTTGGAAATATTCCCATCAGATATTGCCCACCCCTGGAATCGACCATGGTCTTCTTCATGTTGTATAATTCATTTTCACAATCCTTCATAATAATAAATACAAATTGTATATTTCTCCCTACCCGTACTTCGATGACAGCACCTTACATATTGCGAAGTTCGTAAAAGAACTTAATTAACATACGTTACTTAATCCTTATAAATATTCTCTCAGACAACCTTGGAACGAACTGTAGGCTACTAGTTTGTGCCAAGAACGGTACACATATCGAATCATTTTATTGACACGTTTCCTCGAAAAGCACTAGGGAAGGCGAGGAAACTACTTGGTGAAGGTGTCCGAACAGTGGTATAAATTACTTGTCAGTTGTATTCACACATCATTCTAATCATTCTAACGAACCAGTTGGATTGCGAAGCAGTTTAAAGAAATATACAATATGAAGCTTGTAAGTATAACATATTGTTGGTGGGACTGGGAAATACAATTAGACACCCATATATACTGAAAGTACTCCATGTATTATTATTTATTATAATTTACCTTCATCGTACACCAGACTAAGAAAATTATTATTTGAATAAGTAAATATATTGATTTATTGAGAATGTTTTTGAAAGTATATTGCATAAATAATTTAAGGAATTATATGGAATCTGCCAGAAAAACCGTATTTTACATGAATTCGTGATTTGTATAAATCACTTTCTACACATCTTCCTCTCGAGTGACCTTAGCATTTAATACAATTGCTGGATAACCTTTCATTTTGGCATCTTTCTTCACTTGGTTTACGTTTGTTTATGGCGAAAGAATAGTGTATAAGAGAGTTTCAATCTTCTCCACTGCATCAGTCAAGCAAATCAGTCGAGCCTGAAAATCAGTCTAATCAAACAATCAAGATGAAGCTTGTAAGTATGAAAAATTGATGATTCCCACTAAGTAACGACTATTATACTGTAATATAAGAACAGTAGCAATATATTATAATTTCAATGTGCAATTTGAAAAAAAGGACTAACACAAAATTAATATAATCATGCAGATTACAAGACTTATTTCTCAGCATGGTGCACTTGTATTTAAAAGTGATATTTTTCGAAGAGTGAAACATTCTTGGTAATAAGTAGGATGAATAACTTTATAATGTCTTGATTTCAATTTCAGATTGTTGCCTTGGCAGTGTTTGCAGCCCTCGTAGCAACAGCATTTGCTTCCTACTACGCACCTGTAGTATACGCAGCTCCTGCAATTCATGTTCCTTACCCAGTACCCGTGCCTGTAAAGGTACCTCATCAGCATCTGCATTACCACACGGTTACCACCTTGAAGCACTGAATCCTGACAGGATAGCTGCGTATGCTGTATTAATTCAATTGCAACAAAACCAGAAATGCTTACCTGCAGTTACATTTTTTATTACTGTATTTTCTATTGTTTTGTACGTTTCGATGTGATTTGAAATATAATTATATTCTATATTCGATTCGTTTATTTTTGACTTCTAGATTGATTTTCTATATTCTTCCGTACACAAAACCGCATATCATTGCGCCCCCTGAGATTGCTACCAGGAGGACAAGGACCGACATACACAATCGCAACTCAAGTCAAGTGGTGAATGAGGCACGTAGTTACATGTACAATGTCATCTGGAGGAAAATGGGGGGGGGGGGGTGTTTACAAGATATTACAACACGTACACCACTAAAAGTCAAATTGAGCTTACCTACTATTTACAGATGATGTTCGAAATGAGCCCCATTCACTTCTTGGCAGTAGAACAGACGAAGATGAAATGCACGTCGCACTTTGCTGAACGTATCTGCTGAAATGTCTTTACAGGCTGCTATTATTCTTTGTTGCAGATCAGCAAGACTACGAGGTTCTGTTTTGTACACAACAGATTTAAGGTGTCCCAAAGGGAATAATCGTTCGGAGACAAATCAGACGATCTCGCAGGCCATTCGATGGTACCATGACGGCCTATCCACCTATTGGGATAATGTTCGTTCAAGTACTCACGTACGTCCCGGCTGTAGTGTGCAGGACATCCATCTTGAATCTTGTCCGCATCAAATTCAGGCACACCGTTGACATCGACTGAGCTTTCTACAAGGTTACCAAGGGATCCACTGTGTCACGTAGAATTTTCAGGTACAGATTAGAGTTTAAATTGCCATTAAGGAATATGAGTCTAATTACGTGGTTTCCTAAAATACCTGCCCACACCTTAACCTTCCCAGGTCTTTGCGTATGGCCCTCCCTCACAACATGGGGATTAACATCTGCCCATACTCGAACATTGTGTTTATTAACACAGCCAGTTAGGAAAAAATAACTTTCGTCACTGAAACAGATGTTGTGTAAGAAGTTCTCGTTGTTAGCAATCCTGTCGCACATAATTTCGCAAAACTCAATTCGTCTATCGAAATGATCATCTCCTAGTTCTTGCTTTATCTGCATTTTGTAAGGATGAAATTTGTATAATTTTAACACCTTACTGACAGAACTCCGTGGAATGCTACTTGCTTCTTCTATTTGTCTGGGTTTACAGTCACGGGTCCTATAACTTCCAACACTGTTTGCTCATCGATGTGAGGTCGTCCTGGACGTGGTCTGCCATTGACGCTTTGCGTTTCACGGAATTTTTTCACAAGGTCTGAAACATACTTATGGTCAACACTAGGTCGTTGGGCGGTTACAATTCGTTAAATCGTCCAGCAGTGCCACGGTAGTTTCTGCCACGTTCACCGAAAATAAATATAATTTCCACTTTGTCTGCGCCAGAACGCGCCCTTCCGGCACCATTAATTTTTGTCGTCGTTGCAAACACTTTAATCACCAATACACACACACACACACACACAGAACCACGGTAACGGAAGATACAGGAAACACGTTAGTAGAACACAGTCTGTGCGACACTACAACACTTCTACGTCCAGTATTTCAAAGTCACTTCCAACTTTTGTGGTCCGGTATGTTTGCTTACGAGAACACAACAGAATAGTCCTGTTGAATCTTCATCGCGGTACTAATACTGATTACTTGGTCTATTTCGATACTCCGTCTGCATTCTCCTTGAAACAAGTGAATGGGGCTCATTTCGAACATCTTCTGTAAATATTAGGTAAGCTCAATTTGACTTTTAGTGGTGTACGTGTTGTAACATCTTGTTAACCCCCCCCCCCATTTGCCTTCAGTTGACATTGTATATGTAACTACGTGCCTCCATCACCATTTGACTTGAGTTGCGATTGTGTATGTCGCCCTTGTCCTCCTGGTAGCAATCTCAGGGGGCGCCATCTCTTGGGTGGGGGACGGGATGTACGTATTTGTAGACACTGCTAGTATATCTCTGAACCATGCTACAGTGTAGGAACATTTTTCCAGCTCCCACTGTTGTCTAGGATTACTACTGTAGGAGTTGGAGGTCCTGTCCAATGCTGGTCATGTTCCACATTTGATTTCACGCCGTTGTCAATTGGAGCTACGTAGAAACCCCGGATTTTCTGTATTATTGTTGTTATGATAAGATTTTGTAATTACGAACACAATGTTCCCACATAAAGAAACACATAGATATACAAGAGAAATCCCCAGCCGAAAGGAAAAATCTATTATTGACTACATATTCACACAGAGGAAACAGTGGAGATTCATCTTAGATGCAAGAGCATATAGAGGTTACGAGATTGGAAGTGACCACTACTTAGTAATTATGCAGTTACATGTTAATATCAAGACCAAGGACCTTGGTGATAACAAAAGGAAACCTAAAGAAAGAATAAAGGTATATAAATTGAGAGAAGAGGCAAGACAAAAAGATTATGAAGAGGCTGTGAAACAAAGGGTGGAAACATTGGAATGGCCCACTATGAGAGAAGATGAACTGGAAGAAATATGGAGTTTATATAAAGAGGCAATCTTAGGAGCGGCGGCCGAAATCTGCGGAAAGTCCAGCGGAAAGCAACAACAGAGAAGAACAGCATGGTGGACGAAAGAGATAAAAGAAATGGTAAAGGAAAAGAAACAACGGTGGAAAAATACCTACTCACAAAACATTTAAGTGACTATGAAGCTTATAAACATCAAAGATTAGTAGTGAAGAATATAGTGAAAGATGCAAAACAACATGGGAAAAATTTGGAGAAGCAATGGAAGGAAACCTACAAAATAACCAAAAGCTGTTCTACAAAGTATTAAAATCGATGCGAACAGAGAAGCAATGTCCTCTTAAGTTCATAAAAGACAAAAGGGGTAACCTCCTCCTAAGTGAAAATGACATTATGGAGAGGTGGAAAGAATATTCCCAAGAATTCCTTGGAGGAAATATGGAAATTGGAGAAAAGGAGAAAGATCAGACTGAGGAAGAAAAACAGCAACACCAAGAGGAGGGAGAAACTGAAGAAGAAACTGAAGAAGAAATAACTATGGATGAGCTAAATATAGCACTAAAGAAAATGAAACTAGGCAAAGCTGCAGGACATGACCAGATAGCACCTGAGATGCTTAAATTCATGGGCAAAAGTGGTCAAGACATACTACTTAAGATTATTAATCTCATTTGGAAAACAATAAAGATACCAGCTGAATGGGAGTGTAGTGTCATTGTGCCAATATTAAAAAAAGGAGACAATAGAGATTGCAAAAACCATAGTGGGATATCGTTATTGAGTGTGCCAGCGAAAGTATATGCGAGGATACTAGAAGATAGAATAAGGCAAGTGGTAGAGCCACAGCTAGATGAGGCACAGTGCGGATTCCGACCAGGAAGAAGCACACAAAACCTCATATTTACCATCAGACAGATCAGTGACAAACTGATGAGATAAGGAAAAGAGGCACATATGGCTTTCATAGATCCAGAGAAAGCCTTCGACAACATTCCGAGGGATGAAATATGGAAAATACTAAAACAAAGAAATGTTAGCAATCAATTAATTACAGCAACGCAGAGTCTGTATAAGAAATGTAGAAATTATGTCCGCACCTGCAATGCAGAGTCTCAAGAGTTTGAGACTATAGTAGGACTTAAACAAGGATGTATCCTTAGCCCACTCCTCTTTATTACCTTAATGGATGATGTTATTAAATCATGCAATGGGAAGGTACAGAAATTCAAGCTGGGGTATAGGTTTTTAAAACCAATATATATAAACCATTGTGCCTTCGCCGATGACATACTAATATTGGGAGATTCCGAAAGAAATTTACAAAAGAACGTGAGAATTTGAGAGAAAGAGTTAAAAAAGAGGGGCATGAAGATAAATGATAAAAAGACTCAGACCATGATGATGGCACGACAGCCAAATATACATCAGATTGCTTTGAATAATGGAACGACATTAGAACAGACTTGAGATTTTAAATACCTCGGGGTTATAGTGCAAAAAGATGATAGAATAGATGGTGAAATTAAAGCTCGATCCCAAGCCTCAGGGAGACTCTTTAATGCACTAAAGAGAAATTTCCTAAATAATCCATTAGTGACCAAAACTACGAAATTCCGTGTGTATAAAGTGATATATTTACCTACATTACTTTATGGTAGTGAAACCTGGACATTGACAAATAAACATAGGAGTAAAATACAGGCTTCAGAAATGAGATTTCTACGTAAAATAGAAGGGAAAACAAGAAGAGACAAAATTAGGAATCAGACCATTAGAGCTAGCCTGGGCGTATCACCAGTGCTTGAGAGAATCGAACAGAACCAGTTACGATGGTTTGGGCACTTACAAAGAATGGAGGACTCCAGAATAGCTAAACAAGCCTTGAATGCAAAGATGCAAGGAGCAAGACCACGCGGGAAACCCAGAAGAACATGGGAAGAAGATGTGAAGGCAGCTGTAGAGGCTAGAGGAGGAGAGTGGAGGAGAGCAAAGGAGCTGGCCCGAGACAGAATCCGATGGAAGACCCTCTGGGAAACCTCAACACCGCAAGGTAGAAGAGGATCGACTAAGTAAGTAAGTAAGTATGATAAGACCTTTCAAACGACATATTCTTCGAACCCCTCCCCTTGCTATTTGAAAAAATTGAGTTGACCCCAGCCTACCCCCTTGTGGGGGGCCGGGTAGGGAATGGTTGGCCTCAAAACGTTTACCCCTGAACATCATGGAATACGTGTTTCGCCATTTCTTCCTATTTACAGCCGATCTCACAATACCCAGGGTGGGGTGAGACTTTATGGACACCCTGTGTATATATATTCATACGAGAAATTTCCTTCTATAAATTATATGGTGTTGTTTACGGTTTGACCAAAACTGAGGAAACTAATTTTAATAAAAAAATCGCTGAGAAAAAACGATTTAGAATCATTGCATGCATTCTGAATTTTAGTGAAATGGATAGGTCACTGCGCATTGGAAATCTTTCGAATGTAGTGTTACTATTACTTCTTAAGGTAGCTCATTCAGGGAGTAAACTGTGGCTTCGTTCTACGTCTTTGACAGCTGTGGTCTGTGTTTTAAGTGAAAGGTAATTTTAACTAAATTTACACAAACTTGGCATGGCGTATAAATTATTTTTTTTCAATGATGAAGTATAGATAAAATATGTTTATCACATACGCATTTCTCTAATCTTTGAAGCCACAGTTATTGATTGGTCTGATTTATCATACGGTGCACAATAAGCAAATTCTGTAAAATACAATCATAATGTGGGTGTTAGGTACATTGCATATTACAACATAGGGGATGGAGGTAAGACCCAACCCATTCATAATCTCTCGTCATTTTGTTAAGGTAATGTGGTCAGCACCAAGCTCCGGTCCTGTTGATCTGCCAGGGTTGCACTTAGGCTTCTACCGACTGGACTACCGTGGATCCATAATATATGGATATTACGTCCACAAAATATTTCATATACGTAACAAAAATACGTTTTTATTATGATAAATTATTTTTACGAAAATGATAAATAAATTGAACCAAAGCAAACACAAACAAGTTGCATAATAATAAACAAATGGTATGTTTCTCCCAAGTCGTACGCGATGACAAAACCCTGTGTACTGTGTACAGTTCAGAAAAGAATGTAATTAACATATGTTAATTAATACTCATAAATATTCTGTCAGAGAACCTTGAACGAATTTTACTACTTTGTGCATAGAACGGCGGTACACTTACACATATCCTATCATATTATGTTGACACGTTTTACCAAAAAAGCATTAGGAGATACAT
Organism: Lepisma saccharinum; assembly: GCF_977018435.1. Lineage (NCBI taxonomy): Eukaryota > Metazoa > Arthropoda > Insecta > Zygentoma > Lepismatidae > Lepisma > Lepisma saccharinum. Next base: position 26,665,670 of record NC_139256.1, on the reverse strand, counting down.
TAAAACTACTTGGTGAAGGTATCCGAGCCAGGTACAAATTACTCGTTAGTTGTTACATCACTCTAACGAACCAGTTAAATCTGCTAAGCAGTTTAAAGACATATACAAGATGAAACTTGTAAGTATGAAAAATTGGTGGAGGGCAATAGAATTATAAGTAAGTAAGTTGAAACATTATCTTAAAGACATTTGACTTAATACCAGTTAAATCTTAATGAAAATTTTAGAAATTACTAATGTGAAAAATACAACCTTTTTAAGTACAAGTTCTTACTCTGAATATTTTTTGTGTACTAATAATTTCTTTTATAGTAGACGTGCCATCGAAAATTAACTTTTGAAAATGATATAAATAATTATGAACTTATATTAATAAATTCATGAATTTATGGTTCTAACATTTTCATGAATTCATAATAGAGTATTGCTATGCTTAATACTTAAGACAGCAACTTTTTCCAGAATGAATACTACATTATATTCAGATTTGTTCCTAATTTACTTTTAAAATTTTTCCAACAATTTACATGTTTTTAAAGTTTCTAAATTTCCAAGAATTCTAGTTAATTTCTCATGAAAAATATAACTTTTACATGTTGTTGAATACTGATATTTAATGAAGCACAATGCTGTTGTTTTAATTTTATATCGCTTACGTACAATATCCAAGTATACACCAAGGTCCTAGAATTTTATTAAAAATACAACATTCTCAATGATACGTAACTTGATTAAGATTTAAATTTCTTTGTTTTATTTTCAGATTCTTGTCGTGGTAGTCACAGCAACTCTGTTTCCCACAGTTTTTGCTTCCTACTTCGCACTTGTAGTGTACGCAGCTCCTGCAATCCATGTTTCCTCTGCTGTACCCTTGCCTGTAAAGGTACTTCATCATCATCTGCATTACCACACAAAAAAAGGTAAAGTGCTCCCCTGTGCATAGCAGCACGCCATGAAGGCGTATAGGGGGTGTGGGAGTAACGCCCCACACTTTCTTGATCAAGTCGTGAGCGGGGGTGATGTGATCAGCATCACGCCCCTAACCGCCTTTACCCCCCAGGGTTTCCCCCAGGTACCCATGTTATTCGACGCTGGGTGGGCGCCGGAGCCGCTTCCATCGTTATAAAAGTTCCCGGATTTGAACCAGCCGGGGATCGAACCCGGGACCCACGATCCCAGGCCGGGATATATATAGTATATACGATATACCACACGGTATATCGTATATACTATATATATCCCGGCCTGGGATCGTGTGTTCTTTGCGAGTGTCCCATCATAAATTTCATCATATCATCACTCACCCTTATCTTCGCGATTAACCAAAAGTGATAGAAAATCGAAGTAAATTAAAAACAAAATCAATAAATGACTTCGGTCTAAAATCTTCATGTCTTGACTGTAACGTTCTCCAAATATCGTCCAGTTTTCAGGTGGTAAGTTAGACAACATGCGGATGGAAGTAAACCAAATAATTATAATAGAAACTACTCTTACTCGTATTCAGTGTGTATTTCTTTAAAAAATTAATGTTTCTGGCAATAATAAAAGGAACCAATTTGTATAATGCATAAATAATTTAATTTTCGCAGCAATTTCCATATTAAGGGTTTCAAGAATAATTCCATACCTACATGTTCTTCATTATTGGTATTAAAATCATAATAATAGGACAAATGTGACAGTTCAGAATATCCTTGAATGTCCTCGCGACTTCTACATCGAATATCATACCAATTTTCGCATTCATGGAAATGTTCCAAGGAAAAGAATTAGACGAAAGCACTGTTACGATTAAAAGCTGAGGAATTCTTAGCAAGACTGAAGTAAACGTCTCTAGCGGATATCATCATCAAGTGGAACCACTAAAAAGCGAAGAAGCATACTGCTGTCAACACTGACTTCTAGAGTGAAACAATATAACATGCAGGCATTTTTAATTGTAAGCGTACAATATGTAAAATCAAGCTACTCGTAAAAATAAATGAATTCAATATTAAATATACTTTTTATTTCAAATCACATGAAAATGTACAAAATCCAGTAGAAACTACAATAGTAAAAAATGTAACTGCAGGTAAGCATTTCTGGTTTTGTTGCAATTAAATTGATACAGCATACGGCTATCCTATCAGGATTCAGTGCTTCAAGGTGGTGACCGTGTGGTAATGCAGATGATGATGAGGTACTTTTACAGGCACAGGTACTGGGTAAGGAACATGAATTGCAGGAGCTGCGTATACTACAGGTGCGTAGTAGGAAGCAAATGCTGTTGCTACGAGGGCTGCAAACACTGCCAAGGCAACAATCTGAAATTGAAATGAGTAAAATATCAATCTACTTGTACGTATCACCAAAATTGTTTTTCTCTTAAAAAATATTCACTTTGAAAAAGAGTTAATTATGCTAAGAATTTTGTGTTCTAAATTATTTTATGAATTAAGTATTCGTATTTCTTTCAAATTCAGCAATTTCATTAAAAACTATTGCTATTGTTGTTACATTACAGCATCAAATTTTATACGTAGTAAGAAACATCAATTTTTCATACTTACAAGCTTCATCTTGATTGTATATTTAGACTGATTTTCAGGCTCAAATGCTTTGTTTGACTGATAAATTGAAGAAGATTGGAACACCTTTTTATACTATTCTATCTCCAGGATGTCGTAAACACTTCACCGCAAAGAGAATATCGATGCCGATTTGAAAGGTACTCCAGCAATTGCATTATCTATCAAGGCTATTGGAAAGGATATTCTGTAGGAAGTGGTTTGGGCAATTCATGATGCAATAAATCTAAAGTTTCGACCAATGTGAAAACTGTAAGATAATTTTGAAAAATGTCCAAATTCAATCAATTCATTTACTTATTCAAATATATACAACACATTTCGAATTTTGTATTATAAGTAGTAATTTTCTCGCAATAATTTCGTCCACACTGTCAGTTATTTGCGACAATGAAAATTAATTACGACTTTCGAAAAAAAAAGTGAAGAAATGAGACAAAAAAATATTCATACACCATTTGGTTATTTATAATAGTGAATATTTTCCCCAGTACTTAATTGATATGATCTGACAATGATAGTAATCAGTGATCTTCTTAGCATTTTTTTTGTTCTCCTTGAAGTCGTATCAATCTCTTCTAAATTGAGATTTATAGCTAGCCTGAATTCATAACCCCTGTCGCCAGCCGTTGCTCTCTCAGGCATTCAAAGAATGTCACATCAGTAATTTACAAATCCTTCCTGGTCTATTGGAGTTAAGGTGCTGATCAGCTGGTATTTCAGGGCAACGACCAGGGAAGGAGGAAAGAGAACAAAACAGAGAGCAATGGGTGGTGTGGGGTCTTTTGCCTGGAATCGCCGAACAAGAAGGAACTGAGGAGATTGAGCGATCGAACACGTTTCGATATGAACAGCTATCAGCGGGGAATTGTATCATCAGAGACAGACAGGTATTGTTACTTCCAACCATGTTGATCTAGACTTGAAGGTATAAATCCGAAAGCTTGTGTTTTGCCATTTCCAAGTGTGTAGTTAGTACCTCTCGCCCATTACCATTAGGCTTACCTTGAAGGGCGAGTGCTCAAATGAGGAGGATGAATGATTAAGCGAGCTACATCACCCCCCTCAATGGTGAAGGTTCTTGGTTCGATCCCACGTACTCAGAGTGCGTTACGTGGATGGAGGTGCTGGAATTTTCATTCATTTCAGTTTGAAATAAATGAAAACTAAGAACATAGAACCGTCATGCCATTTTTGTGCCCGATTTCGTTCATCTCAGGCGGAAACGCAAAGAAAAATAAGATTTTATTTTAAATTAGGCTTCCTCATCCTCCAGATAGGTTTTCTCATTTCTAGGCAGAGAAAAGAAAGAATGAAAGTTATAATGAAAACATTAAATGAATAACAGGCTGCGTACGTATTTAAAAGTAGAGAATTTATAGAGTTACACGTGTTTTAATGCTAATATCAGCTGGGGAGAACCATTAAGCTATGATAGATGTCGAGTTCTAACTTGAGGATGAATCAGATGAAACCTATAGACCTCAAGTCAGAGTCGGTCACCCGCAAAATGTAAATTGCGGAGGAACCTGCGCCCCAGCTCCGTCGCGGTTATCCGCGTCGGGCTGGCAATTTGGTATCAGGAGCGTCCGGCATTCCGCGTGGCGGAAGGTTCGATGTCGGATTTTAGGGAGGCCCATTTCATCAAAAATGTGGCCAGCCCAGGGACGTCCGTGGACGATTCCCTATCAATCTGCTCCTGGTAGCTCTGTGGTTCACTCACGAACCCGGTACCATGGCTACGACAAATTCCCACCTGGGAAATATTTACCATCCAGAATTTTAAATAAGGAATAAGAAAAAGCATTTAGATTTGATGATTTCTTGCATTGACAGTGATTTTAGAATTTTTTTTATATGATCTTGGATACGAAAATTATGACAACGTTGGTTATGAGGATGCAGTAAGCTATAGTCAGCAGTAAACGATTTTTTACCCTTAACATTTTAATTAATTAACAACGTGGATTAAAAGTGGATTTTAAAGTTATTTATGAATGAGGAAAATAAATTAGTGCCACCGAGTCAGAGTCAATCGGCACTATGGTGCAGTTTAACGAGTCATGGCACAGAGTATGCTTGTTTGAGTCAATATTTTGTTATTATTATTAATTGAAATTCCTTAAAAGTTTAATTTAAATTTGGTTTAAAACTGACCGTAACTTGTAAAGGATTTAGAATGCTTGAACTATGACTGCTAAGACTTTTGCAACGAAGATATTACATTTTTATAAATATATAGTTTTGGGAACGAATAAGGCCCCGAGGACCACTCATTTATATTCTTAATGACTGAAGTCTCCTATCACCTCATGAAGGGAGCTTAGATTAAGGAGATAGTCAAGTTTATACGAGATAGTCACTTGCCTTATGTTTACTTAACTTACGCATACATTGCCTGAAAATTTTAATCCATGTTAATATGTAAAGAAACGAAACGCCAATTATATTCCTCGACACGCATGTACAAGGTTCGTACCGTGATTTAGGGTATAAACCGCCCGATTAATTAAAAGTTCTAGTTGAGAAGTAATAGATGTATTATTAGGCTGCAGTGACGAGAGATGTCCGTTCACAGGTAAGCAGTAGTGACGAGAATGAATCCGTACACAGATATACATATACTTATATGCTTTAAGCAAAGTTAGGCACAGCCAACTTATTTTGAATAACTAGAAGAGAATTAGGAGAGCATCACACGGCGTGGACGTTTCTCACATATTAACGAGATTTTTTTTGTTAGTATATATTTATATATTTTTTTTTTCTCTGTCCGAAACATTTCGTTTGACAGTTGAATATTTATCCTTAGCACGTTGTAGCTTCGAATGTTAAAAACTTTAAAATGCAGATTGTTTTATAATCTTAAATATAAATATTGCAAGTTTGCTCCAAGTTACGGCATTTATTAAAGTGAAACAGGTCTAATATTTTAAATTCACTTGCATGACATAATAATAATTTATAATAAAATGGCACTAATAATATTAAAGATTAAAAGCAGACTTATTATTTAATAATGTGCGTTAGGCACAAAAGTTTTTTTTGCAGTATGTAATAATACTAGCTCAGCGAATACATCACTAGAATTTTATAGTTACTCTTCAGAAGAAGGTATATGATTATATTAGCAAAGTTTATTTTAAGCGCCAGTTATGAGAATATTTATATTATATGAATATGTAGACGTCGACGTCAAGATTTTATTGCGCTCCACTAACAAGTATTTTCCTTCGGATATTGGATTGCAACCGATAATCCTGGAAATCCATTCTGCCATCGCAGAATGATAATGATTAAACCACAACGGTTTTAGTTTTTAACTTTGCCACAATAATATGCTAAGCATATTTTAGAATGAGTAGAGAGAATTAAAGATTCTTCAAGTTTTAGTGATGTTAGCATAATATAAAGTTAATTATCGCATGTTTAGAGAGTACTTTATCTTATTTTTTATGGTCGATTTCAAAATAAACGATTGTTAGCAGACGAAAAGTAAACTAACGAGACTAAAATAATAATTATCTTTTAAATAGTAAAGTTTGAACAAATTTAAACCAGAAAAGCCCCCATCAAGAAAAGTAAAACTTCAGGTAGGAAATAACGTTAGTTGTAAGAAAGAGTAACTGCGGTTGAGACTAAATATGCACAGGAACTTGTACAGTCAAGAGCAGAAGCATTACATAAATCGTGTCATCTTAACAAGAAACCAAAGTAATTTATTAGTCATGTTCTTCAGAATAAGAATTTTCTTATTAAAACACCCTCGATTGTACTAAACTGCTTGCCTGGTAATTTGAAATAATATTGGGACATGGTTCGAGTCGCGTCAGCGCGATCGCCAGCAGCAACGTCGCTGGAATAAAAGTTTAAACCTCACAAGCTGAAAAACGGGAGCAGCGTCAAAAGTGTTAACAACGCTGCGGGCGAATCCTCCGCGATAATCAAGCAACCAATCACCGCGAGTCCAGCCCGACGTTATAAACATTAGAGAGAGTAAACAGTACAGTTTTAAACACGTTCATTTTTGTATGGGAGCGACCAAAGTCCAGCTCGGCAGCGGAGAAGCAAACCCCTCTCACTCCTCAAACCCCTTGCCATCCCGCAATCCTCCGTCGGTCATCTTTGGACCCAGTCGGCTAGTCACGACACATTTTTTTTTTTTTTTTCCAAACGTTGAATTTAGTATCCAGTCTTGAAGCCGTCGGAATGAAGAATTTGCAACGTAAGAAAATCACCCCCTTTCCCTCTTGTATCGAGTTACGCAGCAAGAAGCAGCCACTTCGGCCGCGAAAGACATGTATTCCTTTAACAGGACAACCACGGGAAGGAAAACTTCAATGATAGCAAATTCTTTGTTTGATACAATGTTGCCACATCTCGAATATGTTGCCACTCCGGCGTTATAATTCCCAGAAACGCTTTTACGAACAGAATTTGCTTCAAGCGAAGCAAACTATTAGAATAAATTTAAGCGATTATATATCTTAACGTTTTATTTCCCAGTAAAAGTATGTATATTTTAAACCTCTCTCACCACAATGAGCCAGTACACGTTCAATTTTTAACGATAACAGGACTTGGTCGACTGTCTAGAATGTTCGTTAACAATAGTATAATAATAGGCAAAGTAGAGTTTTCAATGTTTATAGCAAGCAATTTTCCATTCAAAAGAGTAGTAGTAATTTAAGTTGAATCAAACGGAAACAGGACATTTCTCATAGCACAAGGGAAATTAAAGAAATAATTTCGATAATTTTAACAAATATTTCATTGGTTTCGTTATGAATTCTCACATAAATATAACTAACCTTATTCAGTATCAATCTAATTACATATCTTATTATTTTATGGTTATTAGCTTTTTTTATATTGTATTATCGTGGTAACTTATAAATGTTCATACGAGGAATGGCAAAGCAGTTGAATTTCTGTATTTGTGTCAATAAGTCTAGATCAACACCCCTTTCCTCATTTCCCGTTTACGAAATTATACTTTATCCTTTACCTAAGTCTGTCTATTCATCACACCAGTCAAGAGCTATCAACAGGAGAAGGATTTTCCCAGCGTATCTATTGGGAATCAACATGCAGCAGTTTGGCCAATCACCAGCGAGGAGAACGGGATTCGAACCCGAATCTGCACGCATCCCGACGGTTTAGCTTCCCAGGACAACAGCATGCAACAGCCATGTGAGCCAGCCAGCCTGCCAGTATTTTAGTACATGGAACAAACACTTTCCACCCTTATAAGAAGAAACTCCCAAACCGGACAAAATTCTTCAGTCCCTTTCCCCATCAATGCTCCCACAAAAGAAGAACAGAAGAGATGCAGAAAAGAAGAACAGAAGACATGAAGAGGGAGCAGGGAAGAGAGCAGAATACCAGAGAGAAGAATGAACACCGTAGTTTTGTCCCCACAAACTACACACAATATGCTCCTGTTCCGAAAGTGCATCGCTTTCCACAAATATCACGGTACTTCAATCAAAAGTGCAGCTTACATAATCCAAGTCATCACTGTGTGTAAACGTTCCCCAAAATCTGCCAGTTTTTATAAATTTCACCCAATGAAGAAGCAGAAATTCATCAAGGACATATCCTAGTGTTTACAATTCTCACCTCTGTACACTTGCATTACAGAATGTACATGACCCCTCCTAAAAAGTCATTCCGCAGTGTTTACGAAAGTGCATTTTTATGTGACATGTAATGCGTCACATTCAACTCTACAACTTTCATGTAAAGCAGTTTTACACCCACAAAGAAGAACCTTCCAGTGTGTGCAACCTGTCTTTTAACGTCATGCACAGGAGTGTAATCAGTGAGTTTCAACGTCCCATGTCTCATTCACTTTTCCATAAATGCACAAACTATGCTTATCAACGGTGCAATTTTACATGGTTTAAGTGAATATGCTGCATGACAAAATCGTGTTTCGCCAGTGTCTACAATTTTGTCGACCGTTTCTCACTTAGTTCCTTGAAAGAAACGTTGAAATGAAAATCTGTGTGCAACCAGTTGTGCAACTTTTGCACGGGAGTGTACCATGTGAAAATATTTAAAAGTCGTTTATTCATCATTAAGTACACCGAACAATACTAATCAACAGTGCTTTTAACACATGCCCTTGTCGATCGTTTTCTTACCAGCTTTAAAGAAAACATCGAAGCAAAATTGCTAAGTGCATCAACCTCCAAAGGGAAGTCTCACAGTAGCTCGACGGCATGTTTACCCCCAAGTGTACATGTGTGCTTCATGGATTCCAAATATTAATTCATACTTACATCCGTAATTCCAATAGTGCCGAGAGTCATAACAATCCACTGAACTATCGTGACAACTCCAAACACTTCCAGTGAATGCGTGTGCATCGCAATATAAAACACGAAGAACCCAAGTGAAAATATATTTATTATACACACATACAAACACTACGTAGTGTATCCGTGAATTTACGGTACTTTTTAACTCAAGTGACAATATGTGTCGTGTGAGTCCACTTGTGTTGACTACTAACGCACACGTGTGTTCACGCCCCCTTTTGGCGACCTCAGGTCATAAGCAGTCATCATTGTTGCTTGGCCACACCTTTAACATGTTACGTCAGTTATGTCAGTGATCGTCAGATGTTAATCTTCCGCAGCTATTACAAAATTGACGGTACGCTCATTCCATGCATGATTATGTGAGCGAGTATCAAAGTGCAAGTTAAGCACTGTGCTATTTTTTTCTTTTACTAAGCAAAGATGCGAGCTTGTTATTTGTTTTTCTTACGGCCAGTTACACCAGACAGTACATTTATGCCTATGGCCAGTTCTCGCGTCTGAAGTATCGCCAAGTATTTACTCAATTACTATTCTGTTATCATTATTATTTTTTTTTTTCGGTTTTGGCGGAAACTATGGTTTTATTTCATTTTTATTTTTTCTATGTTTTTAATAAAAACTTCGATTTATAAGGATAGATCAACATGGATACCTTAAATATAAATTTCAATTCTGGAAATTTTTTCCAGAGGGGGTAATCGTATCAATCTCTTCTAAATTGAGATTTATAGCTAGCCTGAATTCATAACCCCTGTCGCCAGCCGTTGCTCTCTCAGGCATTCAAAGAATGTCACATCAGTAATTTACAAATCCTTCCTGGTCTATTGGAGTTAAGGTGCTGATCAGCTGGTATTTCAGGGCAACGACCAGGGAAGGAGGAAAGAGAACAAAACAGAGAGCAATGGGTGGTGTGGGGTCTTTTGCCTGGAATCGCCGAACAAGAAGGAACTGAGGAGATTGAGCGATCGAACACGTTTCGATATGAACAGCTATCAGCGGGGAATTGTATCATCAGAGACAGACAGGTATTGTTACTTCCAACCATGTTGATCTAGACTTGAAGGTATAAATCCGAAAGCTTGTGTTTTGCCATTTCCAAGTGTGTAGTTAGTACCTCTCGCCCATTACCATTAGGCTTACCTTGAAGGGCGAGTGCTCAAATGAGGAGGATGAATGATTAAGCGAGCTACATCACCCCCCTCAATGGTGAAGGTTCTTGGTTCGATCCCACGTACTCAGAGTGCGTTACGAAGTGCCTATTTCAAATTCTTTCTTCAAGTCGCCACTGATTCTAGTGATCTTCTACCATTAGGTGGCCTGTGTGAAGGAGTGGTCAGCGTAATACGCTACACAACCAAAGGTTCCAAGTTGGAATTCTTGCTAAAGCTTTACCATTGTGTTTCTTTCATCATCAATTCGATCTAGAAAGCCAAATAACCCGAAATGTAAGGAGAGTGTTCTGCAGTAGTCTATTATAGTGTCGTGTGTTTGGAATTACAGTCGTTTTAGAATTTTAATTATTGCAAAGCTATATCACAGCACTTAGCATGGCGTGTTTTCCTAAGAATATGAGGTTCGTGGCCAATGTAAACAACATGGATATGCTAAATGTAAGAGGTGTTCTCCTTGCACATTGTTTGTTTGTGCATTTGTGTTTATTTTATTTATCGTTGCTTTTCTTCTACTTTTGGTTAATCGCAATGAGGTTGAGCTACACTCACAAACAATACCCATGCCCAAACCTGAGCTCGAACCAGGGAACTTCTGTGGAGAGAACCTGTCGCCCACTTCATGCACTCGGCCACCTACCACTGCACATTACAACTAACTCTCATTCTCACTCACTCACACACACAGAATTTGGAGAAATGAATAAGTCCTCAGTTTTATTCACACGACTTTTCCTTCTTATTTCACAAATAATATTGAGAGTTTGACCAAAATTCACAACATCAAACAAATTTTTGTGGAAGTCTTTGCCAGCTGTTATGTGTTTTAAGGGACAGACGAGTTTAACTAAGTTTACACACATTTGGGAAGGTGCAACAATTGCATTTTCAAATATATGTATATTGCTAATTTTAATATGCAGCCATAACAAAACAATAACAAAGCAATTGTATGTATAAATTCTATAAAATACAATCATTATATGGGTATTAGGTAAAGGTAAAGAAGCTCCTACATATTTGAAATATGTTGTGAAAGCATATGGAGGGAAGTGAAGATACGGTCCCTCACATTCACAATCATAGCCCTGTTTATCTCCCACACATGCACACAGGTACCGATTAATTAGAAAGAGGGTGTTCCGCAGAGCACCTCTGTGCAGGAAAGTTCTCACCCGAAAACGTCCACTCCAGAAATCGAACCCATGCCTCCCTTATTGCAGACAAATCTCTACCCACTACAACCTCGTGGCTCCATAATACAGATGACGTTTCCGCTTTTTTTATCAACATATTAAAAATAAGTTTTTATAATTATTAATAAAATGATCTTGCCTGTTTATGTGAATGATTCATCTTGTTATTCCTTCATCAATAAACTAAATAAAAACAAACAAAACACGTAGATACATAATAATAAAAATAAACACAAATGCTATTTTTCCCCTTAGCATGACAGCATCCTAAATGATGTGTACGGTTCTGAAAAGAGCGTACGTAATTAGCATATGTGATTGGTAACTACTTTTACTTTCTCATAAATATTCTCTCAGAAAACCTTGGAACGAATTGTACTAGATTGTGCTTAGAACGGCAATACACATATCGGATTATTTTATGTTTTACGTTTCCTCAAAAGGCATTGTGGAATTCGAGGAAACCACTTGGTAAAGGTACCCGAACAGTGGTATAAATTACCTCTCAGCTGTCTTCATACATCATTCTAACAAACCAGTTGGATCTGCAAAGCAGTTTAAAGAACTCCGCAAAATGAAGCTTGTAAGTATGACAATTGGTGGTGGCAATATAATTACAAGCACATACCCATCCAAACTAAAAGTACCGCATGTGTTATTATTTATGAAAATTTAACTTTATGGTATAATAGAAAAAATGTTCAAATATCAAAAAAGCAATCGTATATTGTAAGTATATAAGTTGAAATATTATTCCAGAAAGCAACTTGGTTAATAGCAATCAAATGTAAATAGGCACTTACAGAAATTATTAATGTGAAGAATGCAACTTGAAGTGCAAGTCTGTTCTTTATATGACATACCATTTGTAATATTCAAGTATACACCAAGGTTCTAGCTTTTTTAATTAATTTAAGCATATCAATTCTTAATGAAACATTTAATTACTACGATTTTTGTGCTCGTACATAACTTGATTAATATTGAAAAATATTTGTACTTCTTTTTTCAGATTGTTGCCTTTGTGGTCATTGTCTCTCTCTTTGCGACAGCATTTGCTTCCTACTACGCACCTGTAGTATACGCAGCTCCTGCAATCCATGTTCCCTACGCTGTACCCGTGCCTGTAAAGGTACCTCATCATCATCTGCATTACCACACGGTCACCACATTGAAGCACTAAGTCAGATGTGGCATACAGAGCCTTGTATGGGTTAACAAAACTGAATATGTAGGTGCTCTTTTTTGTACTAAGTTTTGTATACTAAATATGTACTTTCGAAAAAGGAAATACATGCAGTTAATCCTTTACTCAATTGCATTTATTTTATAATTACTATATATGTGTGTGATGGTGCTTTATATCCAGCGTTATTTTCACAAGCATGAGGTTGTCCTCTCTCGTATGCTAAACTGATTTTCAGAAATTAACGAATAGCGTACAGATTATAAGGAGTTCATAGCCCTCCGAGAATATTCATCAATTGTAGTTGATGAAGAATGGTAAATAATCTGAATAAAAGTTATCTTTATTTACTCCTGTATTCACTGAGGCCTGATTCATCATTGGTATTCTCTAATCTCATTTCCTGAAATGGTGAGAGGTCTCGATCCAACACTCTTCCCTCCCGCAGAAAACCCCATTACGAATGGTCATCACGCCACAGTCGCAAATTGATTCACTTGGAAATATACCTGAAAATAACCCATGAACCCGCTTGGGCCAGTTCTGTACACATCACTTGAGTTCAAACATGAATGCAATAGCTGGAATGCCTATCAGAGAATTAAAACCTCTCCTGGGTTTGGTCCCAAACAGTCTAGACTACGCTGAAACAGGTTTACTTTTCATACGTTTGTGTTGCTTTGTGAGAAATGAGCAGGAATAGTGAGGGAAAACTTTTCCTCTATGGCGCCTACAGTCCACGTTCACTCTATTATCTCCTCCTCACAAATGAATCATGTATCCAGTATCTACATGAGTGTTGTTTTGATGTTTTTGTTCCTTTTGTTCCCTCCCCTCCTCCTCCGCATAAGTGAAAACAATACAGATAAAATCAATTACTTTATTTTCATTTTTTCTATATGAGAAGTTGTTTTTCAATACAAAAATACAGAAAAGTGAAAAATAAGACTTTTTCGCAGATCTAAGATAATTTACGCAGCGGGTGCATCTGTCGTGACTCAGTTCTTCTTCCAGGTGGTTATCCTAGTGACGTGGTAATGGTGATGAGGTACTTTTACAGGCACCGGCACTGCGTATGGGACATGGATTACAGGAGATGTGTAGATTGCAGGTGCGTAATAGGAAGCAAAAGTTGTTGCAACGAGGGTTGCAATAACTGCCAAGACAACAAACTAAAAGAGAATTGATTGACCAATCGTTAAAAGATATAATTTTTTCCTTCTAAAAGGAGAATAAATAAATTATATACGGAAGATATATGTTAATGACTTATAACATTTGAGTTGCATTCAAAGAGTATTGAATACTTCAATTTACTTCACCAAATAAGAAACAAAATGCAGTCAGTTTCGACCTGAATAATTGGTATTATAGAATACCCTTAATACTTAATCAATATTCTATAATTATAATAAAGCACACTTTTAACTAAAATTAACTGCAACTACATAACACATTCATATGTCGGGCTACATGCACCTGATAAGACAAACTGGGACTATAGTGAGTAATGGAACTAACAAGAAAAAACTACCAAACCCCCACAAAATTAGAGTTTTAGATCTGTCTATTATAGAGAAGTTAATGTTCAGAAATCCGCTAATATTAATTTATTAAATAATAGTAAAATTACAAATCCGATCTTTCATTGCAAGTTGCTGAACAAGTAAATAATTCTCTATGTTCTTTTGGAGAAGCTATAGCTTTACATCTCAGAATAATTACATATAATTATGTTTACGCTGTTGCAATCTGAATGCATCTGCGTATGAAAGATGCGCATCCCCTCCCCCCACACACATATCAGAGCCGAGAATGTGGGTGCACCTCAATGGGAGATGTAACGTTGGTAGGTAACAGCTAACAAGTAACAAATACCTTGACTGAATATATCGTACAACTCATGGGAATGTTTTTATCAATGGACAGAATCTAAACATATTTTGCACTATTGTTTTAAAAAAAACTTGTGACAAAGAGAACTTCACAACGTAGGGTCACAATAACTATTTATCAATAACAAGAAAGGATACAAAGCACTAAGGAATTACAAAACCTCTACTTATGATTTAGGAACGCCTGCATACAGTGCCTAAATTTGATTGCCTAATCTTATTTGAAACATTATATGCTTAAATGTATAAATTTATAAGTACAATATTTAAATATATAAACGAATCCAAATCATAATAACTAATATTTACGAGATGAAATGTCTATACGTACGAACTTCATCTTCTCTTATTTATGAGACGATTCCAATTACTGGATGTACTGTTTGAATAATAGAATGAGCCTAATTTTGATGTCTTATATATATTAAAGCCTTTACCTTTCACCAGGATAAAAACTATGCATTTTAAATCATCGTGAAAGGACATAAATATCCGGTCTGTTGTACTAAGCACAAACTATCACAGTATCTTCGGCAGTCAGTGACAGGATATTTCACGTTATTGTACATTAAAAGTAAGAAATTACGCTTCCATATTTAACATTCAGCACGTATCTTCATTCTTGAAGTACCAATTAATTTGAAACAACAGAATACGAGTCAGAATGAATAAAGATTCTTTGGCTAATTTAATGAGGAGTGGTCTGTATCGTCCATGAACGAGTTTTTTCTAGAATATACCGGGTGTCCATAAAATCCCTTTACAACTTCAAAAATTCACTACAAATGCAAATGATGAGATATTTGAGTGATTTTTTTTATTGTACTCGTTTACTATTAAAGTTTGTACTAATAGTCAATTTGTGTATTTCAGGTAACATTGTGAAGAAAGAGAGGTCCTCAAAAGAAAAATGGCTACTCTGCAAGAAAAGGCACAATATGTGGCGTGGTTCATTGAAACAACATCTGACACTCAGACTCAGCGAAATTTCAGGACTAGGTATAGGAAACAACTACGAGCACGTCCACCAATTCGTGAATGGCACAGGAAATTCAAGGAGACCGGTACAATTTTGGATAAATCAGGAAGTGGAAGAAATCGAGTATCAGAGGAAGACATCGAAAGTGTAAGACAAACCTTTGTTAATTCTCCAAAGATATCCATTCGCACTGCTGCCAGACAGTTACAGATACCACGATCAACAGTACACAAGGTCCTTCACCACAACCTGCGATTGTATGCCTATAAAGTGCAACTGTTGCATGCCATCGAGCCCAATGATAAACCGAAACGCAAAACTCTTGCAGTGGACATGCTTAATCGAATATCGGAGGATGCAATGTCCCTCAACCGAGTGTGTTTTACTGATGAGGCAACATTTCATGTTTCCTGTAAACTGAACACGTACAATACGAGAATCTGGACCCCATTCGACAATGGACCTCAAACGAGACAGTCCAAAGGTGAATGTGTGGACTGATGTTGAATCTAATCATTGGTCCATGCAAATGTTTACCTTGACCTTTTGACTGAATATGTGACACCACAAATGGCTGGCTGACCTTCAACCAATCGTTTTTTCCCAACAAGATGGTGCGCCACCACATTGAGGATTAAATGTTTGTGACTTCCTGGACCAAACATTTCCCGGTAGGTGGATTGGACGGGATGGCTTTATTCCCTGGCTACCTCGTTCACCAGATATAACGCCCCTAGATTTCTTTCTATGGGGCTACGTTAAAGACACTGTGTACCGAACAAAGGTACGGAACATTACTGACCTCAAGCAAAGGATCAGTAATGCCATTGCCACCATTGACGAGGCTATGTTAGAGCGGATATGGCGCGAAATCGATTTTCGCCTTGACGTCCTTAGTGCAACCATGGTGTCCATATTGAGGTTTATTAAATTATGAAAAAAACTTCAATATATACTGCTACTATGTGACAAATTTCATTTAACTTTCTCTTCATATGTGTTTGGAATAAAAGCTAGAAGTTGTAAAGAGACTTTATGGACACCCTGTACAACGTTCTACACAATTTCTTTACATTTAAATTATCGTTTTATCTTTCCCCCATCCTTTTACAGAATTTAAATTAAAACTATTTAGAATAATAATAAAATCATTCACCTTGACAATTGTATGTTTCATTTTCTTAAGAATGTTTAAAGGTAGTACTATATAGATCTCTCAGTTCACAAACTTTATCCTTCTTTCTTTAGCAGTTTCTGAGTAATTGATAAGTATCTATCTATTGGGTTCGATTGTCGACTAAAGCAGAAAAATGTACGGACTGATCGAGAAGATGTATACCGAACCAACACAGTTCTTTGAACTCAACTGAATTCATATATGTTGATGGAATGAAAAATTGATTGATCATCTTGAATTACTTCATTATGAGATCTGCCAATGGTATTTATGGCACTTCAAATTTTCATTTGATAGAAAGAAGCAAAAGGAAAGCATAGAAAAATAAAGATATAAAGAAAAATAAAACATTACAAGAAAATGTACGTAATGAAAGGAAATGACATCGTTAGCAAAATTGAATTAAATTAAAAGTCTATCGCTACTGACGACAAATTTAAAGAAATTCACCAATAATATTAATAAAATAATTATTACTTTCTCGGAATACATATTCTATAATGCTTTCTCACAACACACATTGCATTTTCATATTCAGTGTCCTTCGTATCTACTGTGCATAGTAAATACAACCTTTCACACATTCGAATACGGATCCTTACAGTCATTCAAGGAAGAGTGTGCACGCCATGATAATTAACTTCATCCTGAAGAAAGGAATCAGTTTTAGTATAAAAACAAACCATATATATTTTCTGGTATCACTCAAGCAAGCTATTTTGTCTTGAAAAACAGCCAAAAGAAGCAGAG
Organism: Lepisma saccharinum; assembly: GCF_977018435.1. Lineage (NCBI taxonomy): Eukaryota > Metazoa > Arthropoda > Insecta > Zygentoma > Lepismatidae > Lepisma > Lepisma saccharinum. The sequence continues at coordinate 26,648,416 of NC_139256.1, read as the reverse complement.
AAGATGAAGTTTGTACGTATCGGTTTGAATTTAATGAATATTGATAACTAAGTAGTCAATGCGTTCTTGTTTTTCAGATATATTAAAATGTCTGAATCTATAAAAGTTGTGTAAAGAATATCAAAGATTATCACTATTTATACATTTAAAATATTGTCATTTTTCGAATCTTGTACGAATGTTTTGCTTATTGGGAGACTTGTATACTCTTTATTTATGCATGTGGTTAGAATTGATACAAGAACATCTCTCTCAACTAGTTATTATTGAATAGTTTATGTATTGCGCCAGTTACTAATATTAAATCTTGCAAACGTGTTTTTCAATAATTCGTTAAATTTCACTATGATAGAGACAGCCTCGAGGACAGAAATTATGTAGTATTTAGTTTCAATTCAAGCACTTTACATTTAATAATTTCAAATAATATTATGTTTAGTTGTGCATAATATGAATAATAAATGTCAATGACTTTTCATTGCAGATCATTGCCTTGGCAGTTATCGTAGCCCTCTTTGCGACAGCATTTGCTTCTTACTACGCACCTGCAATCTACGCATCCCCTGTAATCCATGTACCTTACGCCGTGCCTGTGCCTGTAAAGGTACCTCATCGCCATTACCACGTCACTAGGATAACCACCTGGAAAAAGAACTGAGACAAAAGAGTGTTAAAACTAGAAATGTACTGATTTTTCGATATCTCGCATATTTTTTATGTGATCTTTTTATATTTTGTATGAAGTATATATGCTTTATAAATAGATTAATGACATAAACAAAGCGATATTTATCTTTAAATATTTACCTACGTATATCTTTCGATAATTAAGATAACCTCCTTCAGCGATACACACAGAACCTGAAACTTGTCAATTGACACACACATATGTTGACTCCGATAACACATTAACGTGAATAAATTACAAATGACGCACTTTCTGCTGTGTCAAACTACACACAGAAATGCATAAAAGGTTACTTTTATCATATTCTGTTCCGTATGATGCACATAAATGCATCAATTGGAAAGATCATGCACGATCTTCCAAAGATAACAAAATATAAGATAAAAGTAACAAGATTACATATTTAACTCTGCCAATTGATGCACTAAATATGCGTCAACCTTGATTTGATGCATTTCGAGTTCTGTGTGTATAAATTCGTATATATATAACTAAATAGTCACCTTGAATAGTATTACTATTCAATAATTATTCACACTGATTGCCGGGGTTTCTCTAAACATGTCACTCGTAGTACACTTTAGATATATATGAATATATTTTCACGTTTTTTAGATAAATTTACTGTGCAGGTATCTACACGAAAGTCATAAACTCGTTGCAGCATGTCTGTGATGAAGTTTTCAATGGCTCTTCTGATTTGCACTTTCATTTCCCAGATACTTACAGAAAGAGAAGAAACAAAAGCCTGTTACTTTACGAAGCCCCATGGAAAATCCGCAAAGTTGTTAGATCTTGAGGACCAGTGCGACTTTCAAGAAATTGCAGCCATTTTGCAAATCCTGTGTCCCAGCAGCCAAATCCCTGACTACTGGACTCTCGCACGAAAGACACAGAGTACCGTGCCATTATGTGTGGGATTTCCTGGAACGTGAGTTTCCTGGACACTGGATTGGGAGAGTTCACCTATCGCTTGGCTCCCTACATCCCCGGACATTACTCCGCTTGATGTTTCTTTCTGTGAGGTTTTATTAAGTCTCAATTATACCAAACAACAAGTTCGTAACCTTCCTGACCTACATTTGCGCTTCAATCCGGAATGGGACGCCAGTAATGCTGTAGTACAACACATGGGGAGAGCTTGAATATAGGTTGGACGTCTGTTATGCAACTAATGGTGCACATATCGAAGTGTATTAGGTTTGTAAAAAAAAAAAAACTTTCTAACGTACTCTATAAGTAGACGAAAATTGTACAAGTTCTAAATTTATCTTTTATTATACTTTTAAGACTCTCTGGTCTCATATCTCTAGCCATTGTAGGACGAGCGACGGGCACAGCTCGTCGTTGTCGATACACGCATATTGCAAATGAACGACAGGCTGAAATTTCACAGCGTCTGTTGTAAGTACACGTTAGTTGTAACCAGGCTGGATAAAAATCATGATTTTTTAATTAAAAAATCATTTTCTATGATTTCTTATTTAAATCAATTGTATGTTTATCTTTTTGAAACATGCTTAAAATTGCTTTGACACCATAAATACAAAGACATGTTTTTATACAAGGACTTTTTCTGGTAAACGGCCCTGTAAAATATTTGAACAGTTTGATTAAAGCAAAAAAAAAAAGAAAAAGTGTAAATATACATTTTTATGTTTCTCATACTGTACTCGTGAATTTGCAATGAAAATGCTTGATACTATTAATTTCAGTAACTTTTCTTCTAGTGAAAATATATAATTCTGGATGTACTATATAATTGAAACTTAAAATATTTTTTATAGTATTTGTAGCTGAATTCTGGCAATATTTTTCAATGGTAGTTTGCAAAATATCAGCTACCATATTTATTAAGAGTTTAATGATAATGAGTGGTTTAACATGATTAGAATTTTGTATATTATTCTACACAAGGTATTTGCTATTTTTATATATAAAAAATATTGAGTTTAAAATCAAAAGAAATTTAAGTGTTACATTTCCTTTCGTATGAGCTTCACCCCATCACTACATATATTTTGTTTCATTTCTTAGAGTCTAATAAACACCATTAAATGATTACGAGATTAATATAGTTTCACCAAAAGTGATTCTGATATCTACAAAATCCTTATGTACAGTATTCTATAAATTATTTCTTTAAATTTATTAAAATCACCTGATTTAATCTTGATTGAAATTGCGATTTATACCAACCTGATAAAAATCAATCCACCTTGGTTGTAACCATCTCTCTTTTTTGTTTGTTTTTTAGGCTCACCTTATGCGCAAATAGGCTATTTGGTATTCGAAGCACCATCTGTCTCCACTGGATATTGGGCACGAGGCCGATTGTTTACAAAGCGACGACATTTCCATAACGCCATCTGCAAGGGCTGACTCATGGATCAAAAAATGAAGAATAAGAGGATGAGATAACATAAATTATGTGAAGGAAGAGAAGAAGATAACGGGAGAAGAATACGAAAGTACATATAGGAGAGATAAGAGAAGATATAGAAGAAGATAAAGTAGGAAGGAGACAAGGTGGAGGAATAGCCGAAAATAGAAGAGGAGATAGCATGTATGTATGTATGCATATATATATATATACAAAGTTTTAAGTATCTAGGTGTTACAATCAATAGTAATGGAAAAATAGATGAAGAATTAGACACTCGAATAAAGAATACAAACAGATTATATTATGCCATAAACAAAGGATTTTTAGGGAAAAAGGAAATAAGCCAAAAACCAAAAATGCTTGTGTACAAATCAACTTATGTACCAACATTGATATATGGAAGTGAATCCTGGATAATTAATGAAAAACAAAAACAAAACTTACAAAGAGTAGAAATGAAATATTTGAGGAGAACAGTGGGAAAGACCAGAAGGGACAAAATCAGAAATCAAACAAACATTAAACACAAAACCAATATATCAGGATGTTGAGCAAGCACAACTCAGATGGTTTGGACACCTTAGCAGAATGCCTGAACATCGAATACCTAAACAGGTATGGGAAGCAAGAATGGGAGGATTGGATGCAAAGAGACCGAAAGGAAGACCACGTAGGACATGAAATGAGGGAATGAAGGATATCCTGAGCAGGAGAAACATCACGTGGAGTGAAGGAAGGAAGTTGGCAGAAGATCGTGGCAGATGGCGAGCTCTTTACAAAACCTCGACACCAATCGGTAGAAGAGGATCGGAATAAGTAAGTAATATATATATATATATATATATATATATTAAAAATAGCTCTACAGCCCTGGAAGGACCTTGCCCTATCTCCCGACTACCAGTCTCCCTCCCACAATCCTACCTAGAAGTGTGAAGATCTTCAACCGGTAATGGGGTGACGTCGGGTCAGCACGTCGAACCCTCAGCCGTTATAGGAGATTTCCCAAACCGGGTTACGCTACTCCCTCCTAGCTCCTCCATTTCCTCACGATGATGGGCTGCCACCGGTCCTATAGACAGGCCAAAAACCCAGAGGCTGAAGCCAGGTGGACTCGAACTCATGCCGTCCCGCAGTCGGAGTCCAAAACATAGCGCCCTAGACCGCACGGCCACGGAGGAGGACTATATAGTGTATCCATACTTATATTAGTGTTGCATTTATATTTTCGTTTTATTGTGTATATGTTGCTATTGGTGTTGATCTGTTAATGAACTCTCAAAAGGAAATATTTCCTCACCAGAGCTGCAGCTAGAGTTTTCATCGCCCAGGACGAGAATTGATTTTCGCATCCCCTGCACCGAATTTGCACCTCCCCTGCCCAGATGTATCTAGTGTATTTAGATAGTAAAGGAATAGTGTGGACCTACATACTCTTTTCCGTTAAATCCGATGAAAAAAAATCATTGAAGAAATACGTCTAATAAGGACAGTCGATTGTGCAGTTAACCTCATCTTCATTCAAGAAATGTTTATTGTTCACATCAGCGAATTCGATTGAATATTCTAATATACTTATGCTATGAACAATATTTTCCGTAACTAAATGGAAAGGCCAAAACAAGAGACTTTAAGAAGATATTAGTTTCCTATAGAAATTAACGTCTAAGTGCTATACATATTTTATTTATATACTTTGCTGAAGCCGAGGAACGAAGATGAGAAATGGAGAAGAAACGTCTGTGTTCCATGGATTACTGGGTTCAGTTTCCTTAGAGATTGGACTCTTTACTGACGCCTTGGGGATCTACCCCCCCCCCCCGTAAAAAAACCATTAAATTGGGGGCGGGAGGCTGAACTACATAATATGAATTGCTTATACATAGGTTTTATATCTTTACCTAGCAAAGGTTCGGAAACATCCCTTTTCTATTAACATGGAAAGTTTTTGTTTTCGTAAATGTATTTCAGTGTGTAATATGTATTTTTTTTAATATATATATAGTTTGTAGCACTGTGTCTTAAATCAAAGCCTGTACTCACCATCTTGCAGTCAAGGGTTCCAGGTTCGAGTTTTGGGCTAGACTTGGGCGTTTTGTTTGTGATTGTCAATATTATCCACTCGTCATTCATTGTCAATGTGGAATATTACCTAAAGAGAAAAAATAAGAAATAAAGCTACCCTGCATATTGTACATGCAGTAAAGACAAATGTGCAAGTAGGGGTACTTGAGAAACTTCTCTTCAAATTTTCTGATTTGAATTAAGAGGACTCGATCCTCAGTAAGCAAATATGTAAATTCTAATGTTTTAATAATGTACAATATCATATGCATGATATGTAAACACGCAATGACCTTAGATCCTAAATGCGTATTGTGTACGTAATGTAGCCTTTCACATTTTCCAATGCGAAGAGTGATTCATGGAAATCTTTATTGTGTGGGATGTTTTGGCTTCATCCTGGTGAAAGGTGAGGCATTTACTATAAAAGGTGACCAAAGATATTTTCTAATATCACTCGAAAAAATAATTTGATTTTGGACAACAATTAACAGGAGCAAGATGAAGCTTGTACGTATTGCTATTTTAAAATGAACCAGGTCTCATAGCATCCTTATTCTTGCAGTTAAATTGCGAAAGTTATGTAAAAGAAGGATTCTGCACTGGTAACATTAGAAAATTTAGGTATTTCTAGATCATCAATTCTGTGTATTTGTAAAGTTTCAAGGGCACAATTTTGTCAATTAAGTTTTCCACTAAATTTAATTAATAATCTCACTACTTAAAGAAATTTGGGAATGTAATTGCAGTTTTTTTAAAAAATTACCTGTCCTATTGCACATATTACTTGTTATGGTGAAAACACGTAGTGGCTAGGATCCTACTTTAAACTGTAGCTCTAGTCCCCATTAGCCTATCTGTGCGTAAAAATGACTTAAAATCAAAACTTAAAATATTACTTGTTTATATAAGTACTATTATATTAATAATTATATATATATATATATATATATATATATGCGAATGACTCTTGATTACAGATTATTGTCTTGGCAGTCATCGTAGCCCTTTTTGCTACAGCGTTTGCTTCGTACTACGCACCTGCAATCTACGCATCCCCTGTAATCCATGTCCCTTACGCAGTGCCTGTGCCTGTAAAGGTACCTCATCGTCATTACCACGTCACTAGGATAACCACATGGAAGAAGAACTGAGGCCCAGAAGATGCACAACTCTACATTAACTTCTCTGTAAAGTTTTACTTGCTTCATTAACTTTTATATCATTTTGTAATGTTTCTTGGGCTCTCTTTTTCTATGACATGAAATTTTTAAAATAAAGTCATAACATATCATTTCTTGTTTTCTCTAACATTATCTCTTCTCACCCATATGGCCAATAGTTCCTTTGCAAAAATATAACTTCTCGTACTCAAAGTTATTAATTGTTTAATACAGGCTTTGATTAGAGAAAAAAATGGGTTAGACCAAGCACAGAAATTTGGAATTTGTGTTCAAGATTCCATATGCATGAATAACTAAAATAGAAGATCGAGTTCTGTTTCACCAAGAAAGTTCGGGTAGGATTGACCGAAAATGAAACAATATTCACTACGTAGGAAGAGGCATGCAGTAGAACTCTTCGTAACATCTTATTTGACCGCCCCGAAATAATTCTAAGTCCCGAATTCGTAAACTTAGCAACATCGCACTTCGGCTCCAGGTGTGAGTAACCAAATTTTCTCCGATTCTGCTTGCTCGACTCGAAATTTGAGGGGTTTGAAACACTGAATACAATTTTTCTCCACCTAGGGGATATCGCCACCAAGTTTGTGCAAAAAGAAGCAAATTTGTGAGGAGTTTATGCAACATTTTATCTATTTTATTTACAATACCTTGCATAATATCGAACTTCTCAAAAAGCTATATATTTTTACGACTTGTCGAGAAAATGTGCTTGAAACACAGGAAGGTGGGAGTCTTCATAAACGTCAACATGTTTTTAAGGATATAACGTCATTAAGTTAACGTAGAGCAGTTGGTTAGGTGCTGCTATCCTAATTTTTCATCAGGCGTGAAAGGTCGCGGGTTCAAATCCCACCCTCTCCTCTTTCTTTCTTTTCTTTTTTTTTGTTTGCTTAAGAGATACCGTTGATATTAGAATGTTTAAAAAATGAATCTGATGTACACTTGAGGGACGTCACTTCTGTGCATATTTCCCCTTAAAAGTTGCAGATTTCCAGTTTTAAAGGTTAAAACTTTTTTTTTTAGTTATTGTTCATATGTTGTGTTAACACACACATTATGTTAATTCATAAAGTACATATATGTATTCAGGATGCAAAATGTTTTATTATTTAAGTTATATATTGTTTGTTCTTTACTGATATATTGATTATTTGATTTCGATATACTATATATATATATGTCCTCCTCCGTAGTCGAGCGGGTTAAGGCGTTCACTCGTCTTGAGATCGTTCGCTGCGGGACGGCGTAGGTTCGAATCCGGCTCTGGTCGGAATTTATTCAGCTTACGTATAGGGCCGGTGGCAACCCACCATCGTGAGGAAATTGGGAAGCTCCGAGTGAGTGAGCGTAACCTGGTCAAGAAGACCTACAATAACGGCTGGGGGTTCGTCGGGCTGATCACCCGTCATCCCAACACTGGTCTGAGACCTCCACGCTATAACAGGTGACGGCGGAACAGTGTGGGAGGGAGACCAGCAGTCGGTAGATAAGCCAAGGCCCGCCAAGGTGCTGTAGAGCTGTAGGGTTATGTTATATATATATATATATATACAGTTATGTTAAGTAGTGATGTAGTGCATTACTGTAACGAAGAAGAGCGTTTAATGAGTTCAAATTGCTAATTTTGGTAATGTTATGTCCGTTCCTTTGTAATGACTGCTGTCAATCCCCTATCCACAATCTTCCCATGCGTCTAAAACTAAGAGTAAATCGCCAATCAACATAAGTAAATGGTTATTGCAACGGAGGCCGATTCGATAAGAAACTACTAATAAGTATTTATATTCTGAGTGACAAACAAAAAATTCAAAACCTCATAATGATAGTTAATTCGTCACTGCTTTTTATCTAAAATGTTTGTCTTATTTGAACAAAAAGTACGAGTATCAGATCTAACAAACTTTTCCCACTAACTTTGCAATATTCGAAACCACCATTATAGACTTAGATCTACGTAACTTGATTCTGCACATTCCACGTGGCATCCAACATCCTCCTATCACCGAAACAACTTCCTCTTACTATTTCTTTTCACCTCGTGAAATACAGAGACCAATGATAACTTCTTAGCACGGTGGATAAACTTTACATCCAACGATGAACTCCTGAAAAAAATCCTTCCTAGGTGGAGAATCGAACCTACGACCTCCCTCGGGAAAATCAAGTACGCTACATTTTCTCCAGGTTGGTCTTATTAAAATTTGCTACGAGTTTGAAGAAACTAATTCACACATAATGTCATGTCTATAATTTCCTCATGGCAATTTTCATTAGGAAACGAATTCAGAAAAAATCGAGAAACGCTGAAAGGGAAAAATGATGAACATGTCTATTGGTGTTTTGTCATATTTTGTAAATTGTGTAAGATTTCCGTGTTTTGAACAAGCAATCGTTTAGTTACGAAGTCTTTTGTTGTTTGTTTAAAGTAGGAACAGGAGAGCAAAAACGAGTAATTTGAACCAGAACCCGGTTTCCAAGAAACTTCAGCTTTTTTCCGAAGACTATGAAAAAAGAGAGGAAACAGATATTCAACGTATGAAATATAAAATATGTGTGAAAATAAAACAATGGAAACCTTGCAAGATAATACTAACGAACTGCAAACTATGAAAACATATTTTGGTGGTGGAAAACTGCAAGTCATTTTCGAAATATGAACATGATTTTTTTTCTGTATTAGAAAGTGAAGATATGGGACGATACGATCCCTCAGTAAGAAAAATTTAAGTAAGCCGCCTCCTTCCCTCCAACTTTTTCAATGGTCATAATTAGTAATTAGGGTCCGGAAGTTGATGAAAAATCAACTTTTTTTCTGACCCTTAAAAACAATGCTAAACCTAATATCATGTCCGTTTTCCTTCAGTTAGAGCCTGAAAACACTTTCTACATTTCTTTTGCATTTTTCAGCCCTTTGTTTGGATTTTAGTTTATTTGTCAGTATTCTTAACAGTTTCTGTTGCATTTTTTACTTATTTTTGAGGTTTATTTTTTTCCTCTCCTGTTATTTCGTGCATTTTAAATGCATTCACTAGTAAAACTTACATATTTAGATTTCTTGACATGGTCCTTTTAGCATATTCACTATGAATCGAAAATACGGTCAATGGAAAAGCATAATATCATTCTTAACTGAAATGTTTGGCAATGGATTAAAATACTTTGTGTGAAGACTACTTTGAGGTTCCTTTTCTGGACACTATTATCGCTTTAATCTGTGGTTTTAAAGTAAAATTAGTCACAATATTAAATGAAATTATACTCTGGTGTACGCGAAGCAGAACTATATTTTCGGATGCTGGACGTCTATAGTATCATAGAAGGCCCACTCTGAAAGGAGATGAATTGGTTCATTTGGTGTTTTAAGTCAACTTTATGCACAGTAAAGCTAATCGACACTGGACCATTTTTTTTTTACCATTTTTAGGTCATTCTATAGGTCATCTTTTGATTTTTTTTTACGTCATCAACTTCCGAGCCCTAGTCATAATGTTTAATCCTACAAGCATTCCTCAGCTATCCTAAAGACTCCAGCAAACACCTAAAACTTTCCACCTCACACTGCACTACACCACAACAGAAATGTGTATGTCTTCATCCCTCGAACCGAGTGCGTAAAATAACGTGAACCGTGTGGTGTAGGGAGATTGTGTTGGCTTGTGGAATGGAAGGTCATTGTTTCAAACCTACTTCTTTGCAAAATCTTTTTTCGGAAAGTAAATGGTTTTGGACGAGAATGCTTATCTACGTTTCTTGTACATTTCCGTTGATATTTATGCGATTTACGTCCATCATTTCCGGATGCAGAAATATGCGACATAAAGTCTGAGGTGGGTAATTTCAAACGTTGAACATAGCGTAATATTTGTGGTTGCATCATTTGAAAATCCGACGTATATTTTATTTCCGCAGTGATGAGCACAAACAAAGGACATCGTATTTGTGTGTATGTGTGTATGATGGTATGTGTGTGTGTGTGGTATTGTTGTCGTTGCTTTAAGTCTACCTCATGTACAGGCTAATCGGGACTGGACCTACAGTTAAAACAGGAATCCGAACCATTGTGCAATGAGCCTCCACCTGATATTAAAACGGGGACACCTTGATTACAACATGCTGTTTAAGAACATGTATTTATGATATATTAATTCTTAATATGTGTTAACATAGCTTTTGTCAGCTGAATTAAAAGAAAGGTCTTGCCAAATGTCCTGCCAATCACTGAAAATTCAAGGACATGAGTAGAAACATTCCCGAGGTGTGCATCGTATAAATATTTACAGTGATTTAATATAATCTTATATTACATTATTACAACACTTCGCACTCGGTAAATAACATTAAAAAAAAGAAACAGGAGTGAGTGAGATTTGAACCTATGATGTTTCGTTCCTGACAAAAAAGCAAAACGAGACGACCGTTTAACCAACTGCTCAAGTAGATTACTAACGTGAAACTTTATAAAACAAGTTGATCTAAGTTGAAATAACATTTTGCGGGGTTCCGAACCATGTTTCGCTACAGATCAGGGAAAAGACACACTTTGTAGAATCGTCCGGTATTGTGCAATTTATCTTTACTGTAATTTTGCCTAAAATCGAGAGAAATTTGCTTCATTACTTTGATATGTGATTTCAATTCTCTCCAGGTGGTGGAAAACGAGTTCAGTGTTTCCAACTGCACATAAATTCCCCTATTTTCTATTTCAGAACGAATACTCTTAAAAAATATATATCAACATTTTTATTTCCAATTTACGATTTTTGTTTAATTGCGTATTATATTATAGGCTTAGGGTTTCTAACTTCATGGAATGTGAAATAATGAAACAAATTCACAAGAGCGTTTTCGTTCAGAAAGAAAAACTGTTGCTAAGTTGGATACTATTTGTGGACTCGGAAGCGCTATGTGGCCAAATTTACGAATTCAAGACTTTACATTTTTCAGGGCGGTCAATTAAGATGTTGCGAAGAGTACGTGCAAGTTTAATCCGAGATTTCTCACTGCAATCCTCAGGGTTGAAATGAAGAAGCATGTATTGGATGCAAAAGGCAGAGAAGCCAATTTCATCACTTCTCAGTGTAGACGGTCTGATGTAGATCGTGTTGGATACTCAAACGATGGCTGTCAACCTGTGGTGCAGAAACAGGTGTACAGAACCACCTTAAATCCGTGAATCCAAGTTACACCCCTTGTAATCCTCCTAAAATAATTTGACAGAGGCAAGCTGCTGCTGTATTAGGAAATCGAATGAATTTTCATTAAGGTTATTGTCTTGCCGTCATCGTACCCATCTTTCCGATGGCATTTTGGTTCGTGTTACGCACCTGTAATCTACACAAACCCTGAAATCCATGTCCCTTACACTGTGCCTGTGCCTGTAAAGCTATTCGCTATTACCACGTGACTAGGATAGCAACCTGGAAGAACGCAGCAACAACAATTATCTAATTTTTAACATTTAAATAAATTTAACCTTTTTCTCTTTCTTTTCTATGAAGTATATGTGCTGTATAAATATAGTAGTGGCATAAACAAACTTATTGTTACCATTTTACTGTCCAGCTACGTATATCTTTCAACAATCAAAATAAATTCGGCAATTTGCATGCTCTTCGATTGCATATGTCGCTTGTATCCCCCATGTGTGTATTATTTAAACAGACACATACTGGCAAAGGTTTGGTTTCTGGCAGCACTTTTCCACTGCCAAGAACATTTGCAATACGTTTTCGACGCGACCTACATATTTTTTGTGGCAAAGTCAGGTATTCAGAGTAGCCTATCACACTGCAGAGCAACAGCATACGACAGGTGGATTGGGACTGACGCACGTGGAATGGAAAGCTGTGGCACTGTTCAACATGCGTAATCTCCAGACGCTGACACAACAACCAGATAGCTACACAGCAAAAGTGCATCGATCCATACTGGACACAATCCTCTTGACCTCGACAATGAAAACGGCAGCTGTACCAAGAAACCATGCTTATCCTTTAACATCCATTGTAGAATGTGTGTGTAGACTCAGAGTAGGAAGTACGATACAAAATCTGGAAGTCAATAACTTAAATCGACATAAACTTGACCTAAATACTCAGCTAACGAAAGTAGAGAAACAAACTCCAAATAAGGAATGGAACATTGTATAGACAAACGTTTGGAAAAAGTATTTAACTAATAATGTTCAGTCATTATGGCATATATTAGTGCATTATAAATTGATACCAAAAGTAATAGATGTCGATTGCAATTCAGTAACATGGTATGATGTAATTATGTAATGAGGAAGATACAATAGAACACAGAATAATTAAATGACATAATGCCAGTCCAATGTGGTAACAATTACGAATAATATTAAGTATAATCTAGTTATAATACACAGATTTCAACAATTCCAGACTTTAAGTATAATCCTAACACTAAATGGAAAGCAGTGCAATGGTCTATTCACAACTCTGTTTACTACATATTAAATTACAAGAATATTAAATATACATGTAATTTTAAAGATTTCTTTCATTATGAATTAATGCAAAAGTCTCTTGTACAATACAGAAAAATATGGAAATTTCTTAATAATTGTATATGAATTAAAAAAGATTTATTATACATATGTACCTAAGGTATATCTAAGGTCGAAATGCTTCGGCCATGTGCCCACATGAAGCGACTCTGGTTTTCACCCAGGCTCAAACCAATGGGTACCTGAGTGCAACTGTGTGGGTAATGGCGGAAGAGCTTGATGCTAATCACAAGATTTAAAAAATTGTCAATGTCGAGAATCTGTGGGGTCCTACACCCACATTCCTTAAATTTACCTTCATGGCACGGTGCTGTATGCATGGGGAACTTTACTTTAACTACATGGTATATTATTATTATAAACAATACGTTTGAAAGTTTGCTTCACTTAGTTTCATGTGCATTTTTACTTCACTTTATTTATAATTTGATGCACTGTATCTGCCTCGGCTCTCCATCCTACAATCAAAAGTTCAAATTCATGTCCTAATCAGGCCATTATCTTGTGATTGTCCGTTTATCAACAACCCTTTTTCATCATTCATCATCATTGTGGCAACTAACCTAAAGAGAGAGAAAACAGATAGCTACTGCTTGCACATTACACACGTATAGTTGGCATATGCGGAGGTAAATCCCACACACTTACAATATCGCCAATTTCTCGAGGAGAACCTATCCACCCTTGCGTTGTCCCAAGATACCCATTCATAAGACGCTGGGTGAACCCTAGAGCAAGAGGATTAATGCAACACTCCCAACCTGAAATCATTCATCACGAGAATCTAATCTCGATCTCCAGCATGACAGTCATAAGTCTTGCCAACTGGACCATAGCCATTTTATTTATCTCATAATGCTGTTTCTCCCACAACATCCTTAGATTCGTCGCTTCGGTGAGTACCCCCTCTCGATTATAATTGGGGGAATCTTATAATAAAGTTTATATATGAGTTGGATACAGTACCTTTTAGAAGTTGAATCCGATCCAATATTGGAAATATAAACATAAATTTAATTTCGTGTATTGTGAAACTAGGTGATATGATAATAATAGATTTATTTCTCCAGTTGTTTCAAGTTGGGGATAAAAGTCTCAATTTAAAGCTTAAGCCCAGTCAAAACATGCTACAAGCGTAAAGGGTACTTCAGACACAGCTATTTAATGATACTTTCAAATTCTCTGATTAACATGAGGACTCAATACTAAGTAAGCACATCTGTAAATTCAAATGTCTTAATAAATGTACGATGTGCATAATATGTAAAAACACAATGACCTTAGTGCCAGATGCGTATAGTGTACGCAGTGTAGCCTTTCACATTTTCCAATGTGGATTATGATTCACGGAAACATTTATACTACGCGATATTTTAACTTCATCCTGGTGAAAGGTAAGGGAATTCGTATAAATGGTGTCCAAATTTATGTTCTAATATCAATCGAACAAACCATTTGATCTTGCACAACAACTAACAGGAGCAGTGAAGATGAAACTTGTACGTATTGCAATTTTAAAATGAAAGTTCTGATAGTGTCCTTACTGTTGCAGTTAAATCGTAAAAGTTATGTAAAAGAAGGATTTTGCAGTAGCTGCATTAGAAAATTTATTATTTTCTAGATCGTCAATTCTGCGTATTCCTGAAGTTCCTACGAAACAATTTTGCTAATTAATTTACACTGAATTTTAAGATTCAATTAACACGACTCATAATTATCTCACTACCTGAATCAATTTTGAAAACTTATTGCAGCAGTCTTTCATTCCCAGTAATATGTTAACTTAGAAAACCATGGTAATGATCACCTGATCATAAATTCGTTAATAACAATTAATAATGACCTATCTTATTGCATATATCACTTGTTGTTTGGAAAAATAATAGTATGTAGATTAAATTATTTAATGAAAGTGAATGAATTCTCATTACAGATTCTTGCTTTGGCAGTCATCGTAGCCCTCTTTGCGACAGCGTTTGCTTCGTACTACGCACCTGCAATCTACTCATACCCTGTAATCCATGTACCTTACGCCGTGCCGGTGCCTGTAAAGGTACCTCATCGCCATTACCACGTCACTAGGATAACCACATGGAAGAAGAACTGAGCCACAGAAGATGAACACCCCACATAATTTCTGTGTGAAGTTTTACTTGCTTCATTAACTTTTATATGATTTTGTAATGTTTCTTTGGCTCTTTATCTATGAGATGAAATTTTTAAAATAAAGTGATAACATAAAAAAACTATCATTTCTTGTTATCTCTAAGATTCTTTCTTCTCACCCGTATGGGAAATAGTTCCTTTGGAAAATTACATACTTCTCGTACTCAAAGTTTTTAATTGTTTTAATACAGGTTTGGATTACAGAAAAAAATGGGATTGACCAATGACAGAAATTTCCGAATTTGTGCTCAAGATTCCAAATGCATGAATAACTACAATAAAATATCCAGTTCCTTTTGACCAAGAACGTTCGAGTAGCATTGATCGTAAGTGAAACAATATTCACTAAGTAGGAACAAGCCTGCGGTATTACGTGCAAGATTATTGCCAGACTTCTCACTGCAATCCTCATGGTTGAAATGTAGAAGAAATATGTATCGAATGCAAATGGCAGAGATGCAAATTTCATCACTTATCATTGTAGATGGTGTGGTGTAGATCGTGTAGGAAACTCAAACGATGGTTGTCAATTTGTGGTGCCGAAACAGGTGTACATTACCATCCTAAATCCGTGTATCCAAGTTGAACCCCTTGTAACCCTCCTTAAATAATGAATTTGACCAAGGCAAGGAGCTGCCGTATTAGGAAATCGAATAATTAAAGGTTATTGTCTTGCCGTCATCGTAGCCATCTTTCCGATGGCATTTTGGTTCGTACTACGCACCTACAATCTACGCAAACCTTGTAATCCATGTACCTTAAGCTGTGCCTGGCTTGTAAATATACCTCATCGCCATAACCACGTGACTAGTTTAACCACTTGAAAGAAATCAGCCATAACAATCTGAACTTTACCAGGAATTATCTAATTTTCAACATTTAAATAAATTTTACATTTTTCTCTTTCTCTTGTATAAAGTTTATGTGCTTTATAAGTAAAGTAATGGCATAATGAAAAGTAAAGTAATGGCATAATGAAAATTATTGTTACATTTTTATTTCCACCTATATCCTTCAACAATGAAGATAAATTCGGTAATATTAATTTGCATATAATATCATGGTTCATCGATTATATATATATATATATATATATATATATATATATATAGACAGATATATTTACGATAATAATATTAAATGAATACATTCAAATATCAAGTGCAAAAATAAATTACAAAAAGTCATATTTGTTGCCACTGGAAAAGCGGACAAACTTATCACTTGGAAGTGAAATTGAACTAAGTATAAAGTAAAAGTTTTGGGGTTAGTCTTACAGAACAAATTGCAAACGACCACCAATATAGATTTTGAAATAATAACAAATTACCTACAAGGTTTGCTCATAACATATGTGCCAAGAACATTTGCAATACGTTTGCGATTGCTCGCTACGTATTTCTTGTGGTGAGGTCAGGTATTCAGTGTGTCTTATCAGTTATCACACTGCAGGGCAATAGCGAAAGACACGTGGATTGGGACTGACGCACGTGGAATGCAAAGCTGTGGCTTTGTTCAACACACTTAATCTCCAGACCCTAACACAACAAACAGATAGCTACACAGCAAAAGTGCATCGATCCATACAAGACATAATCCTTTTGACCTTGCCAATGAACACAGCAGCTGTACCAAGAAACCATGGTAATGATCATCTGAACATAAATTCCTTAATAACATTTGTTAATAACCTATTTCATTGCATGTATCACATATTGCGAGCAGGAAATACGATGCACAACTTATAAGTCAATGACTTGAATTGACAGGAACTTGACCTAACGAAAGTAGAGCAAGAGTCTTCAAATGAGGAGTGGAACATTGTATGGGCAAACATTTGGGAAAAGTATTTAACTAAAAAGGTTCAGTCATTTTGGTATATATGCATGATAAATTGATACCAAAAGTAATAGATAATATCGATTGCAATTCAGTAACATGGTGTGATGTACTTATGTAATGAGGAAGAAACATGGAACACAGAATAACTAAATAGCATCATGCCAGTCCCATGTAGTAACAATTACTAATAATGTTAAGTATAATCTAGTTATAATACACAGATTGCAACAATTCCACACCTAAAGTATAATCATAACACCAAATGGAAAACAGTGCAATGGCCTATTCACAATTCTGTTTACTACATATTAAATTACAAGAATAATTTGCATGTAATTTTAAAGATTTATGTCATTATGAATTAATGCAAAAGTCTCTTGTACAAAACAGAAGAATATGTATATGAGTAAAAAAGGTTTATTATATGTACCCAAAGTATATGTAAGGTCGGAAATTTTCGGCCATGTGGCCATATAAAGCGACTCTGGGGTTCATCCAGCCTCAAACCAATGAGTACCTGGGTGAAACTGTGTGGGTAATGACGGAAGTGCTTGGTGCTGATCACAAAATTTAAAAAATGGGCAAGATCGAGAATCTGTGGGGTCCTACACCCACATTCCTTAAATTTACCTTCATGGCACGGTGCTGTATGCACGGGGAACATTACTTTAACTACATGGTATATTATTATTCTAAACAATACGTTTGAAAGTTTATTTCGGTTAGTTTCATGTGCATTTTTACTTCACTTTATTTATAATTTGATGAACTGTGTCTGCCTCGACTCTATACCATACAATCAAGTTCCATATTCAAGTCCTAATCTGGACATTCTTTTGTGATTGTCCGTTCATGAACATCACATATTCGTCATTCATCGTCATTGTGGCAACTTACCTAAAGAGATAGAAAACAGAAAGCTACTCCTTGCACATTACAACACGTATAGTTGGCATATACGGAGGTAGATCGAACACATTTGCAATCTCGCCCATTTCTCGAGGTTAATCTCCCCACCATTGCGTTGTCCCCAGATACCCATTCATTACAGGCTGGCTGAACCCCAGAGCAGAATAATTAATGGAAAATTCCCAACCTGGAATCATTCATCACGAGATTCTAATCCCGATCTCCAGCATGACAGTCATACGTCTTGCCAACTGGACCATTGGCATTTCATTTCTCTCATAATCCCGTTTCTCCCACAACACTCTTATATTCCTCCTTTCCGTGAGTACCACTTCGAGTTTGTTATTGGGGTGGGGGGGGGGTGAATATTATAATAAAGTTTATATATGAGTTGGAAACATAGTACCTTCTAGAAGTTGAATACAATCCAAAATTGGAAACAAGAACAGAAATTTATTTTCGTGTATTGTAAAACTAGGTCAAATAATAAGGATAGCTGTTTCAAGTTGGGGATAAAAGTTTCAATTTAAAGTTTAAGCCCAGTCAAAACAGGGTAGATGCGTAAAGGATACTTCAGACACAGCAATGAGAACATGAGAATTCAATACTAAGAAAGCACATCTGTAAATTCAAATCTTTTATAAATGTACGATGTGCGTGCTATGTAAAAACACAATGACCTTAGTGCCAGATGCGTATAGTGTACGCAGTGTAGCCTTTCACATTTTCCAATGCGGATAATGATTCACGGATACTTTTATACTACCGGATATTTTAACTTCATCCTGGTGAGAGGTAAGGCATTTGCTATAACAGGTGTCCAAATTTATGTTCTAATATCAATCGAACAAACCATTTGATCTTGCACAACAACTAACAGGAGCAGTGAAGATGAAACTTGTACGTTTTGCAATTTTAAAATGAAACAGTTCTGATAGTATCCTTACTGTTGCAGTTAAATTGTAAAAGTTATGTAAAAGAAGAATTTTGCACTAGTTGGATTAGAAAATTTATTAATTTCTAGATCGTCAATTCTGCGTATTCCTGAAGTTCCTACGAAACAATTTTGCTAATTAATTTACACTGAATTCTAAGATTCAATTAACACGACTCAGAATTATCTCAAACTTGAAGACATTATGAATAATAATTTTCAGCTTTCATTTTCAGTAATACGTTAACTCTGAAAACCATGGTAATGATCATCCCAACATAAATTTGTTAATAACAATTATTAATAAACCTATCTTATTGCATATATCACTTGTTGTTTGGAAAAGTAATAGTATGTAGATTAATTTAATCAATGTGAATGAATTCTCATTACAGATTCTTGCTTTGGCAGTCATTGTAGCCCTCTTTGCGACAGCGTTTGCTTCGTACTATGCACCTGCAATCTACTCATCCCCTGTAATCCATGTACCTTACGCCGTGCCTGTGCCTGTAAAGGTACCTCATCGCCATTACCACCTCACTAGGATAACCACATGGAAGAAGAACTGAGCCACAGAAGATGAACACCCCACATCATTTATGTGTGAAGTTTTACTTGCTTCGTTAACTTTTATATGATTTTGTAATGTTTCCTGGTCTATTTTTCTATGAGATGAATTTTTAAAATAAAGTGATAACATAAAAGTTCTATCATTTCATGTTTTCTCTAATATTCTCTCTTCTCACCTGCATGGACAATAGTTCCTTTTCAATAATACAAACTTCTCGTACTCAAAGTTAATAATTGTTATTATAGTAATAGGATTGGAGTAGAGAAAAATTGGGATAGCCCAATGACAGAAATTTTCGAATTTGTCCTCAAGATTCCAAATGCATGAAAAACTAAAATAGAATATCGAGTTCCGTTTCACCAATAACTTTCGAGTACCATTCATCAGAAATAAAACAATATTCACTACGTAGGAAGAGTCCTGCAGTAGTACTTGCAAGTTTATTCCGAGACTTCTCACTGCAAACTTCACGATTGAAATGTAGAAGAAGTATGTATTTAATGCAAAAGACAGAGAAGTCAATTTCATCACTTATCAGTGTAGATGGTGTGGTGTAGATCGTGTAGGAAACTCAAACGATGACTGTCGACCTGTGGTGCAGAAACAGGTGTACAACACCACCCTGAATCCGTGTATCCAAGTTTCACCCCTTGTAACCCTTTTAAAAAATTAATTTGACAAAGGCAAGGTGCTGCTGTATTAGGAGATCGAATGAATTTTAATTAAAGGTTATTGTCTTCTTGCCCTCATCGTAGCCATCTTTCCTATGGCATTTTGGTTCGTACTACACACCTACAATCTACGCAAACCCTGTAATCCATGTACCCTAAGCTTTGTCTGTACTTCTAAAGATACCTCATCGCCATAACCACGTGGCTAGAATAGCCACCTGGAAGACATCAGCCATAACAGTTTGAACTCTACCAGGAATTATCTAATTTTTAACATTTAAATACATTTTGTGCTTTATAAGTAAAGCAATGGCATAATGAAAATTATTGTTACCTTTTTATTTTCCACCTATATCTTTCAACAATCAAGATAAATTCGGTAATATTAATTTGCATATAATATCATGGTTCATCGATTGTATAAACACAGTCAAAAAAGTTTTGCATCAGGACGGAAAATGACAAAAGATATATGAAGCACGAGGTTTATTGACAATGACAGTGGGAATACAAAATAAAAGATAAAGAACAAGATATGGTGAATAAAAAGGGAACAAAAAACGTACAATTTTCTCAGAAATTTTATTTTTATTTTTTATTTTACCTAAAGTTTCAGATACAGTACTGAATGACCATTTTACACTGAAACAGTAACAGCAGGAAAATAACAATAACAACAACAACAAAATAGAGTACAAGATGGCACTGAAAACAGATCAAAATTATACATATATCGTTAACAATTTTCTAAAACTTTGTTCTGGCAAGCATATGTCCACATTTGGAGGCAGGTTATTATATGAGTGAGGAAGCCTGTAGAAAAGAGACCGCTGTAGAAGGGAGAGCCTTGTGGTGGGATTGCGGAAGAGCTTAACGTTGCGGGTTGGCCGTGTGGGGACGCGTAGATTAAATTTGTTGAGCAGAAATTCGGATTTAATTTTACCATTCATGATTTTGTGCAAGAATTTAATGTCTGCTAATTCGCGACGAGTGTGTGATGGTTGGATATTGAAGGCAGACATAATGTCTGTTTTGTGAAGGTGCCTCAGAGAAGGTATTCTGTGGCGAGCAATGGCGAGGAAAAAGTTGCGAACAGAATCAATCCGGAAAAGATTTGTTTTTGAAGCCATGGTCGAGATAGGAGAGCAGTATTCAAGAATGGGGGAGATAAGGGATTTGTAAAATATGCTAATTGATGATTAGTAGTTGTATTGACTGTATTACCAGCACGAGAAATGATGAACCCCCCTCTGGCAGATTTGTCTATACTTAAAACAAGCTCAACATGAGTATATGAGCTTTTTGCTCAAGTGTGGAACCCTGTCTAATCCAAGATTTTTGTAAAAATGCCCTCGGGAATTTCCTGTGAAATGATGAGCCCCCTCAGATTGATTTGCCCATACTTACAAAAATTGCATCAGCCAGATTGTTGTCCATAAACTTGTCAAAAATTGATATTGTTTTGGATACACCTGAAATTAAGCCAAAAACCCATACCCACCCATACATATTTACTTCCGGTTTAAGTTCAATTGGATACCAGGTTCAATTTGTTTATTTAATATTAAAACAATGCAATATGCAGAGCCCCTCTAGAATTGCTCTGTGACCCTCTTATTTCTTACATCATAAATATATGATTTTTCACCTATGAGAATAACACTACATATGGTGTCATCAGGTAATGCCTCATGGAATTCACAGATAATTTTAATGTTTGTCCTGTCATTCACCACAACTTGTTTCCTTTTTGAAGTGTTGATTACAAACATGGGTCTCTGTGCTTTGAATTCATCTGGTGTGTAATACATGTCAGTATTGCCAGTAGTGACCCTTTTGAAAGCCGAAAATGCCTCATATAATTTGAGGAAATCATCCTTGGACATGTCTAAATTATAATTTTCTCTAGGAGATACCTCATTTCTGCCATTTTTAAGATATATGTTCTTGATGTTGCAATTATCAAATTTACTTGAATTTTTTTCCTGATTGTTGTGTCTTCCAGTCTGAAACAGTACCACTACAAAATCAGGCATGTCATATTGTATGCTGGAGAATGAATTTGTAGAATCAAACTCATAATATGTACCAGATGCGGGCTTCTGTACACATTGATATGTATAAAATTGTAAAGAAATTTGTGGATTTTTTATTATATCAGCTTTGTATTTAAGAGCATAACTGGCCTCATATTCAACAACAGGGATTCTTAACTCCATAGTCTGAATAATGCATTTGCCTGCATCTGGTAGGGTATTAGGCAGAGCATCCCCTGTAGAGTTTATTGTACTGTACCTCATCAAAGCATTATTATCATTGGCAGCTCTTCTAAATGTGATTCTTAAACCACCCTTCCACATAATATCTTTGTAATCCGAGAAGAATCCTGGCAATAGGCGCATAGGGAACAGCACTGTGTGGTTTTTAGATAATATTTTCTCACCAGCCTCAAATCCACCTATTTTGTAGTAAGAAGCCTCGGTTTTGGATAATTTTAATGTGGCCAAAGCTGTGGAGGTAATGCCGGGATAATCCACTCTGTTTATAACAACACCATGCTTTCTGATCTCAATTTCAGAGAATAGATGTGGCACAAAATTATCTACCAATCTTATATTTGAATTTGCCGGATAATCTGTACCATCGAGCTTTACAACATCAAATTTGATGTATAGATCTGCTCTGTGGGGGTGTATAAAGCCATCCCCTACATCAAGATCAACCTCAATCTCTGTGTTGGGTTGATTTAAATTTGCAAATGTCCTCCTGGTTGGGGGGAATGATTGTAGCTCATAACTCTCAATATTTTCCATTTTCTTCTTGTATGTATTTTTATTTAAATATTAATTTCTATGATAGCAGTTGTTGTGGCTCCGGCAAAATCAACTAATTCTTCTTTTTCATTAGTGACCATCAATTCAATATAATCTATTCTATTATGGCACACAGGAAAATATAATGTTGGGGATGGATTGTAGATGATGGGCTCCATAAATTCAGAATTAGGTTTGAATGTTGCAATGATCCCAGTTTGTTTGTGAGTGCCTATGCCATTTGATTTGGTGATCATACCCTCTGCTACATTACAGTGAATATTCAGAGTCTCTATGGCTAAGAATTTGGGTATATTCATAGCAGTGTGTTTGATGCCTGGTTCAAGTTTTGTGTTGTTCTCAAAGCCTAACAGCTCTCCTATAGTACCCAGATTCACTGTTTCTGTGGCAGATACAATTTCTACTCTGTGAGTGACAGAATTTTGACTTAACCACTTGCCTTACTAACCCGAATTATCTCGGATGTGGTACTCTTCCGGCAAAATATTATCCCGAGTTATCTCGGAAACCTGAGGAGTTTGAATGTAATTTTTTTACCGGCCCGTACTAAGTCGGGCGGAACTTTCATGATGAATTGGGTAGGTGGAGTTAGTTGCAAGTCCTGCCAACAGATGTCTCGAGCGTGCACTAATTTTTGTGCCTGCCTTGAGGCACCAAGAAGTGAAGAAAGACAACAGCTTTTCTGCATTGCGTGACATTCGGTTGCTTGGAAGAATGCATTGTCCGGAAGCGTTGATTCGGTTGGAACTTTCTCGTCCTTTTGGCAGCAAAATGAGTGATATAAGCACAGACATAAGTGCATCAGAGTGTAGTGTAAGTGCTAGTGGCAGTGAAACAACGCTAACTGACTGTGATGATATTTCAGTCAAAAGTTCGCATTCTGATGTTAGTTTGACGTCTGTACGAGTGTGGCAAGAACTTGATCCTGAATAATTACTTCTTTTGTCCTTGAAATCAATATTATATCATTTATAACATAAACAACATACCATTTTGTTCGTTGCATTATTGTTAGTAAATATCACAATTTATATCACATTTAACAGCTCCGAGTATACTCGGGTTAATAAAGGGATGCCTATTTGGAGTAGAATATTTTGATTATTTTTGATTGTTGTACCAAAAATCATTGTTAATGTAATTTTGCATGTAAAGTAGTAGTAAAATATAAAATTAAAAAAAGTGTAAAATTTTGACATCAATTTGGAAAAAAGTCGTAAGGCAAGTGGTTAACACTACACCTCTGGGTAATTGAGCATTTAGAGTAGATAGATTATATTGCCCTGGAGTGATGACAATTTTTTCATCACCAACTGCAATTTTGTTGTTGTGGTGTGTAATATTAGGGATTAAGTACATGCCATAAAATGCTCTGAGAGCTATTGTTTTGGGATACACTATGTCATCATGTAATTTGAGTTTCAATATTGAATTTTGGCTGGTGAGATGAAATACCCCCATGATGTTTTAAATACCACAAGGCCTTTTGAAAATCTTCAATTGATGGTTTATTTATTTGAGACATATATCTAAGAACAGATAAACACAAATGTCCGCAATTAACATCTTTGAAATTTTGAACACGGGCATTATTGTAATAAAGATTAGCTGAATTTAGATATTTTATTAAATTTTCAGGTGGAACACCTCCAAATGAATCAAACACAAATGCCTCATTTTTTAAATATTTAAGATAGCAGATCCAGTGAGTGCCCTGATTTTTGTACTTATCCAAATTAACAATGCCACACTCTTTGTTGAGTGGTTGTTCTGGCAAAGAATCAGACATGTACACACCTCTAAAATGTTTGATGCCCAGTGGCTTGATTAAAGCTTCAATATCTTGGTTTGTAAGCGGCTCTTGTTTTTTTTAAACTTATTCATGGCTCTCTTAACACCTTTGCCTTGTTTCTCAATAGCCAGGTTATGGCGCTTCAATTCATCTAATTCTGCCCTATTCTTCTTGGCATCTATTACTGTTTTTGCTATGGTGGCTGATCCCCCGGCCAAGCTCCCAACTGCCCCGAGAGCAGCTAAGATGGCAGGGATGGTAAATATGAATCCCCCCACATGTGATTTTTTTCTTGATTGCTGTAATTTTTTTAATTGGGGGGTACTAAGTTACAATTTCATACCATGCACCTTTGCAATACAAGAATTTTTTTTCTTGCGCTGCTTTTTGGTCAAAAGGCTATCAATAGGCCCAAGAGATTTAAGACCTGCATAAGGTATTTGATACATAACACCCTTGGCCTTCATTGTAGGTTTATTATATACATATTCACAACCCCCACCCAGTTTTTGTTTGGTGCTCATAGCTATGGTGGTTCCCAATGCTGCTATTCTTTCACTCAAAGAAGCATCTTTGCTTACAAATCTACCAAATGCAGCCTCTTCTAATTTCTTGTCTGCAACATGTCTCTTGTCAAGATCAGAATGTGTGTTGTATGCTATGTCATGGTCTCTACAAGCAGCATCTAGGGGATTAACACCAGGATCACCTCTGTTTAATCTATGGTCCAATTTTGTGCCTGGACCACAATACTGATAGCCTGGAATATGTAGTTCAAATGGCAGCTTGTTTATAATGTCATTAACAAGGCCCCGACCCTCAGAAATATTCCAAAATTTAGGTGGTAGAGTATTAATAATTTTTATGAGATATCCAATCCCCTTAGTGTCATTCACTATAAAATTAGACAATTTGGTGCTTATTATGTCCATAATTCCAACCTTTTCATTGTAAAAATTGTGGTTCCCAGCATTTTCCTCCCCAGCTATTACCAATAACCTATCTACAAGTTTCCTGACATCATCAACCCACACAAATTCTTTGGGCAGGGTGTTGTATTGTTTGATTCCACTGCCAGTCTTGATCTGTGACCATATGGGCTTGATTAAATTGTTGTATTTTGCCCCACTGCTAGACTTGACTCTTTTTTGTGTGGGATCATTGTTCTGGTATAGAGCATCTGATTTTATTAATATTTCTTTGTAATATTCATAATCTTGATCTGTATAGCTGCCAGGCCTTTTCCTAGTCATCAGTTCCCACAATCCAGGTGTACCGGGGTACTTACCAAAGGACCTTTTTCTCCGAGACGAGATTCTGAATAAACAATCAGATCATCCCCCATAAATGTTACTCTGAAATTGCCAATTCTATGTATGATGCTACCATCAAGCTCTGTGTCAGCATATAAGCCAAAGACCTCATCTTTATTGTCTTTAGGTGTGGTTAAATATTTTTGAGCAAGAAGACCCAATTCAATAGGATCCTGAGTAGCTTCAATTCTTCGAGGAGCAATAGGACTAGGTGTATGAATACTGGAAAGTGGGGTGAATGGATAATCTAATATGTTTCTTGCAGCTACAGGTACAAGCTCTGTGATCAAATTTTGATTTTGCTCTGTAACAGTTTTGATATTTTTACCTAATTCACCAATAGCATCAATTATGGGCTGTTCTGTTTGTTTGTGTTTTTCATAAATTCCTCGGTTCTCTGATTTCCATCCCTTAAATCTTTTTACAAGATAATCTCTTAGTTTAAGATCATCAATAATTGGCCTTTTCATGTTTATTTATATATGTTTCAATGTCTAGAAAATTGTTTATTTTATTTCTGTATTTGCCACTATTGGGTGTTCTTGTCATATCAATTGTGACAAACCCAAAACTGTCCTGGTTCCAGCACCAACTGCAAAACTTAGAAAAATCATTGTAGCTCAAGTCCCCACCTACATATTCATCATGTATGTGTTTGAGGTTGGTATGATCCTGATGAAACACACATATAAAATTGCTGTTGTCTCGGATCAGTTGCTTCGGTATTTTTGAAAAAGTCTGTGCCAGGTAGAAGCAATCAATGTTTTTGTGCCGGCCCTGTGTAAAGAAATTTCTAACCTTGTTTTGATTATCCAATATAATGTCATCAAACACAACAACAGAATTATCGAGACAGTCATGAAGTGGCTTAACATCTGGTTCAAAAGTGGCAATATCCAATCCATCATATAGCTTCATCAGCTGCTGATATTTTAATTGTTCCAAGCTCTTAGAGAAGATATACAAGTGCCTGTTTTTCCAGTCTAACCAGTTGGGTGCCAATAAAAAATTATCAACCATTAGTGTAGTTTTACCACAAGCAGATGGCCCAACAATAAGACACCTAATATTATCAGGTAGCAACTTGCCATTTCTCTCATTCTGCTGTTCAGGTTCTGGCAGCCTTTTTATAACATCCCAGGTGTTCATATTATTATTTTGTTTGCATCGATCCAGCTGTGTTCTGGAAGTCCTAGCCATTTGACAAGTAACTTGTTGCCTTTTCTGCGGATGATTTTTTCTATGAGATATGTGTCAGGCTGTTTAGTTTTGCTGAGCTCTTCTTCATAGAACCTGCCTTTGAGAATTTCTCCTCGGTGATCCTTTATTATATATGTGTTAAGGGTCCCAGGTTTAACTTGAACCACTGTAAATAATTCAGTGCTCCAGTTTCTTGTAAAGCCTCTTTTGAATAAGTGCTTATATTTGCTGATTCTTACTTGATCACCCACCCTGTACTTGGCCTTTCTTGTTGTTGGCTGGTATCTAGGATAATAAACAGTACTGATCAATTTTTGCTCATCAGATGAAGTTACTTCAGAGGGTTTCATGTTGATTGTGGAATGGACCGAGTTGTTATATTTATGTAGAAGTTCTGGAAGAATATTAATCCATTTATAATTACCTTGGAGGGTAAATTGTTTATACATAAGATTTTTTAAGGTTCTGTTGAATCTCTCTACAATTGAGGCCTTGAGGTCACTGTAACTCGAATAATGTTGTATTGCCTGGCTTTTAATAAATTGTTGGAACACAGAATTATAAAATTCTTTGCCATTATCTGTTTGCAAATAGCGCGGTGATCTTCCACTCTGATTGATGATTGTTCTGATGGCTTCTGTAACACATTTTCCAGTCTTGGATTTGAGTGGCACAGCCAAGGCAAATTTTGAAAATGTGTCTATTACAGTGAGTAGATACTTGTAGCCCTTGTTGATTTTGTCTAAGTTTTTCAACTGTCCACTTGCCATTTCAATCAAGTCGCTTTGCCATAAATCATCTATGCCCTTTGTGACTACTGGGAGTCTCTTATAATTATGTCGGGCTTGTCTGTGTAATTCATCAACAATAATTTGTCTAGACATAATATGTAAACAAGAATATTGCAACTATAGGGTGTTCAGCAGCTGAAACTGCAGGATTTTCTAAATATAATTTGTCCCCTATTTGTATTTTAAATTCCAGAGAGCCATCATCTTCCGCATAGGCTGTTTCTAATGTATTGGGATCTGTAAAATCCTCCAATTCTACACTGGTGATTTTCACTTTGTTGTCAGCATTTGTTATTGATAAGGTAGGGTAGTGGTGTGCCTGTGGTTGAAGCCAATATTTGATCTTGATTGGTCTCAATGTGCCCCCAACAAAAAACTGGTAATAAAATTGTGCAGGGGACAGCATATATATTTTGCCACCTGGTGTAAATGGAGAATCATATTCTTTGTTGGGGATGCTGTACAATTCAAGAATTACTGAATGTTTTGGATTCTCGATTATGCCTGTTATTTCTTTTTCTGCTGTGAGCAATCTGCTTGTTACAGATTCAAGATGCTCATTGATGGTCCTAACAATCTCATCGTGCCCCGGCTTGATTCTTATGTCCACAGCAAGTTTCTTGTATTGTTGCACAATTTCTTGTAGCTGGGTGGCAAAAACAGACAGAGCATTTGCTTGATTGGATTCCATGGTCCCTAGCTGTTGCTTGATATTAGCTACAATTTGTTGCAAATTTTCAACAACTGCCAATTTTTAATTTTGAGCTGTAAGATCATGGACCTGTCTTCTGATATCCTCAAACAGGGCATGCAGTTCATTAATATGTTGATTTGTTGGTAGAGTGGCCACTGTCTGTGTGAGTTGTTTGATCTCTGCCTGGATATTCTTGATATCTTCTGATTTCAATATGCGATTCACAGCTCTCTTAATATTTTTAAGTTCCTGTGATGTAGGCAAATTTGATACTGTATTTTGTAAAAATTCAAGTGCCAATTTCACATTGTTTAATTCAGAAGCATCAGCCACATTTTGCATTGCATTTTGGAGCAGGGCTATATCTGCCTGAGTGGGTGTGGATTGTTGTAAAATTTCAAGTTTTGTTTGGATATCATCTATCAAGTGATGAAAATGAGATAGTTCAGATTCAGTGTTGAGGTTTTCAAGCTTTGTGATTTATTGCTGGACACTAACAAGGGTATCTACAATCCCAGGCAATCGGGATTCTAGTACATTTGCCAAATCACTTTGCACTGCTGCTATTGTACCTTCAAGATGGGTTATGGAACTTTGAATTTTTCCAAAATCTTCATATGTTTCAAGTTGCAACTTAATATTTGCTACACTCCGAGTTATTGCATTCAAAGGATCAGAAGATGGCAAATTGTTCATAAAATTTTCAAGTGTCTCAATTTTTTCTTTAACCTCGGCTATGGCATTGTTCAGAGGGTCCAGATTAGGTATTTGGAGTGACTGAATCTGTTCCTTTAGAGTGGAAATCACGAGATCAAAATCTTCTTGTGATTTTATGCTTTTGACAATTGTTTGGAGTTGTGTCTGGACATTATTTATCTGCTCTTCTAATTGCTGTTTCAATTGCTCAGAGTTGTTAGCCTGGGTCTTAAATTTGGCTTGAAGAGCTGCTACAGCCTCTTCTAAACTTTGAAAATTATCCAATGTGGCCAAATCAGTATATTTCTGAAGCAGCAATTTGAGTTCAGAATCAATTTTAAGAAGAGGGTCCATGCATTGTGATTGTAAATTTCTAATTTCTAATTGAAGACTGGCATTGAGTGTGGTTTGTAAAGCTTGTAAATCACTTCTTAATTTCTTGACTCTGACATCAAGCATCAAAATCTCATCACTGTGATCTTCATGTCTTGTATGGCCAAAAATATCATTAGGCATTTTGTTTAGTGGTTATTTATTATTGAATATCTGATTCTTAATTCTATAAAAAAGGGTATAAGCTTATCATAAGATCCAGGGACCTCAATATATAAGCAATCACCAGCAGAAACAGTATAAACAGTGCCAGAAATCATGTTTGAGTGCTTAATTCTATAAATATTTCTCCCTACTGAAATTTTAACATCACCCTCAGGGGTTGTAATAAATTGTAATTGCCCACCTACAAGTAATTGGTAATGATTTAAATTATTGTTAAATATGTACAATGTTTTGCCTGTTTTATCATCAACATCTGTAAGTATGCTGTTCAGATGAATAATTAACAAGGCCCTCAGTTTAGATATTATATCAGAAGAGTATTGTGGTGCCGGCAGATCCATAATAGCTTGTTTTTTAAACCCAAATAAGTTCATAGGCATGTTTATTTATTTCAAATCTTGCTCTGTAATTGGGCATTGATTGCCATTTTTCAAATAACAATGACCCCATGGTAAAGTATGTATTCCACATGATAAAATACATCTGTTATCATCATGTGGGTCCAGAGCCACTTTTCTTACAATATTGCTAGTCAATAAGTGATCCACACTCTGAATTCTGGATTCTGATGTTTTGATTGTGCTACATGATTTGAGGCAATTTTCATAATCTTCAAATTCAAGCTCTTTTTCAACAGTTACTCTGCCAATGCCCTTGGCCTTTTTGGCAACAGCACCACTACATGTCTCAAAACTGTACATCTTGGCCCTTAACCCAGCAAATGCCGCAATAATATCACCAAGTGTCTCATCTTTTAACTTGCCAGGCACCTTTTTGTTGTGGGGTTGAATCTTTGTATGTTCACTGGTATCAAAATATTCAAGCAATGCAGGCTGTGCTATATCTTGATAAACATCTTCTGTTTGAATATCAAGAACAAAACTATCCGTGTCCATGTACATCAATTTTACACAATTACCATAAAAAGGTTTCAACACATCATAATACAGCTTTAACATATGTAATTTGGCCAATTCCAATATTACAGCCCCTACATAAATAGGTTTATCAAACTTAATCTTTGTTTTTTTCATGTTGAAAAGTGCCATATTTTCATCATAAATTCTTCTGTAATTGAAATTAGGCTTTGCAACCAATTTTTTACTCAGGCTGGGGTCAGTAATTATTTTAACATCGGTATGTTTTCTGACATTTTCAATAGTTTTGCCATACACAGAATTATGAAGCAGTACAGTTTTTAGACTTTATACCGATGCATTTATGAACAACCGCCACTCCTCACAGATGTGCTTAATGCCCATAGCCCCCAATAAACCATTAATATCACTGCAGTATATCAGATCTCCTTCGGTAGAAAAGTATTCTTCCAACATTTTTTGACCGTCACGATAAAATGACACCTTCACATTACTAGCCAGAAAATTCCATTGTTGAACTCTGGAGGCTAATAGCTCTGCCTTGGCTAACCTTGTGCTGTTCTGTAAGTTTAACATCACCTGCAAAGTCCGGATCTGTAGATGTGGAAGGTTGTGGATCGTACGGTTCGTCTTGTGAGTCTACGGAATAAGATTTAGGGGGTGATGGAACAGGTAAGTTCATTACTATGTGCCACAGGACGAGAAGCAGAATGAATATTTGGAAATACAATTGTCTTCTTTTTAGTATTGGACATACGTTGTATTGATGGGACCATACAAAAAAAATAAACAATCGTCTGTATGATTAGTGGGCTCCAGCCAAATCATGGGAATAGCAAATGGCATTGGTGGTCTTCTGTGATTCATCCAGTCCAGCAGATTCGTGTAGCAGGTCTTACAACGGAAATGTGGAGCCCAAGTCTCATCTTCATCTCCGAATTTGCAGTATTTACCGAAATATAATTGTAGGCTGTTCTTACAGCAGGGGTAATATTTCTCCGCTGTCCAGAAAACACAATTTGACCACAAACATAACAGACATTGTTAGCATTGATAATGCATTTACGTGACATTTTTTAACATCACTCAGCAATTTATTTAAATGTCAACCTTACCAGAAACGGACCACGTAATACGCAAACACGATCTTCGATAAATGCACACACTCTACCTAGTTTTATAAAGCCACAATCACGCCTGCACAAATTAACACCTCACAAAACAATGAATAAAGAGGTTTTGTGGCTGGTCTTGAACAGTTCCCCCTTTCCTTACAACAAATAAAAAAAATAAGATAAGAAAAGAAAAACTCAACATCTACTTCTTAGAGCTATGCAATACCATATATATAGGGAACTTCTCAAAATCATCAATGCCCTGTCACTCAATTATAATTAGTCAATTGCGATTTTTAACGACAGTTTCGTATCTAGGGGACCAATATTGACTAGAAATTGTATATATCACTCATGTCGCATTTTGGCTGTTGACCAGTGTTATTATTGTAAACAATTCATTTGAAAGTTTATTTCAGTTAGTTTTATATGTATTTTTACTTCAGTTTATTTATAATTTGATGCACTGTGTCTGCCTCGACTCTCCATCCTGCAATCAAAACTTCCATATTTAAGTCCAAATCTGGACATTCTTTTGTGATTGTCCGTTCATCAACATCACCTATTCATCATTCATCGTCATTGTGGCAACTAACCTAAAGAAAGAGAAAACATAAAACTACCCCTTGCACATTACAACACGTATAGTTGGCATATGTGGAGGTAGAGCCCACACATTTACAATCCGACGTTAACCTCCCCACCATCACGTTGCCTCCATACCCAATCATTAGAGGCTGGATGAACCCCAAAGCAGAGACATTGCTGAAAAATTCCCACCTGAAATCATCCACCCCGAGAATCGAATCTGGATCGCCAGCGTGACAGTCAGACGTCTTGCGACCTAGACCATCACACAGCTCATAAAATAAGAATAGTTGATTAAAAAAAATCAGCAGTGAAGAACGAAAAAGAGAAAACCATAATTACAACAGCAGGAGGGGAGCCATTTTATTTCCTCATAATCCCATTTCTCTACAACATCCTCAAATTCGTTGCTTTGGTGAGTTCCCCTCCCCGTTTGTTATTGGGATAAATCTTATAATTACGTTTATACATGAGTTGGATATTAGTACTTTTTAGAAGTTGAATTCGATCCTAAATTGGAAACAAAACCCGAAATCTATGTTTACATATTTTGAATATTAGGTGATATGATAAGAATAGAAGTTCCAATTTTTGTTTCCAGATGTTTGAAGATAGTGACAAATTTTCAATTTAAACAACAGCCTATATGCGTAAAGAATACTTGAGAGATAGCCATTAAATGATACTATTATTCAATTTCCTGCAGAGTATTAACAAAACTCGATGCTAAGTGAGAAAGCATGTAAATTCTAATGTTTTAATAATGTACGATATGCGTGCTATGTAGACACGCAATGACCTTAGTGCCAAATGCGTACAGTGTACGCAATGTAGCCTTTCACATTCTCCACGGCAAATAGTGATTCATGGAAATCTTTATAGCGTGGGATGTTTTGGCTTCATCCTGGTGAAAGGTAAGACATTTACTATAAAAGGTGACCGAAGTAATTTTCTAATATCATTCGAAAAAAACATTTGATCTTGGACAACAATTAACAAGAGCAAGATGAAGCTTGTACGTATTGCTGTTTTAAAATGTATCCTTACTGTTGCAGTTAAATTGTAAAAGTTATGTAAAAGAAGGATTTTGCACTAGTTACATTAGAAATTTTAGTTACTTCTAGATCGTGAATTCTGTGTATTCCTGAAGTTTCTAGGAAACAATTTTACTAATTAATTTACACTAAATTTTAAAATTCAATTAACACGACTTATAATTATCTCACAACTTTAAGAAATTATGATAAGTACGATAAGTGCAGCATATTTTACAGTAATATGCTAAATCTGCACACCATCGTAATAATCATCCGAATATAAATTCACTAATCATAACCATAAATAATAATCTATCCTATTGTACATATGACTTGTTGTTTGAGAAAGTAATATATTATAAATTTAATTATTTAATGAATGCGAGTTTATTTTCATTACAGATTCTTGTCTTGGCAGTCATCGTAGTCCTCTTTGCGACAGCGTTTGCTTCGTACTATGCACCTGCAATCTACACATCCCCTGTAATCCATGTCCCTTACGCCGTGCCTGTGCCTGTAAAGGTACCTCATCGCCATTACCACTTCACTAAGGTAACCACCTGGAAGAAGGGCTGAGCATGGCAGATCCACACTCCACGTTAAGTTCTGTGTGAACTTGACTTGCTTCAACATTTTTATAGGATTTTGTAATGATCGTTTTGACTTTTTTATGAGATGCCATGTTTAATTAAAGTAATAAGATAAACACATCTACAGTTGTTTGTATTTCTCTAAATTCTCACTTCACACCCGTGTGAAACAGTTTATTTACGATAAATTACACCTAACTGCGACACAGTACATCCTCTTCTATATTTTGATAGGTTTACATTAAACTGTTAAGAAGAAGAAGACAACTTGTTCCTTGTCAGGGTATAATCTCTTTGTGGTTGATTTGGAAATATGTCGAATCGTGAAAGGTGAATGCACGGATTGTGTAAAATGGTGTTTGTGGTTATTAAAACCATGTGCACAAATAACGAAGCCATTGTACACTTCACTGTTCATGGTTCATCATCTATTTTTCATCGCTCATCATATTTTTCTGTTAAATCTAACAAAATCTGTTGAAACTAAGAAAAATGTTGCACATTAAATTCGTTATTGGTGTCATTCTTCAGAAGTTGATACGGAAGATTAAGTTCTGTTTCACCAGAAACTTTCGAGTAGCATTAAGGGGAAAGGAAATTACAATCATATGTAGAAGGAGTCCTGTATTAGTACTTGCAAGTTTATTGCGAGCCTTCGAACTGCAATTCTCAGGTTCAAATGTAGAAGTATGGGTTAAGTGCCAAAGGCGGAGAAGTAAATTTCATCAGTTGCCAAAAGAGGTTGTAGGAAACAGAAACTGTTGGTGCCAATATGATCAGTTCATACAACAAGCACGATTAGAATCATTAGAAATGACACATAGAAAAATATAAATCCAATTAATATTTGACATTCTTCACTCCCAGAGAAAACATTTTCTATACAGAACCCCTCAAAAAAAACAATATAGTTGTGTTTCACCTACGTCACAAACTGTTGCATTGTGGGATCGAGCAGCCATGCTGGTGGCCAGTTCTTGTAAACATACGGAATTCATGCAGGCTGGTGGAAATTTGACGTTTGTTTACGATGGTACATTGTGCAGTATTCGGTTGTTTAAACAGAAACTCACGTTTATCCTCGAATTTTTCGAGAAAGAACAGAAGGTGCGCTTCAGGGCACAATATGATATAAGGTACGCACAAAGTCCGCATACCCTTATACGAGTTATTGAATTGAGTATTAAAGGGCTATACCAGCCTCGTTCGTGCTGGCTATCGCACGACCTTTTGGACGTGTTTTCCCACTGCCACAAGGTCTCAAAGTGTTGCCCTCTATTGACAGACTGCATATTGTAGTTCATTGTTTGTCCGAGAGTCGCGGCAGATGGCTGTCACAAGCGATTAAACAATTTAGGGGCGTTTGGTGGCCTCTATGCAAGTCCATGCGTGTCAATTAACAGCAAATCAAATCGATTCAAACAATTGCAATGGACGATTCGTTATGAAAAATGAAAATCCACATTTCTTCGAAGAAAGTGAGACACCATCCACCTCATGTCATGATCTGGGCCGTAATGACAGCAGAACATCTGATTTGTACTTAGTTTTTTACTGCTTCTGTTGATAACGCTAGTTATCCCCGAATCATGTGTGCAACTTGTTACTGGTTCCACAAGCGTGAGACGCGGGAATTCTGAAAGGTGTTTGGTTTCAGCACGATAGGTTGCTGTCCCACTTTGCATGGCAGTTCGGCACTTGGTGAACGCAGCCTTTAGGAATAGCTGGATCGGACGAAGATCGTACAATTGTTCAGCTCCTCTTCCACAGTCCCCATGCGTGTCCGTAGGATTTTTCCAAGGAAGGGCAAGCAAGGCAATTATTTTCAGGGGAGCAAACGAGGCATTTCCCCCCTAGTAATGTTGCCCACTCAAAAACATTTATTCAGATTGAAGTTATCATGATTCTGCAACATCCTTCCAATAATTACCATAAATTACTGTGACTGAAATGAAATATTATATGTGTAGTATCCATTTTCCAGAGGAGGTCCGTGCCTCCCCTTCCGGACGCCTATGACAGCCCTCAATAAGCCCAGATGCAACAACACCGGATAAACGCACTCTGGACTTTCATCAAAAATTGGGTTTGGAAGTGTCGTTATTTAAGGCCGTACTAAAGGTAATTTTGCTGTAATTTTTCGATAACAGATGGCAGCACCATTTTTCATGGCAACCGAATGCCATGTTGCCAGATCTACGCGCATAATCAAGATGGGTACATACAGGTTTGTCGATCAGGGTATTTACTGATGAAAGATGACGTCAGGTTGATTAGTGGAATTTAGACAAAATTCGTGGGTGTGCAGCAATGTTATTGATTTTTATGAGATCTGTTAGATACTCTTATCAGAAAATAATAAGGAATGTATCAGCAATGGAAAGTAGTAAAAGTTCAAAATAATCCAAAATATTAACAAAAAATAAAAACAATCGTATGGTTAGTTCATACAGCAAACAGAGCAAGTAAGAATAATGCAATTACGTTTGAAGCAACTGCTGCGTTGACTACGAGATAATAGGCGTGATTCACCTATGTCACAAACTGTTGAATTATGACTTCGAGCAGCCATGATTGAGGCCAGTTCTTGGAAGCAAACGGAATTCAAGCGGCGGACAGAAGATACTAAACACAGACATTCGTGATTTAAGATAAACGTGTAGTTGGTGCAGATGTAACGAACGCTACGTGGTGGATATTTCCTTGCAAACGACAAATAAAATTGGCTGCAAACATGGCGATTGTGCTGATCCTGACGTCACATGAAACCAACCTATTGAAGATACTTACAGGTAATCCATTTTGTACAACACTACTTGACGACAATTCTCGCTTTTATCAGAAATCCTTGCCATATTTTCTTCATAAATTTACATCAGGAAGTTCCGTCTTCATTATATCAATATTTCTCATGGTTACTCTCAAGTCATTCTCCAGTCCTTTGCCTTATAAGTGACTAAAGATTGAGTTCTTTGGACTTATTATTTCTGGAGTTATGTTTCATTCTTAAAACAATTTACAGAAAAACAACAATTTTGGAAAACATTAAAACATAAAGAGTCCTGGGTCTACAACAGAAGTCAGTAAAACGTGTTTGTTCTAGGAATTTCTTTGCTTGCGTTTGATGTTGATCGTTAGTATTACCTCAAAATTTTCTTGGGTAGACATTTCAGGTTTGGATGATTTGCCGCAGAAAAGGAGGCCAGGGAGCACTTGTTTCCCTGGGATATCTGGAAAAACTTCATGTAATTCGAATTGTGAAATTGTAGCGTAAAAACATGATCGAGGGGTGCCACGAAAGACTGAAGATTAAGAGGCATCTTATACAATAATATATCTAAAAGAAAGTGCAAAGAACAAAGAACTGTTCATTAGCAAAGTGATTGATGTTCATGGAAAGGAAGCAATTCGAGTTCAGTTTGCAGTTCGATAAGCGGACTCAGGTCTGAAGTTCAACACCATGGTATATTAAATTGAATTCCAATTCTTTGATTTGTAAAACAATAGTAATAATAATAAAACGTAAAATGTGAGCTTTTATAACTGAAGGGCAAGATAAGAAATCTTACTCTGTCCCACCCCAAGAGCTCGAAGTGGAAATTCCTATCTGTGGAGGATGCTTCACCCAGTTTGGGGAAAGGTGAGCTGAAGTTTGTATGGACAACATGGAGAACATGCAGTGGGTGGTGGGATGTCGAAAAAATTATCCTAGAAGGGGAAGATTTATGAGTATTTTCTTAATTGTATGATGTCATCACTCCGCGTTCTCCACACTCTGAGCACTACTGCCTCCCTGAGAAAAAATCCTTTAAGCAGCCTTGGCTGATATCCAGTCCTTGGAAGTAAGGAATGAATTACATTAACAGGTGACAAGATTATCAATTAACACTAGTTACTTTTTGAAATTAGTAACTGTAACTCTGTTAATCCTCCAAATAACTAGTAACTAAATTAAGTGTTAGTTTTTCTTCTTTACTTTTTGCATGGAAAAGAATTTTCTTCAGCCGCAAATTCGCAATATTGTCAAGCAAATACCAAACTGAAAGAAGGATGATTATTAAAATTGTAATAATAATAATAATAATAACGTTTTTTAAATTTTTTGTTTTAAGTACACTTTATGCAAAGAAAGGCTAATTGGTAACTATATATACAATTTAATGTTGTTATATTTCCATCACCAAAAACCAACAACTGCACGTGTCCCTACCTTATTTATATTAGTACATCTACGACATGAGTACATACACACGCAATCTCCAACAATTATCTTGGGAATACACAACTTCTTGGTTGATCAGCATTTATTACAAAAATATATTTTTCCAAACAAAAATAAAAGCCTGATCTTTATTTTCAAGTAACAGAGAATTAGTTTAAACTTTATTACCCATATATTTTTATGTATAAACATATATTAACTAAATTATAATGTTATGAGACTGAAGATGGTCATCGGTGAAAAGTGTTATCCTTGTTGTGAAACATATTTAAATAGTTTTCATAAATACAATACAATAGTTTTAGTTTAAAAAGTCAAAAGTACGTAGCTACAACAAATTCTGCTTACCGAGACTACTAAAATTAGATACTTAGGATATCATCAAATTTACGCTAATATTTTGTTCCAATGTATCTTGGTACTTTTTCTCCTCGTAACCTGTAAATCATTATCTGGTTCTCTGAGAGGTATGCTTCTTGCTATGCGAGACTCATCCAGTTCAGGAGGAACTGAATGTCCTAGGTTTTGGTTAAAAATTTCCCTTAAAATTGCAACTAACAAATATCTCAATGATTATTTGCCAATCATTAGTACACAAGACAAACAAATCGCACCACAGGCACTGTTTGCTCTTTAAGTAGCTCTAAAATATAATTCACACTTTCTGTCTAATACATCATCATTTCTTGTGCAGATTATGGACTCTTGATGTCTAGTAAATCATCACCATTGCACCAAGTTGTCTGGAGAAACGAATAACAATGTAAGCCTATGCACTCCAAAGAGCATATATTACTCTGTTATGTAAATTACACACAATGCTCATTGACGATTTGTATTTCGTAGCATCTTATCTTCAAGCTGCGATGGTGAACAGCTGCCATTGTCAATCAATTTTGTCTTCCACGTTTACAAAGTTGAACTTCCAAATGCTTATCTGAAAATAAAAAATAAAAATGAAGTTAACATCGTGTATTTAGACAAGTTAAATATTAATAATGAAATACAAAACTTGCGTATCTTCTGTAAATAGATGTAAAAATAATGGGTCTAAATGGTACTACAGTGGTTGACGATATCGTCTTGTAATATAAGTGTTACTGGTTTGCTTCACGATAGGAGTTCACTTCAGTACCTCAGATCCAACTTTATAATGTTTGTTAAATATTAATTTGTACCTAACAAGAACACGAAGTAATAAATAATAGCAGCACTTATTGTTACAATCATAGATTGATTGATTTGATGTTAAAAGTCCACTTTATGCAAGGCTAATCGGGACTGGACCTACAGTTTAAAGTGGAATCCGAACCACCATGTGCCTCCACCGAGTATCGAACCCAGTCCTCTTGATTACAAAGTGACGACGCTACCCCTGCGCCATCGGGGAGGACCTTACATTCACAGAAAAATACAAAATAATCTTTGGATATGTTTTCATATTATGTGGCAAGTACAACCAACGCTTTATGGAGTCAGGTTCGTCCAGGTTCGAACATTGGTTTTATTGTGTTTATCCTAATCATTGATTTCATAAATAATGATTCATATTCATTGTCGCAAGAGGTAGAAGATGGAGGTAATATATTTTATTCATAATTATTTGATGTAGTCAAGATTCATACTCACACCTAATTGTAATTCAAAGCAAATTGTAAGTACAAACGACTACTTAAATTCAATAGGATAGTGAATTAAATGTACATGATCAAAACAAATATGATTTCCAGGATGCTCTATGCTATCCACAATTATGTGATTGCCCTTGTACTTTCACAACATGAGAGCTAATAATCTTTACTAATATACAAGTATACTAATTTGAAAATTTTCCATGAACATGCAGGCTATGGATTGGTAGATGGTGAAACTTTAGTTTCTTAGCTGTAGTACTTTTACAATTTAAGAACAAACCTTAAAGCATGAAGTTATGATACATTTTTACTACGAGCTATCCTAAATGCTTAAGGATCAAGAGAACAGAGAATTATACACTTTCCGCAACAGGTTTCTGACCTTCTTCAGTGAAATAATATAACAGAACTGTTTCTATAAATTGTAGAACATTCAGAAATCTAATACAAAATTTATTCGAATCCAATCTTACTTAGACTAACATGTACATGAATATTTGCAAGTTGTATAAATTGCCTCCTAGTTTCTAAATAGAATGAAAAAATGTCGAAAACAGGTCCGAACGACTTGTTCAACCATGTACGTACAAGGGCAAAATGAAATTGTGAAACAATCGCCTGATTTGTAATTGTAATCGATTCGATGTACATGTGAATAGAACGGGTAGAATGGTGATGGAGCATTTCGTTCAATACTGATTTAATATAATAACATATGTAATCCGTGTAATCCATATTAGAAGCATATTTCTTGCTCTAGTAAGAATCCTAACACGATAAATATCTGGATCATACATAACATAAAATTTTACAACCTTGTGCAGATACGTTCAAGCTATATTCATGCAGAAATTAAGTTACATTATATTTTCTCAACATTAAATACATATACATTCTGCATATGTTTCATATTACAAACGTTTTTGCTTTTAATGGATAATATCAAGCAACGAACAATTAAGTATAGGACTTACCTTTCAAGTTATTCCATTTTTCTCACATCCCCGATGAAATATTTGTCCCCTTGTTCTCCTATATGTAGTAGATACAATAGTTATTCTCTGGTAGCTTGGTTTGAGTTTCGGGAAATCAAGCACTTGTAATGATCATATCGTTAGAAAACACGGAGTGAAATCTTGGCAACAGTGTATGCTAAAATTAGCACCACGACGATATGGCACTTCAAAAACCATAAACATAACCACTACTTTCTGAAGATACGAAATGTTTTCACCTTTTCACATTATATTTCAGGTACTAGCGGCTACACACTGGATTCGTTGTTTCACAATAAAATCTTGGTTACTGGTCATAAAGACAAAAATGCACCGGTCTTGACAAGAACTACCACTTCAACGCCATCTGTACGCAGCAGTTTGAACATGACAGAGACCTTATATTTTCTGTTATTTACTTAAATACCTTTAATCGTAACACAATTATAGGTACTCCAGGTTCTAGTGAATAAAACAATGTTTCATATCAGAAAATTTCTTTCTCACCGAATATATCTTAATGCTACGGTTGTGTCAGGGAATTTGGGCCTATTCTTTAACATGGCTCTAGAACCCCCTTAACAAACGAAGAACTAAGAAGTGCCGTGCGTTCAGTCTTCTACCTTTGTGATAATAATATATGTAGGAGGTGTACAGACTTTTTGTGCAAGCTGTACTAATTATAAAATTTCAGAATTCTGTTGAACTGAACATGAATGGACACGAACACACAGTTCGCATACATTAATGACTTTCCTGAAGAATCTGCGGTCAGGATATGGACAGAAATTTGTGTCGACGCTAACTCAGTTATGCTAAACATCGGCCAGGAAAACTCACGTGGCAAGAGTCACACACTACCTGGACTGGGGTCTGTTACACGAGCAGAGACGTCTAAATTTAAACTTCCTACCATTAACCTCTTGGCCTCTCCATTCTTCTTACTTCTCCTCCGAACACAGTGGTCTGTATCACTGCAGTGTTGTCAGTAGCATAGTGGTACTACAGCACTTCATATAACCGCCATATCGACGGATGATTAATGTTTACATCAGTTTTTTTCAGTTCACATACCTCTGTCCCCACTGCCATAGATCCGCAACATTGAGGTAATATCTCAGAATTTAAGTAAACAACCACGTTTTGCTGTCAACCTGAAGGAACACAAACACAAGATCTTTTGACCAACTGATTTCTGGTTGCGGCATTCTGTAGTCAGTAAAACAGAACCTTAAACACCGTTAATGTTTTATTTATTAAAGCAACCTCACCGACAGCTCTATCATAGAGTAGACTGGGGCAAAAGTCCTAATTCGTAATAATAGTATGATAAAGAAACACAGTTGGCACCACTGCTACCCACCAGAGGACAGTCTCATGGCCGCCTTGTATTGAAGCAGTTTGGAACAGAAGCAAAATAAAATGAAATCAACTATGAGGTAAGATACGTTTTTTCCTTGGTTGATGTAATGTTACAAAAGCATGTGAAGATGTAAAAACATTATTTAACTTAATGAAAACAACTACTCCTGACTGTGACATATAAAAGACCATTAATTGTTTTCAATGTGTGCAACATACTTCCCAACGGCATCGCTAGATGACAACACGAAACAGATTGTAGGAGTCAGACACCCATTCACTTAGGCTACTGTCCGACACACAATCGAGCGACGAAGACGAAAAGTCTCCAACATCACAATCATCACACCATGTTTCACCAAGGGAAATACGACCGCTTCCACGAGTTACAGAAAAAAATAAAACGAAGATGTGTAGGTAAAAAATCCGATATTAGCTCCGGATCACCGTATAAATCTACTCTTGATAAACAAAAACAGAAAAGGAAAGCATGCAAAAAGCCAAGTCCGGTGAAAAACTACTTCGCAAAACGAACACAATAAAGGTAGTCAAAAATGTCCCATCAGATGACTCGAACACGACATGTCCTGGTTATGGTGAAGCACTTTCAGATCCCCCTGTTGAAGATTGGATCCAGTGTCATCGCTGTAGGGATTGGTGGCATGAGCGCTGCTCGGCATATGAAGGTATTGGTGAATTCACATATGACCATTGTTAGCCTAATTGAAGACTTGTAGGTCTGTTTAGAC
The DNA here is from genome assembly GCF_977018435.1 of Lepisma saccharinum. Taxonomy (NCBI): domain Eukaryota; kingdom Metazoa; phylum Arthropoda; class Insecta; order Zygentoma; family Lepismatidae; genus Lepisma; species Lepisma saccharinum. The sequence continues at coordinate 26,605,424 of NC_139256.1, read as the reverse complement.
GTGGGGACATTTACCCCAGTATATTGGGGACTTTTGCACTAGGCCTGGGGCAAAAATCCCACAATGCAGTACTATGTTTTATGCTTGTATTACATATACATTTTTTCTTTGTGTATAACTAACATTCGGTAACAGTTTCATGCATCCGAGACACATTCAAATCGGATATTTTGTCTTTCTCGTGGTTAGTACTTACCAATTATGTATTGCGGAACATAGTAGAAGGTGGCATTATGCTTTTTGCACGAAAAGAAACACCTTTTCTGCTAAAATAAACCATTTTCCTTAATACTGCGGAAAGCACGTCATGGAGTGATATCGCTTGCTTTGCGAATGATAACGCTTCTTTTGTTTTCGAATATCAATGTTTCCAACTCTATTCTGCATGAAAATTCCTATGTTCCATGAATTATCGGTTTTTTTTAAAATTATACTTTCAAGTCACGAAACATGCAAAGTTGCTAGGTTAGTTTAGGTTTCCTTAGGTTACGTTAGTAAATATTAAGAGATTAACTTACCATCGCAGCATCTTTCACATATTTATTGCATGGCACATCGTTACATCTTTTCAAGTTACATGTATTGCATGGTACCGGCTTGTTTGAAAAAATGCGTGCATTCTTGCCTTCGGTGTGAAATTGACCTTAAACAGGTGCTCTGCTAGGTACCCTGTGAAGTGACTCTTCTTTCGTCCAAAGGTTGGTATGGAATGACGTACATTACGCCATGCTCGTTCGATGTTTTGGGAGTGGATTGGAATGTCATCTCGCAACGTCCGTCGCATGTTTTCGTTATGTATATGTCCACTTGCAGGCGTGTCAACAAACTCTATACTGTGGTTCACTCGCAGGTGTCTGTAGCCTGCTCCCTGTAAGTTTATGTAGGCATTCCAGAAGTCTGAGATGATAGTTGTGCCAGGAAGAATGAATTTGCGTATGATTCGCAGCAGAGTTTGTTCATCCCTATTGTCTACTGGGACCATGAAGAATGCTCTCGGGTTTCCTCTTTCTATTCCGCCGAACACCCACTGCCCGTTAACTGGACGTCCCTCTTCTATTTACGCACCTCTTCGTCTTGCCGAACTTCGCTTCATCTACTTCGACAACAACTCCTTGACCTCCTATGGGACGGGAATTTTCAGTTACCCATTCCTCGCAAACCTGCCTGCAAAAGTTCGACCAGTCAACAACAGTTCACTTACTCATGTCTAATTCCTCTTCTATTACACCTTGTCTTGGGTACGGCAGATGAAGCCACAAATTGCAGAAATGAATTATTTTATGCACCGACAGGTTACTGGAACCTATGAACGTGCCATTTCTTGCAGAACGTTTGAATCCGCACGGAACTTTCTTCCGACGTGATTTGCCTTGTCCATCGACTCTCTTCGAACAAATATATAACCAATTCCCATCACGTCCAACATGCACCTTACATGCACTGCCACATTTTTCGCAATCAACTTCTTCCTTCACTATACCGTGTTGGATTGTAAAATCCAAGGGATCTTCTACGCCCGATAACAACCTAACGTCACATCCATGACATGCCATTTTCTCGATAAAAAGCGCGCGTTTCTAGGAAAAAAGCGCGCGTTTCTCGAAAAAAAAAGCGCGTTTCTCGAAAAAAAAACGCACGTTTCTCGAAAACCCCACGAACCATTCACACGAGGTTAGGTTAGGCCTGTTAGGTTAGGTTCCATTAGCACTCATTTCAGCCCTAAATTCATCGAAAAACAATTTTCCTTTCTCGAAAAAAAACCACGCGCTTCTCGAAAAAAAAAAAAAACGCGTGGTTTTTCTCAAAAAAATCGTGCGTTTGGAAACCCTGACTCCACTAGCGAGATCGCGTGACTGCCGACGCTAGAGCCATCTGCAGGTACATCTTGGAAACAACGGCATGATGTTGTCGATTTTCACAAAATGCGCAATATTATTACATGAAAAGTGATTATTTATTGTTCTGCTGCATTGTACGATGACGTTTTAGGAAGAATATATATCGACGAAGGTTGTAAACCTTGGAGAAACTCATTTCCGTAAGTAGTTTCTTGTGTAAAATTGAAGAAATGTGTCTCCGATGCATGAAACTGTTACCGGAACGTTCCACTGTATCCTACTAACTCCAGTTTTTCCCAGTCAATAAAAGTTTGATTAGAAAGGTTTCACACATTTTGTCAAACATTTAAAATCTATTAGGGCGGGCTTTTGCCCCGGTCTACTCTATATAAATTCTACCAAACAATAGATGGTGACACTGATTGGCGTTGCGAGAGAGGAAAACGTAAGAAGGGTTACAACTTGCTAATTCCCTTAAAAAGTAACCAATGCTAGCAGCTTAACTCCATGTCGTCCGATCTCATCATCTGATTCCATGCACAACTATCCAGTGACATTCTGATATTAACAACAACGGTTGCTCCTTCTCTAATCGACCTTAAACCTTTCTTTGTCCTCTCTGCAACAGCAGAAAGAAGGAATGTCCACCTATCTATCCAAGCAACATCAAGTATTGTTGCACAACACAACAACAAACAATCTTAGGAGGTGGTGGTGTTGAACAAGTTGATCCACCATTCCAGGAATAGAGAACAGAATATAATTTAACAATATGAATAGTTTGGCCATTTATCTTAATTACCATATTGCAATTTTAAAGTCTCCAAATTAAAATGAAATATATATATATATATATAAAGGCAATGTAATATTTTAAATAATTAATATAGCGAATGCATAATTAGGTTATAAATTTTTCTCGCATTATTGTTTAAAGGAAATTATATGATAGACCATATTCTCATAGATAAGAGAAGGCATACTAGTATAATTGATGTTCGTTCACATAGAGGTGCTGACTGTGCCAGTGACCACATTTAGTAATTGCTAAATTAAGAGAAAGACTCGCAGTGATAAATCATAAGCAAAAAAATCTAAAAGTTGTAAAATTTAATACAGGAAAATTTGCTGATGAAAGAATTAAGAAAGATTACCAAATTAAACTGTCGAATAGATTTGATGTTTTGTAGGATTTAAATGATGATGAAAATATAAATGAAACAGACGTAAATAAGAATTGGGAGCACATACGTAATACAATAGAATCAGCGGCTAAAGAAAGTATAGGTACCATAAACCAAGAAAAAGTAAGCCATGGTTTGATAACGAATGTCATAATCTAATAGAAATAAGAAATCATGCTAGACTTAGGTGGTTAAATAACTCTGATGATACAAATCTAAGCAATTATAATAGAATAATGCGAGAAGTTAACCGCACGTTTCGAAGTAAGAAATTACTTGAATAGCAAACTTAGTGAAATTGAAACAAACAGCAAAAACAAAAATATCAGAGATTTATATAAAGGTGTAAATGAATTTAGAAAGGGGTGGCAACCTAAAGTAAACTTAATAAAATATAAATACGGTGATTTTTTGGCTGATCCAAGTGATATTTTAAATAGATGGAAGAACTACTTTAATGACCTCTTAACTGTTCATGTAGGAGATAAATCAGAAGTAAGTGAGGTTCACACAGCAGCAGAACCTTTAGTTCCAGAACCTAACTTCACTGAAATTAAAGATGCTATTAAAAAGCTTAAGAATAACAAAGCACCTGGCATTGATTTAATACCAGCTGAGTTAATTAAATATGGTGGAAATTCGTTAATATATCAAATTCATAAATTTATTAGTTTAATATGGAATAAGGAAGAAATCCATCAATAGTGGAAAGAATCCATAATTATTCCTGGTTTAAAAAAGGTGATAAAATGAATTCCAATAATTTCCGTGGAATTTCTCTGTTCTCAACAACATAAAAAATATTATCTAACATTCCTTTAACAAGACTAACCCCATATGCTAATGAAATTATAGGTGATTATCAATGTGGATTTATTCGTAATAGATCAACTACAGATCAAATTTTTCACATCAAACAGACACTTGAGAAAAGTGGGAATATAATCAGTGTCCATCAGCTATTCATTGATTTCAAAAAAGCATACGATTCCGTCAAAAGAGATAAATTATATAATATATTAGTCGAGTTTCGAATACCTAAGAAGCTTGATAATATGATAAAAGTATGCACCAGTGAAACAGAAAGTAAAATTCGTGTGGGTATTAATATGTCTGACAAATTTACAATTCATGATGGGTTAAAACAAGCAGATGAATTATCTCCATTGCTCTTTAATTTTGCCTTAGAATATGCTGTTAGGAAGGTAAGAGGAACTAACGAAGGACTAAAATTAAATGGTATGACTTAGTTGTTAGCATATGCAGATGATATAGACTTACTGGGGGATGATATAAATACAATTAAGAATAATGCTAAAATATTTTTCAAAACTGCTAGAGATAGGTTTGGAAGTTAACAAAGAGATAATTAAATATATGCTTACAGGCCGAAACCAAGTGTTAGGTAATAATCAAAATCTAATTATTGATAACAACTCGTTTCAACCAGTTTCCAAATTTAAGTACTTAGGAATAATACTAACAAATGAAAATTATATTAAAGAGGAAATAAAAAGTAGGCTTAATTCAGGAAATGCATGTTACTTTTCTCTTCATAAACTTTTGTTTTCTCGTTTAATATCTAAGAAACTAAAAGTTAAAATATACAAAACAGTAATTTTGTCTGCAGTATTATATGGATGCGAAACTTGGTCCCTTACATTGAAAGAGGAACATAAATTGAGAGTATTTGAAAATAGGATCCTTAGGAAAATCTTTGGACCTAAAAGGGATGAGGAGACAGGTGAGTGGAGATGGTTACATAATTTAGAACTAAATAATTTATATTCATGTCCAGATATTATTAGAATGATTAAATGAAGAAGACTTAGGTGGGCAAGCCATGTGGCACGAATGGAAGAGGAAAGAGGAATTTACAGGATTCTTGTTGGGAAACCTGATGGTAAGAGACCTGTAGGAAGGCCAAGACGAAGATGGAGGGACAACGTTGAGATGGACCTAAAAGAAATCGGTAGGGATGAAAAAGAGTATATAGATCTTGCTCAGGATAAGGACAGATGGAAGGCCTGTGTTGCTGCAGCCATGAACCTTCGGGTTTAAGAAGGCTAGAGAGTTAGTTAGTTAGTTAGTTAGTTAGTTAGTTAGTTAATTGTTTAAAAGAATAACGCCAATGGAAGCTTATACATGAGATAAAAGTATAGAGTTTTAATAAATATAAATGTGATTAATGAAAGTTAGAATTTTAAACGAATTACGTTTTTACTGCGACAAGAGAGTTTTAATATTGACGAATGGATTATCTTGGCCTATCGACTAGTTGTGAATTGCAGAACTCAACTGGTTGGTGACAGAAGATATTCATCATTATTTGCCAGGAAACATTCAAGACTTACTTAAAGTTGGAACATTTACGCGAAAGTTTGGGTTTGAGTTTCACATTTGTTTTTACCAGTACCCCTTGATTACAAGGGGTAGACTTAACCGTTACGCCATCGGAGAGCACCGCGAAAAATTGGGCATGCGAATAAATCTACAAGATCCAACATAATTAGTTAAGAACTGTAACCGAAATTAATTAGTTTAAACCTTGTATTATTGTGCCAGTAAGGAGTCTGATTAAGAAGTGGTATTATTGGAGACAGGAAGAATTTATCAACTGACCACATCAGACACTCTTTGCGTTCTTGATTTTTAGTGTGACACAAGTTCCAAATACCGTTCCAAATTTACACAGAAATACAACTCTAAAACTGCCCTGTTCCCAAATAAGGGTTTGGGAGGATAATTCAACATAAGTTGGCATGTATATAAATGAAATACATCGAATTAAACGCTCGTAAAATTATAATTCTATAATTCCGAAAGAATCGTGAATCAAGTACTCATGTTCGTAGAATAGAAATTCATCCTCTAATTCGTAGATTTAATTTCGCCTGTAGAACTCGTATGTTTTGACTACGATTTGTGATTTACTTGACTGTGTTTGTGATTCTAATGCAGAACAAATTACTGCTGGTCACTAATGGTTTAGTTCCAGCATACTATCGCTTATCATAAAAAATATAAATCCTTAGGTTTCTACAGCTCCATGTAAGAGGATTATTCAAAAGCGAGACAGTAAGAAATACTTATTCTTTTACATAATACTTGATACTACATTAAACATAATAATGTAATTTTACACTCATTTAAAAAAAAATTGCAGTGCTTTATCGTTCGTCATATTTGTTTTCAGCTATTAAATATGAGGAAATAGCCAGGTATCCAAAGTTCTAAGTTTCAAATCCTGCACAGTTTGTGTGATTTGAAAACAGGAACAAAGAGGAATTTCCTTTCGAACGACCTGCGTACTAAATGTGATAGTTTCTGTGCTGCAGGTACACCTTTCACATTTTCGAATGCAGATGCCATACTTTTCCATCCAGGTGAAAGGACGGTATTGTAATACACTAAGAACAGAAATGTATTTTTTAGTATTACTATGCAAGAACTTCTGAATAAACACGTAATGTTGTTTTTAAACATTATTAACATATAAATTTCACAGTTTGCTCGTTGATATGCAAAGTTTCTAAAAATTGTCTCAGAAGTATAAAAAAATGTACTTGTACATTTCGTAACATTCCGTAGTATCTTTTAATTATACTGTACAACGAACACCAACTCCCAGTCATTCAACCATCGATTTTCAATCAGGAAATATTCAGAATCATCAGAAGAATGCAGTGTCAAACCGCACTTAAGCTCTTCCTGGTCATCAGCGGTATAAACATGTAAACGGACGAAATCCAGGAAGAGGCTACAGGCGTGACTCGGCATTTGTTTAGTAAATTCGATTGGAATAAATGTCTGGGAGGACGGAGATCATGAATCAGTTCTAATTCAGTTCTGAGGAGCAAGTTACGATTGAGACAGAGAGAGAGAAGGACGATTCTATGGAGAGCGTGTTGACGGTAGTCGCAAGTCAGACTCTACGCACAGTCACAAGCATAACCTCTCACGGCAGATCTTCAGCTGCAGTACAGAGACAGGTATATACTTTCATTAGCCATTCGGTGCCGTGCTGTTACCGAACGTGCTCGTATCGAACACGTGCTCTCAGCGAACACAGTACAGAAGGATTTGCAGGTGCGTGCTGTTAGCGAACACGCAAACTTGTCCTGTCTTATTTGTCCTTGAATCTAGTCAGCATGGAAGTGTTGCCAGTAGTAAGCCAACTTGCGTGGAGAAACACCTCATTGGCTGATGCCTCTTGACCTGACCTGACTCACCTCTGATCATTCTTCAATCGGGTCTTCCTTGTTGCACGACAGTTTTGCTACCTAGTGTTCTGACGTCAGACGAGGAATGCCTACAAGGCCTGATAGGTTAGGTTAGGCCTGTTAGGTTAGGTTCCATTAGAATAAATACAATGAAAAATTCTTATTTAGGCTAAGAGAACTAAACATAGCTAGCCTAACCTAACAACGTAGGCATTTAGCCTAAAATTAAAAAGCTTTCCCCCGTGACGTCAGCTCACAAGGTTGCTCAAGTGTTGTGCGATAAGTGAGACCCTTCTTCAATCGACTGTGAAACCAGCAAGATGAGTGAAATAGAATTAAAAATATATAGCCAGTGATCAGAACGCTACATTTTAAAAGTAGCTTCGCTACAGCTACAGCTATTCTTGCAAAATGTAGCTTCGCTACAGCTACAGCTACATTTACCAAAAAGTAGCTCGCTACGCTACTCCTGTTCGCTACTCGCTACTTCGCTACTTTTTGCGCTACTTCTGGATATAAAAAAACAACTTTAAATAACCATGTGGATATTAAAAAAATCCGCTACTACTGGTAAATAGATGCTGTTATTTATTATCATGATTCCCGTCATTCGATAATTTTGATAGCAGTGTTACTTCAGTTACTTATTTTTACTATAGTTTTGAGATTAACATACCTATGCAAGTGGCATTTCAATTCAAATTTGATATATGAATATTGCAATTAGGGTGTTACCCAAATTAATGCTTACAACTATACACAAATGAAATTTGGTAGAATTACGTATTTATGTTCACATCAAGATATTTTTTCTTGAGAATAAATATTTCATTTTTTATTAGACTGATATGAAGGCAGCGTTTTGAATTAAAAGTACCTGGGGCCCTTTGTTTACAAAAGGGTTCCAGGTTCGATACCCAGTGGAGGGACATAGTGGCTCGGATCTAGTCTTGATCAGCTTATCTATGCATAAAATGGACTGAAAACAAAAACTAGAAAAGACGCCAAGTTGGAAGGATGGAATCCTCTTGATCCTCCATTCCCCACACTGCTCATCATTCATCATTCTTCCTCGTTCTCACAATTATCTGAAAGTGACAGAAACGACTATAGATAAGAGAATAATTAAATAAACCATTCATCCTCGTTGTCATGATTGAGAAGAGTTGAAGAATAGATGAGGAGGTAAACAGAAGAGGACAAATGGGTGTTGGACTATATCAAAGCATTCGAAGATTAATATGGAACAAGGATGTACCTATGAAATGCAAGAAGGTAATATATAACACATACTATGTGCCAATAATTACGTGACATAGAGAGACAAGAAAAAGATGCAGGCAGTGGAGATGAATTTTTTAAGGAATCTATGGGAGAAGACTAGAAGGGATAGAATAAGGAATGAGGAGATCCGACAGACAGTGGGTGTAGTGAAGCTTCAGGACAAAATAGATCAGGCACAGACGAGATGGTTCGGACACATGAAGAGGATGGATAACTACCAGTAAGAGCTTACAATGCACAAGGAGTGGGAATAAGGCCAAGGGGGAGACCAAGATGTCGGTGGAAAGAGCATATAGTGGAGAGTGTTAGGAGAAGAGGACAAGATTGTAACACCGTGAAAAGAGACTAGTGGTGGAAGACCAGGAAATAATGTAGAGGCTTGACTTCTATGCCGAACCAGTCAGAGGCAGGAAACGGCGAAGGATGATGATGTCATGATTAGCAATGGTTACAGAAAAGTGACGCAAAAGTAGGAAAAATACATAAATTTGAAAACTATGTATATTAACTAAAGAAAATTGTCGTTTCTGCAGGAAAGTCAATAACTCGTACGTACTTTTTACAATATGATACAATATATTGAGGAAACTGAAGTGTGTAAACCCGAGTGTTCTAAACGTATTGTAATTTTAAAATTTGTGAACAAATATTATCGCGAAAATAATTGTAATTCCAGAAACTCTATCATTCTTGTAACAATAATTTCTTGCTGGTGAGATCCTATATACTGACAATGATCAATGCTGTTAACGTACTGAACCATTTATTGCTTGCACTATTCCTTTGTCTTACACAGCAATTAATGACATTTTGGTGTCTCTTACACCATGGATATCCACAGTATTTGTTCCGGGGTTGATGCAAACGAGGCACTTTTTTCCAGCAGTGCAGTAAAGGCATGTTTCTCCCCAAAATAGCGATGAAGCTTAAAAAAAACTTGCTGTAAGCTGGAATATATTCATATATGTCAGTTAGTTATCTGGATATCTGAATTATTCAGATACTAATTAAATAAGATGCAGATATCTATAATCTACAATCTAGATAATCTCTATTTCCATGTAATAGACTTTGTCTTTATGAACCACCTGCAAAATTAAAGGATATTGTCGATTTTTTCTGACGCTGTTGCCACATTCAAAATTCACCTCAAAATGCTGAGAGAAAATTTAGCTGTAGCGAAATTTTCGCTACAACTACAGGAATTTTGTAGCTTCGCTACCGCTACAACTACAATTTTCAAAATGTAGCGTCGCTACAGCTACAGCTACAAATTTTGTAGCTAGCTACTGTAGCGACGCTACAAGTAGCGCGCTACTTCTGACCACTGTATATAGCTAACAAAAACTTTCATGTAGTTAACCTAAATTGTTGAGGATCCTTCATTTAGCTAATTTTAAACACAAAATGATTATAAGGTATCACTGGCAAAACTTGCATCTTGACCACTTTCTAGGACAAACAAGACAGGGCAAGTTTGTGTGTTCGCTAACAGCACGCACCTGAAATCCTTTCCTTCCGGTGTTCGCCGAGAGCACTTGTTCGCTACGAGCACGGAATCAGCCATGCTGATCGAGTCTTTAGGGGTGTGAAACTCAAGTGTCATATTTTGCCACTCAGTTAAGTGTGTAGTTTGCACCTCTTGCTTTTTACCATCAAGCTCACCACGAGCAGAGGGTGCTCTAATATCAAGGATGAATGATGAAGTGAGCTACATTCCCAATAAGATACCCCCATACTTAAGGGCATGATAGGTGGTGGAGATGCTGGTTTACGTTATGCTTTTATAACCTATGGCATTTAGGTCATCAAATAAGCAGTAGAGATATAAAATCAATTACAAATGTCCTAGGAAAACAATTTGATCTGTCATTGAAAGATAGCCTCTTACAGTACTAAATAAGTATATCTAACTTTTACTTGTTTATAAAAGACAAAAATACTCCCTCAACATTTCCTATAATAATGACAAATCCGGTGGAACATAAGTACATACATTTGTACATATTTCTGTTGAATTCACAATGAAACAAAAAACAATGTCTTAATGTCAATTGTTTGTTGATGTCAAGGGCCAGGTACAAACTTCTCTCACATACTGTATATAACACCATACAAACATATTGTATCGGCAGTAATTTACAAACTTGTTCAAAGATGGCGCAGCAAACGAAAAAATAAGGACGGTTGGTATCGCGATACCTTGATGAAGCAGCAGAAACAATCAAGAATTATTAGAAAAGAAACAAAACTCAGTACAAACTCAATTAAAATTGAGTATCATTTACTTCTTGGGATGCAATTGACTAACATACGAACAGTAACACGGCACGAACGGACAAGAATTATTAGAAAACAAAGACAGGGAAATATAAATGATGTTAAGATTAAACACAATGACAGTACATAACACCATCCTCCAAGATGGTATTGAGGCATCTTTTTAATGATTAGTAACATAAATGAAAACGCGCTACTTTTAAAATGGGGCAAAGTACATGTGAAGAAATGTATTTTGAAAATCCATATTCCTGAAACTTTCTGACCGATGCGCTACAAAGAAAGTTGTTCTTTAGAATTTCGTCATTTTACAAATCGCAATATAATTTTAACAAAAGCGTGGTATGCTAAAGAAGAATTGAAGAGTTTTAAAAAATAATTGGTTAATAGACTTAGTTAATTTTACTTCGCTTATCTGTCACATATGGTTAATCGCAAAGATGAGGATGCGTAATGATATGATGAAATTGAAGAAAGGAAAGTAGACCCATGACCGGGCGGGGATTCGAACCTGGGGGCCCTTGCCATCGTAAAGCGTTGTGCTAACCACTTCGCCACGGAGGTCAGCATTACAAGGAAATAAACAGAAAATGGCATATATGTTTTAATATGCGAGAAACATTTGCGAGGAGGTTATTGAAGTAACAAATAATTATTACAAGACGTTGTGATGAAAATTATTAATATATCTGAAATATCGAGAGTTGACCTTGCAATCTCTAAATGTACTTTTAGGGTTAAGCAAGACCTTTACTCAAAATTGCTAGTGTAAATTTATAAGCTATTAAAATTTAAAACGTATTCCTGTTCGAAAAAAGAAACTGCCAAGTCAAATTAATATTTCGTAGAAATACATATATTTTCTTTCATGAGGCCAAGAGAGTATTTGGAGGGGACGGTGGCTTGGGAAGGCTATAGCCCCGGATCTCGATCTGCAAAGGGGCTTCCAGTGCGAAAACATTGCTATGAAATAGTCCAGAAGAAGGGGCGAATTGATTTTTTTTAAAATGGCTCAAGAATACAAAGATATAAGTGGACATTTGACAAGCTTAGTCTAAAACTTACAACTGAAATCGTACGTGTGTGTGTGTGGGAGGGGGGGTTGGCTACGTGAGGTAACACAGTGGAATATGATTCACAATATTAAAATTAAAATAAATATGTGGGAACAATAGAAATCAAAATATGTTGTAGCTAGTGACGGCACAATAGTAAAGATGGAGGGGTAAATCATATTTTCCCTGGGCAATCATGTTTATTATTCCGTTACATACGACACAGAAATGCATATTTTGGCTAAAAGAGCATTCATTCATTTATTTATTTTTGTCGTTTTACTGGGGGCAGATAAGAGAGAGAGAGATAAATTGTCGAACGAGAATAGGGGCGTTCCTGTCCCCCCCCTCCCCCCGTAGTGTGGTCACTGCCTATAGCTATGCTGGAGAAGAATGCACCAATTAATACGCTATTAAATAAAACAGAAATTTTTTAAACTTTTAATTAAATTATTTGTGAACTATGATTTAAATTTAGAGAGAGCACATACCTGTTTAATTTAATTTGGATGAGTTAACTTCTGAAGCCTGCCATTTCCGAGCCTTCTTCCGGTGTAACTGCACTGCCCTTTGAGCCCTAGCTGCTGCGTTCAGGTGGCGGAACGAGCAGAATACTAATTAAAACAAATATGTGACAAATATATATTAAAAAACAACATGTTGAGCTATTGACGGCGCCAAAGAAAAGACAGAAGAGAAACGTGGAGAATGCAATGATATTTTACGGGAAGCAGTCACGTTTATTACACCCTTACATTCATATACAATATTAAAGAGTTCTGCTTTTAGATCTCGCACAATGCCTTTTTCACCAAAATGGGAAATCCCGCATTTTTTATATCAATCAAGCTGTGATATTTTAGATTTCTTCCGTTAGTTTTCTGATAATAGTTTTCACAGCTTTAAATAGCATTTAGGCATGATTTCAGTTAACAAGAACAGAATAATGTTATTTCAAAACATAGAGCAAAATGAAATCCAACGCGCTTAAGTTAAAACTCCCTTACATTGGATGCCTGGAGAGAACAAAACAGGGGTTCCTTCGTAACACGATTTCTTGAAAACCATTTTACACATTTGAATCAACTTTGTGATAAATTGATTAGAAAGGATGAATCTTAACAGTAAAAGTTGTAACTTTTCCCCTGCTACTATATTTTAGAAGATATTCGTTGTCAAATATCTCAATATTTGCATAAGGAACCAGCCTTTTCCGTGCCGAGCGTTTCGACGATGACGTCATGCATCCACTGATAACTGCGCATACGATCTGCGCCGCCAAACGAGCACACCCTGAACACAAACAAATTAGATATAAGTAAAGGAAAGTAATGGTATGAGTTAAAGTTTTATATGCTTAGAAGTTAATGAAGTCTCATAAATGATATTATGAGTATTTAAAAAATGATTCATATGCTTTATAAATAATGAAATAAGTAACATGTACAGTTACTTTAGGTATTCAAATGTAAGCTTGAATGCTTTATAAATTACAAAAAAGTCACGGTACTTCTGTAAGAACTTGAATAATTTGACACAGGTGGCTTTCTTGTCTTTCAAAGTAATAAAGTTAATGACGTGCTATTGTTTTTTATCTTGACTTGAATGTTGCATGCAATAACACTTAAAGTTTTCTTTCTCTCTCCTCAAACGTGAGCCCAAGGAAAATGTGGACTTTCTAATACAATTTTGGGAGCAGTAACAAAAATACACCACAAACCTGAGGAAGAGTAAAATTCAATAACGAATCCTTTAAAATATTTAAAACGCACAAAAAATATTGAAAATATGCAGAAAAAAACGATGTAATAATAAACTGTCGATTATTAATTTATAACAATAGTAATATGGATTATATTCTGACCACTATTAATACTTAATTTTATATCAATGGCTTGGTCCGTCTACAAAAAACACTGGCCTGAACATAGTCTAACATTCTTTTTATGCATGGAAGGCAATTCGTGACAATCCGTAGAAAAATCTGCAGATATACGGTAAAATAATTATGACTGGAGCAACAAATTTGAAGTAGAACGTGAACCAAATTGCATCCGAAACTATCGTAAGTTGCAGAAGTTAGCGAAAAATAAGTAACTTATTGAACACAGAAACACATGAGACTTATTGAAGTATATCTTCTGTCAGATTTGTTGATTAGCTTTCAAGCAATTTGATGACAGAAAATGTAACGTATCCAAGGTTCTAACGTTTGAATCATTCACCATATGTGTGATTAAGATAGTTTGCATGTTGCAGGTACAACCTTTCACATTTCTGAATGAAGATGTCACGATGCTCCACGGAAGCACATATTTAGAAAAAAAATTGCCTCATCCTGGTGAAAGATTATAAACTTTCATATAAAAGAAGATAACATTTGTTTTCTGGTATCACTCGACAAGCCATTCGATTTTGAAGAACATCTAACAGAAGCCAAGAAGATGAAACTTGTATGTATCGTACTTTTGATTGGTAATTTGTTAATTTTCATGGTTTTCTTACAGAAATTAAGCTACATAGAATAGAACAGAACAGAACAGTCTACTAAGCGAGATTCAGCCTAGGGCTGTTCTACCACCTAACTCAGGACAAGGTATTACAAAGTAGGATTACATGTGAAAAGCTTGAAACAAAATAGTTTAGAATATATGAAATACATGAAAAAAAATAGTACACATACCAGTTCACACACATAATTCAAAATTGTATATATTAAAGAAATGTGTACACAATATGCATATTCGTGATGTCAGGCGGGTGTATGGATATTTTGGGGAGAATACTGATAATTTGTAAGTTGGTTTAGCCATATGAGGAGTGACTTACTGTAACGTGTTTGTCGTACAGTTCTACGATACACTGCAGTAATGTGCGTATTAAATCTACAAGCCGCATCTTTCACTTGTCTTATTCCATTGTCATAGGAAGCTCCCAAATAGTTTTGGCTCATAACTTTTTAAAGCTCATTTTCGGACCGAGGTTCCTTATCTAATATTGGTACTTGGGTCAGTCTCCATCCAACCTGCAACTTTGAATCAAGATCACGGAAAAACCCTGTATTCGCACTCCTTTGCAATGAGGCGGTCTCAGGGAACATAAACATGTGCGAAATGGTGATTTATTTTAGAAGTTACTGAGGTGAGGTGAAAGTTCTCCGGTATTTCGTCTGCTACCCTTGGCGACTTTTTTTAGGTTATTTCACAAACTTTTTGTGTTTTTTTGCCGAGTTGTTTATGACAAATGAATAGTAAGCTTTTTTCTCCTGCCTCATAACGGAGGTGGTAAAATTACGTAACCGTTTGTATTCATTCCAATGTAGAGGCAGTTTGGTTCGTTTATACCTATTTCCGAAGCGCCCCATCCCTCAATTTCATAAGAATTTTAAGGTTGCTTGTTGGCCATGGCGTCCGCTCCTTTGTGATTCCAGCCGTCCTTATCGGGGCGTGATCATTAAATAATTTATTCAGTATTTCTCCAGTGACTCAATGATATCCCAGTGTGTATATATATTGCTTCCAGTTTATTTTCGCTGTGTTGTGATTAAAATTTTCTTGGTTGAATTCTTTGAAGTCACGTTTGTGGAGTACTTGTATATCGTCTCTGCAACTTAGCAATAAGAATACAAAAATTACAATAATCTTAGATAGCAATTGGTTCTTGTAATTCTTGTGATAATTTAGAAAATTACAAAATCGAAATATCATTAAAGATATTCAAATAATATATCTAAATAGAAAATCTCAAATGTGGTTCCAAATACTTGGATTAATTCCCAAACAACTGTTGGCAGTGTCACCCTAATACAAATTCTTCAGCATCAACTTATTCTAATATATGTAACTATTAGTTCACTTATATTAAGTTATGTAGAATAAAAATATCTAATAAATGGCGAATGGTTGTTCATTACAGATTCTTGTCTTGGCAGTCATCGTAGCCCTCTTTGCAACAGCATTTGCTTCGTACTACGCACCTGCAATCTACTCATCCCCTGTAATCCATGTACCTTACGCAGTGCCTGTGCCTGTAAAGGTACCTCATCGCCATTACCACGTCACTAAGGTAACCACCTGGAAGAAGGGCTGAGCCACAGAAGATGCACAACTCTACATTAAGTTCTGTGTGAACTTTACGTAGTTCAACAACTTGTGCAGAACTTTTGGAATGTTTCATTTTACCCTTTTTACATGGTAGATATGTTTTTTAAAATAAAATAATAATGTTGACAAAATCTATACGTTTCATTTTTCTTTCTTATATTCATACAGAGTATGCAATGGCGATACCATGAAGTAACAATTGGTAATTGTTATGTATCAGGATTTCACATTAAATTGTAGGTTCAGTCCCGATTAGGCTTTCTGTGCATAAAATGAACTTCAAACCAAAACTCAAAACTCAAATTAAGCCCTTATCACACGGAACTGGATTTCTAGTAGGAATGCCCCAGTTGGCGCTGAACTAACTTTCTAGGTAGCAATCATGGCCGCCTGGCTGACTTCTTGACTGGTTTGGAGGAACAGTGGCGTACGCAGGATTTCATCAAGGGGGGTGTTATATCTAAAACTTTTTTCCAAATTCACATTACCATTGTTTGATTATACTTTAATTATATAATAATAATCACAATTAATTAATAATACTTATAATTAATTAATTAGCTAAATTAATACTAATAATACTACTAATACCACTACTACTACTATTAAGTAGTAGAGATCTACATAAATATAGTATTTATGAAAACATAAGAACGAAATTACTTTCTAGTCATTCAATTTTTATCAAATCCTGGGAGCATTTTTTTGTTTCTTTGTTACGAAATAATTGTCTGGTCAACGAGGTGAGACATTTCAAGGGTGAAGAAGATCCATAAATACAAGAAATATATTAAAATAAATTGAAATAATCAAAGTATGGAACTCAACCAAGGAGCTGCAGTAATCTGGTCGGTAGAGCGTCTGACAAGTGGCAATCACGCGGGAGATCCGGATTCGATTCCCGGAATTGTTTGGAATTTTTCCGGCTTTTTCCCCGCATAAATGTCCCCGATAATTCACATCTGGATTGTCCCCTGTTCTTACCAATAAAACATTTTACAATAGTTAATCTTATTGTCGTTTGAATAATTGTCTAGTCAACAAGGTGAGACATTTTAAAGAGATACATTCAAACGTGCTGCGGTAAACAATACAATGGGAAGGCGAATTGCTGACTGTATTCTTGTCCGTCTTGCCTTTGTCTATACATTAGCCTCTTACAACGTACCAAGAACTTTATTTAGTTAATTCTCATTGTTCACACACACACAAAAAAAAACATGTTCGTTGAACACTGGCGTACGTAGAGGGGCGGCCGATGGTGTTCCAGCCCCTACCGAAATTTTGAGAAAATCAGCATTTTCAAATAAAAATCCGTTAAGAACTTTAAAAAATCAAAATGTGTAAATTCGAAACCTCTTTTAAAGTGAATCCCGATTGCCATTTTTGTCCTTGAATACAATTTTAATAGACTGAAAAGCTCCAAAAATACGAAATATTTTATAATGCATCCTGCCCTCCAACTATCCACATTTACTATTCCAGCCCCTCCCGAAAAAAAATCCTGCGTACGGCAGTGTATTGAACATTGTTGCAACTGAGATACAAAACAACTTTTTTTTCTCTTTTAAATCAGTTACCCTAACCTAACCTCATAAACTCGTGATTATTTTCAAGGCATCACTCTGAAAGACGCCTGTGTTTGGAATGCTGTGCTTTTCTCCATGCTGCATGGAAATAATAATTCAAATTATTATTATTATTATTATTATTAGTAGTAGTAGTAGTAGAAGAAGTAGTAATAGTAATATTATTGTCCCAGATCTTTGACTGTGAAAAATTGGCCATTTCATTCTTTTTCACATCATTCTTCATAATATTTTACAATTTAAAGGGGGGGTTTAAACCCCGTAACACCCCCCTTGCGTACGCCACTGTGGAGGAATAGGACATGTTCTAATTGCTACTTGCTTTCCTCGACTGGATTCTGTGGAACAGCAAATCAGAGCAAAGTTTCGCCATGTGAAGATAATCTGTGAGTGTGCAAAGGAGTGGTTTTCGAGTGTTACTCCAGCAATGTATAACGTATACAGCATGAAAAGCGCGTTGAGTTACACCATCTATGCTGAGTGCACGGTGTTTACATTTGAAACAACTAAAATATTCTTCCATACGTGTACAGTGAACGTTGTAAAGTATGTATTTATGCAGCGCCATTGTTTTGTATCTAATAACGTTTTACACGAAACGTTATTCCTCTCGGTTCAATAGTTATCGGTTTTTAAAAGTGTGAAGTGATACATTGTTTACATCTCACGCAGCCGCCATTACAACTTCCCTCGTATGGGAACAAAAGTCTATCAACAAGTACGTTGATAAGTATCGTGTAAGGTGAAAACTAGCAAATTGGTAGCCCGTCCAGCGCCAACTAGGGCATACCTACTGGATCTCCAGTTCCGTGTGATGCGGCCTTTATATATTGGGAATATAAATAGGTAAAACTAACACGTGCACATTGCAATATGTCGTAAAGATAAAGCCCCAAACATTCCCAATGTGGTCCATTTGTAGAGGTGACGAAATCAGACTAATTCAAGGCTAATTCAAGGCTGGGTGAACCCATCCAAGGACAGTGCTGAGAAAAAATCCTACATGAAATTTCCCACTCCTGGAATCCGAAACGACCTATTGACACCCCAGCTCTAATATAGGGAATGTGTGCGTATTTGTAAAAATATACCTATTACATAACTTTAATAACAAATGTCCCAGAAGTCTTTGCCTGATTACAAACTTTATTCATATATGCTATATGTAAGGTAGAGATGTAAAAGTGGTGCCAAAATGTTGGAAAACTAACCAAGTTTATTTGTTGCAGGTTTCAGTAACGTGGCTGTAGTGTAGCAGTGTCAATGCCCAGGAAACCGGAAATGTTCACAAATCAGGAAAAAGCTCAGTGTGTCCCCTGGTATCATTAGGCAACAAAGCCTGTGAAATTTACACTTTGTACTCACGAAAAAATAAACGTTTGTGTAAGATATCATAAAGATAACTTTTTGGCTGATGTTTTACGTTGCTTGAAATCGCTGAGGTTGATGGTTCGGCCACTTCTTGGTAAGTCAGCAACAGAATCTGTGGTCTTGAACTTGTCATGCCACGACTTAATGCTCTCGGCATCTTTCCATAAGTTGTTTGAAAGTTCCTCTTCCTGTTTCCTGGACACTGACACTGCTACACTACAGCCACGTTACTGAAACCTGGATCAAATAAACTTGGTTAGTTTTCCAACATTTTGGCATCACTTTCACATCTCTACATTGTATATAGCGGATGTGAATAAAGTTTGTAATCAGGGAAAGACTGCTGGGACACCCGGTATATCAGTGAAGTAAAGAGAAATATTATCATGTACTTCCTTATATTGGCATTCTTTTGATTTACCCAATAAATATTTCTGAGCAATTATAAGTAATTGTTCTTTAGTTGTTAAATTTAGTGTTTCTTCCACTTTTGGGAAATCGCGACGATGAAGATGAGTGATGATTAAATATAATTGATGCAGAGAAACTAGCAAATAGCACTCATGTCCAGGTCGTGATTCCAACCCATGAACATTGATGCGAGGTCGAAATCTACCACTTAACACGCTCACACGCTAATAATAATGATAATTGTACAATACACTACAATCATTCCCCACAACTAAACATTGACATTCACGGTACCAATTATAATGTACTAATCTGCAAAACTGGGAGATAGAACCCTTATACGCCGGTAAAGGCTGTTTGTGTAATACCCTTACCTCAGCAACTACGAGGGCTATAAAAATATATTAAGTCGTAAAAGGTCACTGGAACGGATTCATGGGATTTGAATCTGGGCTTGAATAACATTTCTGACATGTTGGATTTGTTTGTTGATGTTTATTTTCAAATTATATTCCATTTCGGTTTAGAAGTTATGACCAAAAGAAATTCATCCTTGGAATACACATAGGGCAAATATACATTATAAATTTAATCAGAGGGTCTGCGCACGTCTATGCCAGTAGGCCAGTTATATAGAAGATTTGGAATTTCGACGCGGAAATTAAAGAAAAGAGGAAAAGACAAACTATTTTCATTGTCAACAAACCATATGAAATTACTGTCAACGACGTACCGAAATAAGTGTGAGTAATAAATATTGAGAGAACAAAATCTGAGCAAAGTGTCATAAAATACGAAATTAGAAACCAAAATAATTTTCTGGAGAAAAATCTTGCTCCAGTTAAATTACAGATTGTTGAAAAGAAACGTATTTGTTACTCTGAGCACACACGAGACCACTTGATTTGTGTCTACCTCTGTCGGCAGAATTCTTTTCAGTCCCATTTTCACCTTGAACTTCTTTTATTGGCATTATTTACTTGTTTCTATGCAGAAATTCAACTTTCTTACCTTCTGTGATGCGAAGTTTACAATGAAATTAGCTTAATCTAGAGATGAGTAAATTCTATGCTCAATGGAGAAAACTGAATGTATAAACTCATAATATTTCTGTAGGCGAATATCTGGCGCGAGACACTCTGATGCCCGAAACCTCGGGATAGTGTGCGAGTTGCCAACTTTAAAGCCGGCTCTGTTCTACAGGAACTTTTGATTCATTCATCACATGTGTGATTTGGTGGAATTAAAAGAACCTTTCCTTTCGAATGACCTCCGTGCCAGTTTATGACAGTTTGGACGTTGTAGGCGCTACGTTTCACATTTTCGAATCCAGATGGCGCGACGCTCCATGAAAATATATTTTCAAAACATTTCAGCCTCATCCTGGTGAAAGACAATAACCTTCACATAAAATAAGACAAAATCTGTATTCTGGTATCACTCAACAAGACATTCGATTTTGAAGAGCATCTAACAGAAGCCAATAAGATGAAACTTGTATGTACCACACATTTTATTGATTATTTCCCATTAACTTTTATGGTCTGCTTACATGAATTAAATCGTTTCTATTTTGCATCTTAGAAATAAGAATACAAAAATTACAATTGTCTTAGATGGCAAATTGGTCCTTGTAATATTTGTGCTAATTTAGAGAATTACAAAATGGAGATATCATTTAACATATTCAAATAATGCAAAGGGAAAATATCAAATATGGTTCCCAAGAATTAGATAAATTCACAAACAAATGTTGGTATCACTGTAACACAAATTCTTCAACATCAACATATTCTAAAACATGTAACTATTTTGGTGATTTATATTAGTTATGTAGGATAAAAATATCTAATCAATGGCGAATGGTTGTTCATTACAGATTATTGTCTTGAGAGTCATCGTAGCCCTCTTTGCGACAGCGTCTGCTTCGTACTACGCACCTGCAATCTACGCATCCCCTGTAATTCATGTCCCTTACGCCGTGCCTGAGCCTGTAAAGGTACCTCATCGTCTTTACCACGTCACTAGGATAACCACATGGAAGAAAGGCTGAGCCACAGAAGATGCACAGCTGGCTCTGTGTTAAGTTCTGTGTGACGTTTAGGCGGTTCAACAACTTCTGCAGAAGAATTCTTTTAATGTTTCTTTTTACCCTTTTTTACATGGTATTTATTTAAATAAAGATATAATATACAGGGTGGCTCAATAAGTCACTTAACACCCTCAGTACAAGGCCACTGCGACATGGAATGTGAAAATGGCGATGACCAATCATTGCCTGGCCAAGGGGGAACCACATTGACGCCACCCACACGGTCGGCGGCCATCTTGATGTCCGCCATCTTGAATTCAACTTCAGAATTTTAAATGGGAAGGAGGTCGTGCGACATATCAAAATGGGCTAGAATTTCACGAGAAATGCAATGGTGAAGGTTTTTTCGACGTATCTTTAACCAGTAAAAAGTTATGACTGAATTCTTGTACCAATTTGCTCCTTTTCGAGGTGTTAGAAAAATGCCTTAAAATTTGTTTAGCGCATCGGTAATGCATCGAGATCAAAGTGACGTCTAGGGAGAGAAGTTCGCATGCCATTGCACACGATTTTAATCGGATACATCCATGAAGAGCTGCGCATTATAAATGGTTGTCGCGAACAATTTACAGTGTGACGCTTCCATTGAATTAAAAAGTCTTTCACAGTGACAAGGCTAATGTTTATGTTCATGAGGAAGTTCATAAACAGAATGTTCAATGTTTTTCATCTGATAACCCATTTTCGACACATCAAAGCTGAATGGTTAGTGCTGGTAAGTTAATGGTGTGGCGTGCTGTGTGGAACACGATTGGTTAGTCAATTTTCCATCAACGGAACCTTAAATACTTAGGGCTACTTGGATTTGTTAAATAAACAGGTTTTTCCATCCTTGCTTATGGAAGAAGGTACTTTTTACAGAGTTTTTTCAATGGGGAGGAACACCAGAACACTATGGGTACGTTGTGAAGCAGTTTCTGTCCAAAGTTAGTTATCAGATGACAAGGGTCGCATATTCTGTTTATGAACTTCCTTATGAACAAAAACATTAGCCTTGTCACTGTGAAGCACTTTTAATTCAATGGAAGCGTTACACTGTAAATTGTTCGCGACAACCATTCATAATGCACAGCTCTTCATGGATGTATCCGATTAAAATCGTGTGCAATGGCATGCGAACTTCTCTCCCTAGACGTCACTTTGATCTCGATGCATTACCGATGCGCTAAACAAATTTTAAGGCATTTTTTCTAACACCTCGAAAAGGAGCTAATTGGTACAAGAATTCATTCATAACTTTTTACTGGTTAAAGATACGTCGAAAAAACCTTTACCATTGCATTTCTCGTGAAATTCTAGCCCATTTTGATATTTCGCACGACCCCCTTCCCATTTAAAATTCTGAAGTTGAATTCAAGATGGCGGACATCAAGATGGCCGCCGACCGTGTGGGTGGCGTCAATGTGGTTCCCCCTTGGCCAGGCAATGATTGGTCATCGCCATTTTCACATTCCATGCCGCAGTGGCCTTGTACTGAGGGTGTTAAGTGACTTATTGAGCCACCCTGTAGACAAAAGCTATACTTTATTCTTTCCAAGATTCACCTAGAGTACCCAATGGAGCCAAACACAAACACCTAATTGGAGATACTATGATGTGGCAATTGGCAATAGTTATGTAACTAACTAAACTAAATCTCTAGCATTCTTAAATCCGAAGGTCTTTAGCTGCACCAACACAAGCCTTCAGTCTTTCACTATCCTGGCAAAGATCAATCCAATTTTCTCCATACTTACTGATTTCCTTTAAATCCATCTCAACGTTACCCCTAAATCTTCGTTTTGGCCTTCCGCAGGTCTCTTACCATCAGGTTTCCCAACATGAATTCTGTAAACTCTTCTTTTCTCTCCCATTCGTGCCAGATGGCCTGCCCATCTAAGTCCTCTTTTTAATTATTCTAATAATATCTGGACAGGAATACAATTTATCGTTATAAGTTATATCTAATATATAAAAATGGATGTATGTATGTGTGTATGTATATATGTTTGTTCCGGCATAACTCCAAAACGCCTGGAGCGATTTCAACCAAACTTGGAACACGTATCACTTGCAATCTCGAAAGAAATACTGTGGGGGTAAGACACCCCTAGCAGCCCTGGGGATGGGGTGGGAGGGGGTGACATGCAAAAATAATCGAAAACAACCGATATTAGTGTGGAATCCATATTTCTCGGGGTCGCTAAGATGAATAGAGACACTGCAAATACCGTTCCACTTCAAGTTCATCACCTATCGGGATGGGGTTGAGAGGGGGTGAAAATTAAAATGTCAAAAATGACTAAGATTAGTGTCGAATCCATAGTTTTTGGAGTCTAAACTAATTGGGGACATTCAGGATGACCAAACTTGGAACACATATGACTTACAATCTGGAAATAAATACTGTGGGGGTAAGACACCCTTGGCACCCCTAGGGGGGGTAGGAAGGGGTGACATGTAAAAATAATCGAAAACGACTGATATTAATGTGGAATCCACAGTTTTCGTGGTCGCTAAGATGAATAGTGTATCTCCCAATGCCGTTCAACTCCAAGACACCCCTGGCACCCCATAGGGGTGTGAGTGGGAAGGGGTGACATGTACAATTAATCGAAAACGACCGATATTAGTGTGGAGTCTATAGTTTTCGGGGTCGATAAGATGAATAGGGACACTCCAATGCCGATCAACTCCAATACACCCCTGGCACCCCTAGGGAGGGGGGAAGAGGATTACATTTAAAACGACCGACATTATTGTGGAATACATAGTTTTCGGCGTTGCTAAGATGAATAAGTGGCACTTCCAATGCCATTCAACTCCAAGACACCCTGCCACCCTGAGGGGTAGGGGTAGGAAATGGGTTACATGTAAAAATAATAAAAAACGACCGATATTAGTATGAAATCCATAGTTTTAGAGGTCGCTAAGATGAATAGTGACTCTCCCAATGCCGTTCAACTCCATGACAACCCTGGCACCCCTAGGAGTGGGGGTGGGAAGGGGTGACATGTAAAAATAATCGAAAACGACCGATATTAGTGTGGAATCCATAATTTTCGGGGTCGCTAAGATGAATAGTGACACTCCCAATGCCGTTCAATTTATTTATTCTTGCTCTTGGAGGTGGAACTAAAAATGTTGTTCATATATTGTTGTTAAATTTATATTATAGTGAATTTGTAAAATATATTATTTTATAATTTGTATACTGTACTTATACTTTTAAATACCTGTAAATAAAATTAGTTACATTTTACGCTATAGTTAGAATCCATTAAACACCCGGGCAACGGCGGGTAATCAGCGAGTATGGAATATATAAAAAGGTAAATCTACTCTTGCACATTGCTACATGTCGTGAAGGTAAGACAATCTCGGCCATTTGTGTAAGTGATGAAATCAGCACCACGTTCCCGTTGCCTTAACCTCCCCAGGGTTGCCCCCGAGGTACCCATTTATTAGAGGATGTGTGAACGTCTATGCAGAAACAGTACTGGAAAATATTCACATCTGAAATCACCTACACCGGGAATCGTAAACTTCCTACCGACTAAAAAAGAAAAGGCCTAGTATCAGGACTATGTGTATGTGTGTGTGTTGGTGGTGCCGGGGGGGGGTTGAGTGATGGGTGTAAAACGGATACGCAACCATTACATCGGGAAATGTTATAACATTATAATTATCATATAGCCTGAGGTGTAAGGGGCGAACTTCTGGTAAGGCACACGTCACTGTAACAGCAATGTAGCATTCCAGCGACGCTCTTGTTTCGTTTAGCCCATTCGCAGCTTAAACTGCTTGGCTGCGAGAGGATGAATGTATGCGGGATGGAATAAAGTACGCTCATTGCCCTTTACCAATTTTTAATAGAATTTGCACATGCCAGAGAGGATGATCACCCACGAGCCGGGGTTGAATTACTAAACACTGATACTTAAGTAACTAGTGTCATCACCGTACCTGATCTGGTCCGTCGGCGCCGTGTGGTCCGTTGACGGTGTGTACTTTGGGCACTGCCCAACCTTCACACGGACACACTCCACGAGTCACACCACTAAGGCAACTAACTTCGGACTGTCCCGCCGACCTCTCGTCACCGGGGACTTGGCTGGTGTTTGCTGATTTAGCATTTAATGCCGGCTCGTGACACTCTGGCGTCAAGGCCTACGCCCAGAAAAATCCTCCGTAGGACTGTATTGTCCTGTGTTTGTCCTGCTGTGTGGTCAGTTCCTCTTTAGAGCCTCAGCTTTTAACTGGTGTATGGAGATTTTAGTTTTCAGAGATAGTATAGTTTTAGCTTGTGTTAAGCAATGAACGAAGGAACTAGTTTTATAAATTGCATATTGAAGTTTTTTATTTAAATTTTTATTTTCTTGTTAGAGGTCTGGTCATTTATATATATATATATATATATATTTATAGTATTTACTCGTCCGTATTACGTGACAAGTACATATATAAAGGTGCTGAAGGGTTCATAATACGCGTACAAATCAATCAATCGATTTGCATTACATATCCTACTTCGCTGGAACCCCGTAGCACATCGTGCTACGACGCCAGGGATCCTGGGTTCGAATCCCTGCTTAGGCATGGGTATTTGTGAGTGTCCATTCATCCATTTCATCATATTATCACTCATCCCCATCTTCGCAAATTAGCCAAACAGTGGCACAAAAAGAGAGTAAAATAAAGCAAATCAATCAATCCTAATCTACTTCTTGATATTGCCAATCTTTTGATATTTTCATTAACTCAACAACTATTTCTGAGCATTTTATTTTTCTATTTAGCGTAGATTTTTTTCACTTTTGGCTAATCGCGACGATGAGGATGAGTGATGATTGAGTACAATTGGTGCAGAGACACTTACAAACAACACCCAGCAAGTATAAAGAGTAGAGCATCGTGCAAAACGTTATTTAGAAACAAAATATATTGACTTTGTCTTATGAGTAGGAATATATGCGAGAAAAAAATATTACGACCGGAAACTCAATAGACCATACACACATATATAACGATTCATGCCCGTTTGGCCCAGTACGAAGAACTTGTTTTATTGGCCCAAGTAATAACCCGCGCCAGAACGGACGTACCGTTTCGCCCAGAGGGAAATGTGATAGTAAAAATTCCCAATCGTGAAGAGCCACGTGACCTTTCTATTTACACCCCACCTATATAAGCGTGGGTTTGAAATAGATCCATCTAACCTAACCTAACAAAATATATTTACCTTCATTGCAATACTCAAACAAGAACAATGTGGCTCCCCTTTGGAAGCCACACCTCATTATTTGGCTTTTTGCTTTCACATTTCCCTTCACATTCACAAGCTCTTATAGAAATTCCCTCTGGGTGAAACGGTACTTCCGTTCTGAGGCGTGTTATCACTTGGGTCAATAAAACAAGTTTTTCGGTACTGGTCGCAAGGCGAATGGGCAAAACAGGAAGACACAGCATATAACACCCGAAATAAAAAATCTCCCAAAAGCATGTCACCTGACTAACGCTAGTTCAACCTTAACAGACAACAATTAAAATATTCATCTACCAAATAAGGTAAAAGCAGAATAGAACATGACAAGATTCTAAAATAAATTGAAAAAAAAAACTATTATTAAATCAGGAATATTATAGTGTAAGTGAATACGTAAGCCAAATTATAGAAATTTTGTAATCAATCACATTCTGTCACGTAATGAAAAAAAATATTTACAGTACCTAACACTACAGATACCAATAAATTCAAATTCCACGCTTAGGCAGGGATCGAATGTCAACCATCTAATACGCTCAGACAGTAATAACAGCAATAGTACACTTGAATCAATCTCGCAACTAAACTTTGACGATCAATCGAATTGCCTATGGAGATAAGAAAATTATAGGGTGATAACAGTATGCATAAGTGGAAGCAGAAACCTCATAAACAACAGTAATGTCCGTCAGATATTGTTAATTCGGTAAACGTAACGAATGAGAAATGAATGATCTGTCGATATCTGAAACTTCAAATTTTCTAAAATTAAATATCCTGCAAATACTTGCTTAAGACGATATAGTTGTTTCGATAACGATTGTATAAGTCGGAGACGGATTTCTTCAAATTTACAGGAGAAAAGACGAGAAAGTACTTACGGAATTGCGTTCTTGAGGACTTTCTGAACAGGGGAAATTGTTTTTTCGAATCGTGCAACTTATTTGGGCTGTAAGTAAGGTATTTTTCGTCATTCATGCATCTCCGTTGTACGATAGCTCGTGCCGCCATTACCGCCGACTACGTGAATCAAATTTTCCGTGCGTTCGATTATGTAACCCCCTGTCAGTGTAGCAACCACGTGGTAGTTTTACAAGATGACGCGTGAGCGGTTTTTTTTTCCAATTTAAGGTAAGACTAGTTTACGTCCTTTTCCTAAGGAATACGTGTCATATATCGTTGGAAAGCTTATTTTATAAGGAATTCAACAACGTAAATCCCAAAGCGAGGAAAAATTTCCTCAAGGAGTAAATCGAGAAAAACCGATGTTGTCCGGATATGCGTAATTGAACGTACTGAGGAATTTTTTAGATGATGAAGTACATATTTAGGGGTGAAATGAGTGCTAATGGAACCTAACCTAACAGACCTAACCTAACCTCGTAGGCATACCTCGACCCCGTGAATGGATAGTGGGGCTATCGTGAACAGAAAGTGTAAAAAAAAAAGGTACTTACCCAAAGAGATGCCGGGTGCCGCACCACAACCGCGCACCGCGAACGCAAAGAAGCACCATGCAGATAAGGACGTAAAGTAGAGTCTAGCCTCAATTTTCGCTTAAAAACCTTTTGTGAATAGTTTGTGCGGCATTTATCGGTTCATAAGTTTGGAAACACTGCACATCAGCTGACGATAGACAACGTGAGTCAAGATTTGCCCGCCGAATTAGCAACGACCAATAAATGATTATAATGTTAAAAATAACGCTTTTTTAATGGAAAAAAAGTTATCCCCAGCTTGAAAAATGTTCCGGTATGCATACGAGGTAAGTAGAAATGATTTTCATTTGAAATTAAACGAGTTTAATGTGTCTCCGGCTTATACAACTGGTACCAGTTTCAGTTATTTAATCCATCTGCCCATTGAAATAAATAATTTCATTACCTGTGAAACATTTTAGGAAGCAAGAAATCATCACTAAAAAATTCAAATCCAACTTGGCAGGTCGACATGTTTTTTTAAATGTAGAAACTAGCTCCATCTATCGTGGACTTCGGAGATCTGTGATCTAGAACCCTCGGAGGCAAGCTGACCAGGAGTCAATTTGTTAATCGAGGCATATCGTATTTCATTGTAGGTTACCATTAAATCAGTCGCATTCTCTCCATGTATGGAGAGGATGAAATGAATGAAAGGGCATTCACCAGTGAACATGTGAGTTTAATGTTTCGATAAGGCCCATTGCATGTCAAACTGCTCTTGAATGCTAATTTTTAAATTAAATTAAATGCTGTAACTTCATTCTATCTTGTAAGTCAACGAGCTAAATTGCCATTTGGATAAAATTTCGAGTGTTTATACATAATTAAGTTGGAAGGTAGATGGTATTTTACATAATGTTTGTTGTTTTCAACTTTTCGCTTTACTTTTCTTTTGTATTCTGTCCCACCCGTGATATGAAAAACAATTACTTTCTAAAAACTCAATATGCTGACCAAGGCAGTATTTATTTTATTTTAAAACATAAACTAAACATTAAGTTTCAACCTTCTAGCAAGGTCTTCTTCAGACTCTGTACCAAATACAAATGAAATAAGGTATAAAATAGGAAGATGTATATATATATATACACACAAAAATCACTCCCATCCAGGCACCAGATTATTAGAAAGTTGTTTATCTGGAACATTCCTTTCCAGATCTTCCAGCAGGTTGCCCTCTCCTGTCAACTGTTGTTTCACCTGACAGGCGATTTAGATAAACATTTCCTTTCATCTGGAAAGTTGTCGGACTCCTTATCTCACGCTCTTTTTCCTTATCCTTTCTTTCTTCATTCCTCTTCCTTCTTTTCTTCTCCTTCGCTCTTGTTCTTTCCACTCTTTCTAACACCTTCTTCCATTGTTTGTTTATCTTCACTCCCCCATTCCAGTTCATTGTGTCCTCTTCCCCTTCTTTCTCTATTTCCTTGGCCTCTCTTCTCCCTTCATATCTGCTTATCTTCATCCCACTCTATGTCATATCCTGTTTCTCTCGTGTGCTTAAATATCGCATTTCTCTCTCTCGTAAATTGTACATCATCCCTATGTTATTTCATACTTTTCTTTAACTGTTACATTTTCCCTTTAAACTCAACTAAAATTTTCAACTGGTCAATTATCTTCTGCGAGTTTAAAAATTCACAAAAATTAAAATAAAGATTCTTATTAAGTAAAGAGGCAGTGTTTTATCTGTTCCTCCCGTGACACAAAATTGTCAAGAGTAGTTATGTTTAATCAAGTGTCTGTTTACATAATTCATTGCACAGAAACTGCAAATAAAATGTTGCTTAAGTAGAATAGTTACTTTAATATCAAAAATGTAGTCCTTGCGTCCCATCCGTGATAGTGGAATATCCCATAACCATGTGGTAAAAAGTAGTATTTTTTTAAAATAAAATAGTCACAATGAATGTGCATATTGGGAGGAACAGTGCAGAATTGTTATTTCAGTATTATCCTAATACGCCAATCTAATGCGTATAATGTTTCCCCCTTCTGAGAATGTATGTATAATAGTTATTTTTAACTATTATTGAGGTGCAAGAGCTGACCCTTTGGAAGTCACACTAACAGCTCTTCCACGTGGTACATCATGGGCTGTATTCTTGTACACCAGCTAGGCTCTGGCGTCTCGACCTTCAGCCAGTGTAATTCTCTGTGTGCCCTGTGGTGTGTCTTGTCCATGTAAGTGTTTGTGATTATCCTTTATTTTGATATGATCCCTATTTTTATGTGACGTCACAACTTTAAAATATGTCACTAATATAAGGGTGATCCATAACGAACGCCGGATTTGAAGTTGCTATAAATTAAATTTATTTTTGAAAAAAAGCACAAAACACATACCATTCTCTTCAGGAGATATTAAGGTTTAAACATGGAAAACAATATCGGGCGTATGACCCCCCCCCCCCTTTGCCCTACTAGCCCTACACGCAATCACTCGGTCTATGAAAGTCACCATGACCCGATCACACATTTCGCCATCAAGTGTGTTGAGGACACGTCAAATTTCTTGCTTAAGTTCCAACGAATTTCGGGGTTTGTTCTGGTAAACTTGTGACTTGGTGTACCCCCGCAAGAAAAAGTCACATAGTGTCAAGTCACAAGATCGACGTGGGAAGGTTTGGTCTCCTCGAAAGGAGATTACTCTGTCCGGGAACTTCTCACGCAGCAGATTGATTGTTTCTTCTGAAGTGTGGCAAGTTGCACAGTCTTGTTGGAAGCATACATTTTCGATGTTCATTTGATCCAAACGAGGCCAAAGAAAATCAGTTAGTATTGCACGGTAACGAATTCCATTCACTGTCAGAGCATTTCCTTCTTCGTTTTCAAAAAAGTAAGGACCGATGAAACCCCCATTCCAAATCCCACACCAAACCGTAACTCTCTGAGGATGCATTTCCTTTTCCTGAATCACTCTTGGGTTCTCAGATCCCCATATTCGGAAATTCTGCTTGTTTACGAACCCGTTTAAATGAAAATGAGCTTCATCGCTGAAAACAATGCGCTTTGCAAAACCCTCGATCTCTCGTTCCCTTTCAAGGATCCAGTCAACAAATTGCCGTCGTTTTCCTTGATCCGCAGGTTTCAGTTCCTGCGTTAACTGCACTTTGTACGCGTACAAGTGCAGATCTTTCGTCAAGATTCTTTGCATTGTTGTTGGCGCCATATACAGTTCTTGAGCACTACGGCGATTCGATTTTGCAGGACTCACAGCAACAGAATCACGCACAACAGCAACGTTTGCTTCACTCCGGCGATTTCCAGGGCATCCAGGGCTTTTGATGTCTTGTGTATATGTTCCCTCGTAGTACTTAATTCGTGCTTCGAATTCGTGCGTTGTAACGTCACTCGAGGTTTGATTCTCTTAGCATAAATACACTGTAAACGTTAATTAATCCCAAAAACATAACAAATTAGGCATTTAGACTTACATCTTCACGTAAATGAGGCCCATTGTGTTTCTTTTATAATGAAGGTTCCTCAAACCTAATGCTACTTTTTCCTCAACTTCAAATTATTTGCTCACCATAAATCCTACATTTCTGGAATCCTTGATTCATACCCTTTCCAACTAAGTATTATACATATTTCTATTAGGAAGGATAGATTCGACATCCTTACCTTTTGCTTGAAATATGAACTAAATACTCAACGCACATGGACAAAGCACATGGACAAAAAACATCTCCCCGTTCCACCACCATTTTGTTGACAACACTTCGAAAGAAAAACACTAAAGTTTTCATATCAGAAATATAATTGCCGAAAGAATGTCGTACACGAAATCCAGACGACGACCTTCTCCTCCAGGTCATCTCGATGTCCTCTAGTTTCCTGGAGAACTTCGATTGTTTGGCTTCCAGTCCCAGCTACTGCGCATGCTCAAAAGACGGCGCACCTGGCAGAAACAGAAGAAACGAGTTAGTTGCCACCTACGTTGTTTTCTTCACTAAACCTCATTTATTTAGGCAACGAAAATTCATTTGCATGTGAAGCAAATTAAGTCAGTTCCATAGTAGTTATGTACCCCCGTTGAGTCCGATAAATCAATTGATTGGAAAAGATCGATCAAAGATCAATTGATGACGCAGCAGTTTTATTTGTCACGTGACTGTGACGTCACAAAATGGAAGTCACGTGACCTAATTATATTATTAATTTATTATTAATTTAAATATTATTATTATTATTATTGTGAATTGTTTTAATTTCTGTGACGCCATTTTGTTTTGTGACTGTGACGTCACAAAATGGAAGTCACGTGACCAGATTATATTATTAAATTATTATTAATTTAAAAATTATTATACTATTATTATTATGAATTGTTTTAATTTCTGTGACGCCATTTTGTTTTTGTTATGTTATTTTAGTGTGTGACGTCATATATAAATTGGAGTACGTGTTTCCGGTGTTTGAAAACAGATGGCGTTGATGAGTCTGAAATTCTCGGAATTGGGTACGTGTATCCGGTGTTTGAGGAGAGATGGCGTTGATGAGTCATTCTGGGAAATTCCAGGAATTGATCGTGGCTGTTTTCTGTCTGAAAGGAACATGTTCGAACATGTTTTAGGCTCGGAAATCGTGACGTAGAAAAAAGAAGGTATAAATAGAAGGGATACATGATAATAGCGTCATGCTAGGATGGATGTGTGCGGTACAATACTGTCTGATAATGGCGTGAATTTCTACTGTTTCTCCTGTTTTGTCAGAGCAGGAAGAAGAGGACGACGTCAAAGATGTGGTTGAATAAGAGGAGGAGGGACGCTATACGCCCCCTCTCCCACCCCCAGCAGAAGAGGAACGGGAGCCGACCCCCCCACCATGGATCACTGTTAAACGTCATCCTCTTCTGCATTAAACTGTTGATGACACAGGTACCGTTTTTATTTTCTCACCTTTCAAGCTGTCTGCTTCAAAAGAAAGATGTATTTATGTTTACGATTCTCACTGTGTGAAGGTGATGATAGTCTTTGACCAGCGATTTGCATTGTTCTACGTAGAACATTAAAACTAAATATTTGTCTCTTACCTTTTCAATTTTCTTCACTCTCGCAACAGATGTGCCAGTCTCGGTTATGATCTCCGGTCGGTAGACTTCGATCAACAGTTCTGTGGTACGTACACAATTTTTCTTTTTTATATAGTACTGTCTCCGTGACGTATTTTCGAATTATATTCGGCACGCATTGTTTTGCGCAGAGCATCCAACGCCCACGTGCCTCTCCTATCTTCTTCCTGCCCTGGTACACTATGCACATTCACCCCCTCCGTGAAACCTACTCTTTTTACTCTATTTATTTTCTTTACATCTAGACGCTCTCTCTCCTTTTTCTCTTTTTGCCGTTTCTCCATCACTCAAATTTATCAACGGCCGCCCGAGAAAAACATCTCCTCCCCAGAATGACTCATCAATGTAAAACATGTAAGGGCATGTTTCAGACCACACCCAATTCCTGGAATTTCAAACTCATCAACGGTCGCCCGAGAAAAACACCTCCTCCCAACAATGACTCATGAACGCCATCTCTCTTCAAACAACGGAAACACCCAAATTCCCTAAATTTCTGACTCATCATTCATCAACAGCCGTCCGAGAAATACATCTCCTCCCCAGAATGACTCATCAATCTAAAACATGTTCCGGCATGTTTCAGACCACACCCAATTCCTGGAATTTCAAACTCATCAACGGTCGCCCGAGAAAAACACCTCTTCCCCGGCATGACTCAATAACGCCATCTCTCTTCAAACAAAAGAAACACGTACTCAAATTCCTAGAATTTCTGACTCATCAACGCCATCTGTTTTCAGACACCGGAAACACGTACTCCAATTACGAGAAAACCAACCGTCACCGCGTCGCCTACTTTTCCTCCTCCCAACCCACACTTTCTGACTCATCAACGCCATCTGTTTTCAGACACGGAAACTACCGACCAACCGTCACGGGAAAAACCCGAATACCCTCCTTCAACCAATCAAAACGCTCCTCACAAAATTAAGCCCCGCCCATTTATGACGTCACAACCAATCAAAATCATCCTTACAAAATAAGCCCCGCCCATTTTGTGACGTCACAAAAAAAAACTGCTGCGTCATCAATTGATCTTTGATCGATCTTTTCCAATCAATTGATTTATCGGACTCAACGGGGGTACATAACTACTTCCATTAATAAGTCTTGAAAGCAGCATCTTAACGCGACACGTCCTTCGTGTTATGATTGCAGGTTTACGAGGTCATGGCGACTGTATTGTTGCTTCAGATCTCCTCTAGATAGTTGTATTTGACACGTTCTTAGGTCGAAAGAACATGATTTAACTAAAATAGCAAATAATCAGTTCACATGAAAGACTCGAAAATATTCGCGTGATACCTCTCAGGGCATGGGGTAATATCTCTCTGTTAGTTCGTCAAATAAAAATCAAAAAGTCTATTTTATTTCTTTGCAAACTAAATACTTATATGCCTAACATATAATCCATGTCACTCAAAGAAATTAAACTTCTTATAACTCGATCACTCTATTAAAGAAACCGAACCCGAACTTCCAAGTCCAGACAAAACACAATCGTAATTGCCATGGCAACAGCTCTTAACAAGATAAGTACATACAGGTTAGTCACTATCCTGACTTTATCAGTGATAGGTAAATTACAGATATTAAGATTAAAGAACAATAAACATTTGTACAAGATAAAAGGTAATTAATAACAATAAATATTAGTGCAATGGGAAAGGACGTGTGAATTACCCCCTCCGAAGAAAAATCAAAATCGACGACGAACTGGAAAACTTTCAACAGTCTAGGAGATTTTGGTTTAAACTCTGGAAAACAGTTTACAATTCTTCATTTATTTAATTCACAAGTTCTGAGATAAAACTGGACGCTTGAAGAAATATTCAACTTTTTATAAAGCATGGTACTTCTGATACATCATAAATAAACGATGACACTTCATACAAATAAGAAGACCAGATCAAAGAAACATTCAGCAGCCTATTGAAATATGCTCTCGTTCTTCCACATGTCGTAACCACAAACTCACAGAAAACGTTTCCAGTGCCAGGCCTGTCCAAAGACACCTTCGTATGGATCATGAAGATTTAAACTTAAATCGGTTCTTCGTTCTATTTTCAGTAATTTACTAGAATCAATTTTATTTTTCATATCTGCTGGTGAAGGAATTCATTTGTAATGGCTAGCTTTAAATTTCCGCCCCCCCACCCCCATTTACTTGTGTACGATATTATTCTCTTCTAGCTCCTTTGAAATCGACACTCCATCCACCATTAAATATAGTTTTCATAGTTTAAGACTGATCTCAGTTTTATACTTTCATAGACACAAATAACCTAACAGCAGATCTTATGGTAAATCTTTAACAA
This sequence comes from Lepisma saccharinum, assembly GCF_977018435.1. Taxonomy (NCBI): domain Eukaryota; kingdom Metazoa; phylum Arthropoda; class Insecta; order Zygentoma; family Lepismatidae; genus Lepisma; species Lepisma saccharinum. The sequence goes on along the minus strand of NC_139256.1, from coordinate 26,569,873 downwards.
TTAAGATTTCCATTTTAGTGGTGCTTTCAGTAGTTTCGAGCACTGAGTTACGCTTGCCTACAAATTCAAGTTCTGAATTCTAGTCTTAGCTCACTGAATTGACACATAAATTCTGATTTGTTACGAATATCATCATAATATCTTTGTCACCAGACTGTAAAATCTCTCTTCTTGCTACCAGTTCCACCAGAGACTGCCTAACGTAAAGAACGTTTCTATGTCAGTTGAGGGGTGAAATCCCGCATCTGGTCCACATTAGATCCGGTGTCTCAACAGAAGATCCTCGTTACTGCCACACTACGCTGTTGCTTAGCGCTGGGATATGGTTCAACAATGTCTGTCTGCATACCACTGCTCGTCATTTGAGTCCTGGGAGCATTATTGCTATCTCTCGGTAGAGATAAGCGTTGACTTGGTGAAGAAAACCCGCTGCTGTGATATGGTCTATCGTAAGGATTATCTCTGGATGCTGGATATTCTCGTCGTGACCTAAACCGACGCTGCTGATGGTATTGATATCAATTTCTTGAGTCTGAACTGCCAATTTGGTTGCTGCTGTTTTGCTGCTGAACTAGGCGAACTCTAGAAATTCTTTGGCCATCCCTTCTGTTTTGTTCAACTCCAATATGTCGTCTCCATGAAGACCGCCAAGCATCTTGCTCCTCTCCTTTCTCATATCTCTTGACAAAATCCGCTAAGAGATCCACAGTGTTCGGAGCATGAGCCAAGGACAATTGTTTTACTGTACAAGGTAGCTGTCCGATGATTAGATTAACTACTTCCTGCTCGGTGTAATGATTACTCAGATTCATATAGGCAGAGTACAGGGACCAAACATATTCCTCCACATTGTTATCATTTTGCTTATTGTACTGCCTATTCCTCACAGACGTCAATTCTCTCTTTTTCGCTTCTGTTGAAGCAAAACGCTTCTTGAACTCTCTGCAGAAATCATAGTAAGTGCGGAAATCGTTCTTATGCGAATCAAACCAATGATAGGCCTTTCCAGTTAACAAACGTGGAATAATTTCAAGCCTATAATGTTATGGAATCTGTAGTATTTCAAGGTTTGTACTCAATTCCTTTAAATATATTTCAGCTGAAGTAGCAATAATATTGCCGTAGAACTTTCTCATAGAATTGATGTCTGCCATCCTAGGAGTTACACCAGTGTGTACAATGCGTGAAGAAGGATCTCTTCTGTTTCTTCTGCTGCGAAGAACTGAAGAACTGGATTCGTTCATCTTCTTGAACCTCTTTTTCCGTTGGGTTTTTCTTTGCAGGTTTGAAGCTTCATCTGAACAGATGGGATAAAATGTCGATCTTCCAGAACCTTCATCAACACGGTGGATTTTAGGATGATCAGAGTTCGTCTGGATCTGCAACCTATTCAGCTGATCAGAAATATGAACAATTTCACTACAGATATGACCAATATCTGAGAAAAATTTTGTTTAGTTTCAACTGTTTTCCTCCATTCTTCGTCAGCTTTTCTGTATCCCTCGGTTTCATTTATATTCTCAGCAAGTTTCTCTGCCACTTTCTGGTTAATGGTATCTTCTAAGTTATCTGTAATAACAGTTACCTGATGATTCACCTTTCCATATACTTCATTCCTGAAACTGCTCTGTTCCTCAGTAATTTCCTTACGGAACTTACCCTGAGATTGTTCAACCTCTTCTCTCAACAGGGCAATTTCTTGTTGCACATTTGATTCCACTTCTTGAGAGTTTGTTTCACATGTCTGACGTAAGTTAACGATCTCTGTTTGAATGTTATCTTTTATCTTCTGTTGATTTTCTTCCATTTTTACAGTCAAATTGTCCAGCCTCTGTCCCATCTCCAAAGGAGATTCTGAGAGTTTCGAATAACCCTGTGAAAACTTTTCTTCTGAGCGGCTTTCTGATTCCACCAGATTTCTACCACTTTCCTCTAACTTTAAGTTCAATCTGCGTTCCAATATGGCTACATTCTTCTGAAACTTAGCTTCCAGACTTCTAGAATTTTCTTGCATCTTTTCTTCCAGCGCACTGGAGTTTTCTTGGATCTTTGCTTCCAGATTGTTAGACCTTTCTCTAATGTTTTCCTGAATTTTAGATTCCAGAGCACTGGAGTTTTCTTGCTTCTTTGTTTCCATAGCCCTTGTACTTTCCTCCAACATAATCCGTATTGAAGAAAGCATATCTGCTGTAACTGGAACTGACTGCACTGGAGATTCATTTTCCTCAACCGAAGATTTACTTGCACTTCTCAACATCTTCTTATCCATATTCTTCTAGTACAGAATTTCCATCACAATCACAAATCAATTACACTTCACGAACACACAAAAAATAAACACTAACAAAACAACATATTTCCGGCCCGCGTTGTTGCGCCAAAATCTTGGCACGTTCTTTTGTCAAAAGAACATGATTTAACTAAAATAGCAAATAATCAGTTAACATGAAAGACTCGAAAATATTCGCGTGATGCCTCTCAGGGTATGGGGTAATATCTTTCTGTTAGTTCGTCAAATAAAAATCAAAGTTAAGTTTGCACTAAGAAAAAGGAAGTCTATTTTACTTCTTTGCAAACTAAATTCTTCTATGCCTAACATATAATCCATGTCACTCAAAGAAATTAAACTTCTTATATTTCAACTTCATCATTCTATTAAAAAAACCGAGCCCGAACTTCCAAGTCCAGACAAAACACAATCGTAATTGCCATGGCAATAGCTCTTAACAAGATAAGTACATACAGGTTAGTCACTATCCTGACATTATCAGTGATAGGTAAATTACAGAAATTAAGATTAAAGAACAATACACATTTGTACAAGAGAAAAGGTAATTAATAACAATAAATATTAGTGTAATGGGAAAGGACGTGTCATATATCATCATAGACGCAGTAGTGTGTTCCAGGCCCTCGACTAAGTCTTATATTTTGATATGCGACACAAAAACAAAAACGAAAGTAATTTGGGTTAAGCTTTCCAAAATAGAAAAAAATATGCTTATCAATTATGTCCTAAGGAACAATTGTAATGTAATCATGGGATTTCAACATGCGTAGACCCGAATAGCTTTTTTAAAAGTTACATTTATAGGATGTTCAGGAAGAAGCACAAAAGATACCCATTTCGATAATCTGTTGCTTCCATTTGTCACACTGAATCAATATTATATTAAATAAAATATTTATCTAATTTTATATTTGGCATATGTAAAAATTCTAATCAGTGAGCATCCAATACGCATGTATATCATGTAACAGTTGCTATTAAAAGGATATATACAATTGTTGTAAAACTGCATTTTTTGACACAAGTGCTTCTGCCGATGTTTCCTTTCAAATGATGTGACATTTCGATGTAGAAGCTCCCTCTTTGCATAACCGAAATAAATTTATCTTTCGAATACTTCTGTGACAAATATATATTATGAATTTAAATTTCAGTCAATAGATGGCACACCAATTATATTTTACATTACTACTTAATTTCAGTGAAATATAAAATACTTTTAACTTGAGACTATACTATTAATGACAGTCTATTAAGTCTTATTCCAAGAGTATTTATGATTCAACAGTGAGAGATGGTTATTAGTGTGATGCCAATCCATACTTACTCGGCGTGGTGAGTTCATGTGCTGATGGCTTCAAAAAACATTCCAAGTTACTGCAATATGGAATGGAGTTACTAATATTTTAGAAGTAAAGAAATCATTTTTGTTTTTTTGATAGAGGGAAACTGCACGGTTGTCTTTCTGGTCATCCTGTTTCATTGGCACCGAACGATCCAGGTTAGAGTCCTGGAACTGGCGAGGTGGATCTTCCATGCGTGTCCGTTCATCTAACGCCATTCAACATTGTTGCGATTAGCCTTGAAATAGGAAGAAAGCGGAGTGAAATTCGAAGAAAGGTACACGTCCTCTGTGTCCAGCCAGTGATGTGGACTATACTGAGTGACTGTGGTTATGACATTTGGATTTATCATTCGGATGATAAGCATTGGAGCTAGTTTCTCTCTATTTGAAATTTGGAGCCTTCACCGGGATCCAACCCGGAAACCTTTTGACTACAAGGCGACAGCCTTAACCACTACGCTGTTGAGGAGGCTCTCATTTGGGGTCTACGTGTTTCTTTTTCTTCTTGCTGAGAGAGAAGAGCGTTGTTCAAAGAATACAAGAGATGCTTCTATAATAATCCATTGGAGAATTACATACCTCTCCGTATGCATACTCACGCATTCGGTGCATTGTGAATGACCTAAGAGATGCGAAACCCCTAAACAGTGAAGGAATCAAGATCTCCCAGGCGGTTGGGAATGTTTGGAAATATGTAAACAGAAAAAGAGACATCACTTTCTATCCGGGAAGTGATTAGTATATGACAGTTTAAGAAGAACAGTCAAATATAAACATCCCCACAGCAATAGATCTGGTCGAATGCAGGTTGAGGCGGCTCTGGCGACTGAAACACCTCTGTTGCATAGTCTTTCTCTCCTCTCCAACCCGTACCACGTGCTCCACGGATACGAATGCAGACCACTAACCTGTTTCTTCAGCTTCTTTTAGTTCTAAATTTTTCATGTTCAGATACTCTTCATTCTTATTCCTCTTGGAAACTTTCAGGCTTTAAATTCCTTGTTATTAAACGAGAGGACAAAAGTTTATGAAAAGAAAAGTATTATGCATTACCTGAATTACGTTCACTCATTCTAGTTGATTGATAATACACAATTAGCGTGACACTGTAATTATCTATCTGGATGCACCCAGCTGTAGGGGAAGGTGGGAGAATGGCGCTCAGCGGGCAATGGCGCTCACCCCTCTGTTGTCGTTACGGAGGATGTTATTGAAGAGTAACCTGTGCTGACATCTAGAACGCAGTACTACGAGGCACCAAACAAAAGGCGGCACATGTGGAGTTGACTTTTATGAAGCAGGGTGCGAAAAACGAATTCGTCATATTTTGTTACAAAATTGGGAAGGAAAAAAGTGCAAGGTAAGTAGACGGAACGTTTAAGCTAGAGTCTTGAAATTTTTACAGATATAATAATAGTATCTCCTGTTTATTTCTTAATTATTATAAAGTAAACATTTGAGGTTCTTCATGAGACGAGAAACAAATAACATAATATGGTGCCTATCGGGTAATGACGCTCACGCTGCTTGTGATGGGAACATGAAGGGTGCAAACACGTTTCTCATAATAAGCGTCCCATGTGTGCATTTTTGTGCAAAATTGTGCTCAATTTAATTTGTATCTGCATATTAATAAATATAAGTACTTGAAGATATAGTTTCTGTAGAGTACAAAAATGGTATTGATTTACTGTTAGGATGATTACTGAGTGCCATTACCCTACCAATAGGGCAATTGCGCTCACACGCACATTGTTACTTTTTGACGTTTACAGAGATAGATAACTATTAACGACAGGGAGCAAAGTGATACGCAGAGATGTACTACAAACATTGCTTTTTCAGGCCTACATTTTCTTTTTGTTTCACTGCGTACAGTTTTTGAGATTTTTAAAATCTCCCTTAGGTGGTCGCAATTCCCCCACTTTCCCCTACGCTTCTGTAACAAAAAAAGTTGATCTGTCAGAAGATTAACATACCTCTCGTGGCATATCTTGTTTCATATTCGTCCGAATAATAATTTCAATTCCCTGGCAACAATACAAGGAAACAAAATGGAATTAATGTCGATGCAGAAAAAGTCAGATACAATGCAATGATTGTTGAGTATCGTGTACAAGTGATCAACGATGAACTATAAGACCATGAATGAGAGACATTCGTTCTTATATTTCTATTGCAAACAGTGTACTTGTAACGACCTTGAATGATCTGTCTTATTGCAATGCTTTCTAAGTGCTAGATACTGCGTACATGGTCACATCTTAACCAATAGTCCCCCAGTGGATCATCGAAAATATAGGCGTAGTCCGCCGATGGTCCACTGGTGGACCATCATGCTGATTAAAAGGTTCATGTGCTTTTAGGACCTTCATACTTGTATGTGAGATTGTAAACGCTGACAGATGTTGAGATAAAACTTTGAAATGTCATGTGGAAGATCCACCCACCCACGACCCCCCCCCCCCCCCCCCCCGGCTCCAAAGTTACGTATGGAAGCTGGCGCGAATTTTAAAATTGTACACTTGTGTGACAAAAAATGATATAACTCGTAGACTATTTGACCAATCTGCTTCGGGTAACTTTTGTTTTTCAGCTAGAACATCAGAGCATGCACCCGTGCAGGAACCAAAATGCCAAAGCCAATAAGGAGGTTGGGTGGGCCGCTGCCTCCAACTTTCAATGAAAAAAAAACCCGCTATTTTTGCAAGGGGAGGAAAACTTTAGTCTTATTTTCAAAGAATGGTTCTTCTCAACCGAGTGAAAGTCATTTCATGTTCCTGGGTGCATTACATTATCGAATATATCGAATATATGATTTTTTCATTGAAAGTTGGGGGCCGCTGCCCACCCAACCTCTCTTATTGGCTTTGGCGTTTTGATTCCGGCACAGTTGCATGCCCTGATGTTCTAGCTGAAAAACAAAAGTTACCCGAAGTAGATTGCTCAAATAGTCTCCGAGATATAACGTTTTTCTGAAATAAGTGTAAAATTTAAAAATCGCGCGCAAAGGCGGCGGCCAGTGAGTGGTTACTTTCGAAAACCCGCTCGGCGGTCTAAAGGTTAAAGAGTGTCTATTTACAAATTATATTGTTATTTTAATTAAAAGTTACACGAATATTACAATTCGCAGGTTCTATTTGGAACTGGAATTGTTCTAAGGGTACTAGTAGCCTACTCAACTTGTAACAATCGTCATATTAGCTGGATTTTACTCATTTATTGGAAAATATCAATTTGCATATTTTCATGTGAATAACTTGCATAAACGTATACCTATATACTGAATTACTTTTCATAATATTTATGCTTCATCTTATATTACTATATTGTTTGCATATTTTTGCAATATCTATTCTATATCTGTAACAAATGGAATGAATTAAATTTGGCAATTCTGTTTCCAAGTATGTCTTCTATGGATGGTAAGATAAAAGGATTTTTATGGAATCACCTAAGGCAAAGAAACTAGAGTGCGCATCAAATCTCCTGCATACGGCCCTGAACGGCTGAACAGCACCAACGAATCACAGACGTGCGGCGTTGCCTAGTTCAGAACCTGTTTCACCTCGCGACTAAATCGTGTACCTGGCGCTCGGACGTGGCACCGCCTCAGTGCGCTGCTATTGGCTATCGCCATATGCAGGAGATTTGACGCGCAATCTAGGCTTCGTTGCATGTTAAATTTAGAACACCACGCTTTATTGCAATTCGTCATTTATAATTAGCAAAACTTCAGTCATTTCGATGCATTCGCATACATCCCTTGACTAGGCACACAACAATAGGAAATACTCAGGAATAAATTTCCCTTATGATTACATTATCTAACTATCATTCTCTACAAAATAAGTTTAATAGTTATCTATATAAGTCCAGAAATATGTGGTGACTGCAAAACTTGCCACCTAAGCAGCAGCTGCCGCTGATAAATGAACAACTGCGCCAGGATATTCTAATTAACCTTTCAAATAGGCGTAGATTGAAGACCGTCTTGAAGTAATGAAACAGTATCATGTAAAGAGTGACATGTCCTTCCCGGACGTATGAGCAGACTCTTGAAGTACACCATCCCGCCTGGTATATATGAATCTTGTAGCTGGAAGAGATTAATGGAAGTGCATGAGAGAAAGATTGTGCTGTTACTGGGATTTCTTTTTGTGAGTTTCGTTATGATGTACAACTTTGGTTCTTTTTTAATTGCATAATCGAGATGAATAGATTCTGAATTCATATGTTAAAGCGTAAGTTCTGTGTTTTTGTGTCTATTTGATGCAAATCTTAATGTTTTCCCGTGCCGTTGGAAGTATCACGCGTATACCAATATACAGTCTCATGTTGCTCATTCTCAATTTGTATTGAGATAAATATATTCTTATGACTATTAATGTCCTATGGTTGAAACTGGCACGACCGTGTCAAGAGCTCTATATTCTAGTATATCGTAAAATGTAGAAACAATGAATGATTTTCTTTACTTTTCTGAAACCACATCCCTAACTTGGAGAATGTCACAGCAGACCACTGTTTTGGTGGATTGCTGCATTCGTTTGTAAGGTGGTGGTCGAGGTAGAAATAAGTGTTATTTCCGATGTAGTGGATGGGTACGGGTGGGCTCTAACCCACCTGGGAAATTGTCTATCAAACTCTCAGCGCAAGCAAATAGCAAGAATCCCCCACACGGAGGGAAAAAGATAGTGAATAGATATGAAAGAGAGAATCAAGGAAATGAAGAAAGGGATAAATAGAGAAATAAGAAGGAAGAAAATTTAAGTATACAGAGAAACAAAGAGATAAGGGGATGCAGAGAGAAAGAAATAGAGAAACAAAATAAAGAAAAGTGTAAAGAGAAGATGAAAAACAAAGAAAGAAAGAGATGGAGAAACAGAGAAAATAAAAATATAAAAGAAAGAGAGAGAGAGAATGAAAGATATGAATAAAGAAAAAAAAGAGATTTATATAAAGAGATTAGGTCGAAAAGAAAGAAAACTGGAAACAAAGAAACAGAGAAAGGTAAAAGAAAATAAAAAGAGAGAGAAAAAGAAAGATGGAAACAGACGTAAAGAAGAATATGAGGAGAGAGGAAACTATAAAATAATCCGTGACATCCTAAGCAGAGCTCATCCACCAACTATGTGATGTTTTAACAGCTTTAAAATTGAGAAGTACTGACATAGTTTCATTAACCTTAGAAGCGGATTTTGAGAGTATTTAGAGAGATAGAGAGAATGAAATTATGAAACAGAGAAAACAGAACATGAAAATCAACCAAAAAATCAAAGAGAGAGATTGTGTACGTCCATGGCCAATTTCCTATGTTCAACATTCATTCTCATCGTCTCAATTAACCAATGATGTAGAAAAGCGACGTAAAAAAACAGAAATATAAAATGGTAGCTATATTTAACTGCTTTTAGATCCAATGTATTCACATATCCCTGCGTCATCGCTACTTATCTCCGTTCCGATATTCTACAACGTTACCTACGATAACTCAACGAATGTAATAGTGGCATTGTTACTCGCAAGAATTAATTACGTCATCTATTCGAGCCTAAACAATATGCACAGGTGATAGAGATATTGTTAAAGTGATTGCTTGGGAAGAAGGGGCTGTAGGGCCCTTGCCCCAGAACAGCCAACCGACTGAAGAATTGGTATTTCGACCCAGAAATCTCTGAGAAAATCTGAAAAGATAAATTATTTTCACGCAGTCAACAAGACATGCAGCAAAACTTAACGATCAGGAAGAGATAAGCCGGGTTCAGTGAGACATAAAGGTTCGGATTCCAGTCCCGATGAGCCTGTCTGTGCATAAAGTGTACTTAAACGCAAATTCAAAATAATCGCCGCTAAGAGTGCATGGGTCTATTACATACATTGGTTAAAAGCCGGAAAAGAGAGTTTATTAACAACATATTCATACACTAAACTACATTTGCAAATTATGTAGAAAACGTCCATAAAGCGATACTACGTTTTGTAAATTTCATAATAAACACTCGATGAAAATGTTGACAGTTAAGTAAACTTAGTGAGTAAATATACGGACAATCGTGAGGAATGTAAAAACGAGAGTTACGGAACATTATACAATATTTTATACATGCACGAAATACAATCGTTGTGCTATCTACAGTAATCAAAAGTTATTGCGATTTAGTTAGTACTTCACGCAATTAAACAAAACGGAATTGACATTAATGTTATGAAAGAAACTAGTTGGACAACTTTCCATTTGCTGCTGTTTATTGTTTACATCGTGACGTAAAACAAACGTATTTAATGGGATATTAACTTTCAGCTGTATATATTGTTGAGAGTCTCGTTTCTAATTTTACTTTTCACTAAGTAATTCTGTGTGTCTCAACATTGTGGGTTACTGGAAGCATGAAGCTGGTAAGCTTTAGATTTTTTCTATCCTGTGGTAGTTCTTATTAGGAGAGCTTCTGTTGTTATAATGGCAATGTACTTCCCGCATTGCATGTGTGTATTTTTGTTTTGTACTGTTGCTTTTCTACCACTTTTGGTTTAATCGCGACGACGAGGATGAGTCATGCATTAGTCGAAATTGATGACGGGATGCTCACAAAGAACACACATTCCCAAACTCGATCCCAAGAACCAGGCCCGTTGTAAGGGGCAGGGTAAGGGGACTGAAGCCTCGGGCACCAGACAGAGAGAGCACCATTGAAAGCCTTCATTTTTTAACAAAAAGAAGACAAAGTCTGAATATGCGACAGAAAAAATACACTTGGCAGACGTATATTCTGGTAACACGGTGGTTGAATTTTCTGTTTCCCAAATTAGTACGTTATGAATCTTTAAATGTAACCTAAGGTACCTGAACCCAATATGGCCTATTTGCTGTTTCCAAGTAGTTACATGGTTAGCGAAATAGCTGGACCAACTGATTGTATTCTGCATGATCTAATATCGCATAGTCAAGTTATAACTTACTACATCTTACAAAGGGAAACTGTTTATACCTTTAGTACATATTATGATAGCTTATAATTTGTACTTTACAACAACGTACTTAGTTCAGACTTTAATCTGTTATACTGTTTATAACGAAGGGAAAAAATAACACTATGTAATGTGTACTCAATATGGCCTACATAGGAATGAATATATAGTGAAAGACATGCGCAAATGCGACATTTGTTACTCTTATGTCCACCTACTGTGTGTGGAACTTAGGATGATAAAGGACCTTTCATTTTCCCAGACTGTGATGTGTAATCTATGGTTTTCTGGTAACAAATTGTGACATGTCGCTCAATTGTTTATTAATTAATTTGTAAACAATATTATTTGTTTGTGTCATTATGTAATTAAAATGTAAGTGTATCAATATACTTATCCACCTATAAAGACAACATAGTTGTACTTTCTTTACAATTTCTGTTGCATATTTTCATGTTAAAAAACAAAATGTGTGAAGTAACTTTTTTAAAAAAATCTTTCCTGCACCCATGTTATTATTTGGAATTGGCTCCAATTTTCAGTAAACGTCCAGAAATGTTCCCTCCTTTGAATCTTGCAATTAGTTTTAACTTACTGACTTTGTACACTATCACAAACAATCACAAACCTTAGGTAGGCCATATTGGGTTCAGGTACCTTATATTATTTTTAATGAGTTTTCTTTGTTTCCTCGTTTCAAAATTTGCAAGATGTGAATATCACGATTAGAAGAAAATATCGAAGGACGCACATAAAATGTCGGTGCTTGGTAGTATGGGAGGCAATACATCATAATCCTGCCTAGGGCGACAAAATATCTAGCTACAGGGCTGCCGAGAATTTCGATGGCAAGAACGACAGTTAACCACTTGACCTAAACCACTGAGCCGGTCACGATTAACTGGGTATTATATCCCTTATCCTTGCTCCAATAGATGTAAATATTCATAGTTATCATTGACAACATCCACTATAACAACCAGTACCAGATTTAAATTGTCACTTATACATTAAATACAATCTTCTCCGTAAGATGTCAGTGAGGTAAATATTGTAATTTAATGATTCGAATTAGTTTAGAGGTCAAATGATATACACCATGTTAACAACAGAAATTGTTACTCAATGAAAGATCTAGGAATTGTTTTCCATTGTTCATTCTAATGAACTGTAGTTATCAACAGAAAATATGTAGAGGAGAGAACACGAAAATTCTGTACTCAAATTTCCTATTTATTACAAGTATCGTTACACACAGAATGTTTTAATTGATTTACTGATAATTTCTAATCGATTTTAAAAGTTATACCTGTAGCTTCGAGTTTACTAAATGAGGTTTAATATCAAGTGTGGTTCAATCAATGCTGCAATACAGTACATTTTTGCAGTTTCCATATTTCAAAAGTAATTGCATTATGTACAGTATTATTATACTGTTAATATGAAAATTTGCTAATTTTATGGTAAATTGTTCTGCAGCTCTGTGCTTTTATGTTGGCACTGGCAACCTTGCGTGCTGATCCGGAAGTGAAGCCTGCCACTCCTGATTCCATTATAGCATCCAAATCTGATTCGGACTTGTCTGCAGTGAACGGTGCTTCAAACCTTACTTCCGCGAGTTCTGACTCTAATGATGGCGACAGGCTGAAACGAGATGGCGTGCCGATACCTGTGTCGACAGTCGCAGCGGCATTACACCCAACAGGGATCTCTGTTGCTGGAAAGACTAATAGAGAATCGCTGTTTGGAACGACGATCATATCTCCAGGCATCAGTGGTAACATTCTTCCATCTGCAGCACTAACATTCGCAGAACCTTTAACGCTGGCTGGTAAAATATTACCTCCATTAGTTGAAGACGGATATGCACCTTCAGTATACGCAGCTCCTGGTAACATCCAATTGTCCCTTGCCAGTACCTACATTCCAGATAGCAACTTCTACTCGCCCCAGGTAGGAAGTGCATATGCAGCTAGCTACTTGCCTGGACATTCTCCTTTGATCCTTACCGCCACCCCAATTCCTGCTCCTTTACACAATGGCCCTTACACGCATTCTCTAGTAGGTCCACGATATGCATCTTTGGCACCTACCGCCTTTGTATCACCCCTGATAACCGCCGGTCTTGGTTTTGGACCTTATGTTTCAGGGTCACCCATTGCTGCCAGCAATCTACACTCGCACGCCATAGGTGGAAGGTATGCTGGTAGGTATATAACACCTTTTATCACGCCTCAGTTCATACAACCTCCAATTCAAACAGCTGCTTTCCCTTCAGGCCATGTCTTCACAACTCCACTAAGGTTCGTCAGTTTCAAGGGTTGATGTTACCACGGATGTGAGGATATTGTTGTTACTGTTCATTGTTCTGTTGCCATGTTCATTTCAGTAAATTATATGTGTTTTCAGAGTTGTTTGTTTTATTGTTTGTCCCACATTACCAGGATGATATCGATACCGCAAATATCAACCAATATGATAACTGAAGCTCGATCTTATTGGATGACGCAGTAATTGAACTTTTAGCATCTAATCAAAGACCGTGTTGAAGTAATGTACAGTCATGGACACTTGTGGGTTGTAACGACTCTACTGACAGCCAATGGGTTCATCACAGGCCAGATGTGGCCTCAGGATCTTCATTTCAGATCCGAGAAGAAGAATTTATCTCAAATAGCCATTCCATCAGTTTAACTTAAGCGGATATCAAGCTTTCCAGAGGTAACATGACGATGGTTCCTGGTACTGAAATTGACTTTAGCTCTCCAAAGCTCGGCATCTTGTCCAGAATTTACTTCTTCATTAACTAGGAAACTTCAACTGAGTTAAAGAATTTACTTGTTATTTTCGCATTCAATCTGAATGTATAGTTTACTTAATCAAAATGTAAATTACTGTTGGGAACATCAATAATGTGAAGGTTCTCTGCACCCTCTTATCTGATGAGAGGCTACAGAAAAAAACTGAGTTATTAAGTTCATTTTATGTGCGCACAGGTTAATCCTGATTAAACATACACTTAACATGGGATTTGAACCACCAGTGTGTGTTCTTGCCGAGAATAGAATTCGTAAAAACAAATTAACATATCATTCTGTGAGAAGAATAAAATACAGTCTGTTATAATACAATTTTATTTATCAAAGTTTTGATACAATATGACACGTTAAAATCTCACAAAATTTTGTGATAATGTTCCATTATATTTGTTCTGTACTTTCTCTAAAATCTACTTCACAAAGGTTTACAATTTTTAAATAATAAATAAACGTTATAAAATGTGTGTATACAAATTAACTTGCTGTGTTATTACAAAAAATAACTTCTAAAATTTAAAGTATCTAATTTTAACGAAGCTACAAGCATTTCAATTAATGGAAAGATGGTTATTATGTAATTTCTTTGGTGATTCATTGTTCTACATCTTTTAGTATCTATGTATACACTTAAATGTGCAAAAGTACAAAATAATACAATACAAGGCGTAACTACGTATAAACAATTCGTTAACATGTACAATTAAGTTATACCATACATGACTGGGTAAGGTTTTACAGTATATCACATTATACCCACGTACAAAAACTTGTCTATGATTAGTGTTAATTGTCACTAAGGTAATGTAAAGTTATTGAATTTATCAGGTATGTTAATGTGAATTAACAAATGGGAATTTCTCCGTGCTGGGGGATTGACTAGTAACTTCAGGTGCAAGGGAAGTCGCTTCTTCCACTTTGGTATCTGGCGACTCTTGCACTGAAGAAGGAACATCTTCAAGACTGGGTGAAGGGGTTTCCAAGGAATCACTCTTTTCAATCAGGGTTGGGTCGATAATGACAACTTCAGGAATTTGGACTACCTCAGGGGTTCGGATAACTTCAGGAATTTGGACTACCTCAGGAGTTTGTATAACTTCAGGAATTTGGACCATCTCGGGAATTTGGACAACTTCAGGAACTGGTAGCGTTTCACTTCCTTCGCCATCAGAGGTGTGAGAGGACTCAGTGGTTGTTTCGTCAACAGCGGATGGTGTGGTAGTTGAAGAATTGCTCAGAACTGGTGTGGGTGTGGAAGTGAAAGAACTTCTTGCAGAGGCGGTCGAGAATTTCCCGCGAGTTCCTGCAGACAGGGAATTGGAAGGGCTTCCCGAGTACCTGACATTGCCTCTTCTCCTTGCTGAATATCTTGATGAACCTCTGCCTCTGTGCGAGGGCCTTTGGCTTGTGCTTGTGGGTTCAGGAGCATCTGTGCTGGATTCGTTCTTAGCTGCCTCAATGTTCTCTCCCAACTCGGAAGCTGATGGTGCCTCGTCGGACTTGGAACCAGAGTCGTCTTCAACAGTAGACACTGGAGAGTCTCGCTGATTTGAGTCTTCTGACTCTGAGTTAGACTCCTCCAAACCGGTTCCTGAACCTTCCCTGAGTTTAGAAGCTCGCTGTTGACCCAAAGCAAAGACAGATGGCTGTCCCAAATTTGGAAACTGTCCACCTGGGCCTATCCATACCGTTGTGTCAAGAGGACCTCCGTGAGGGTACTTGGGAAACAATGGAAAGTGTGGCGTTACTTGCGTTGTACTGTCAACACCTTCACTAGTGGCAGCTTGAGGCTCTTCTATGCTTGTTCTCTCAGTGTAAGATTTTGGTGTAGTCTCGCCTAGCTCTGATCCTGAAGTATTGAAGGCTGTACTGGAAGGGTATGCGTCTACAGGTGTGCTTTCAGTAGAAGTGCTGTTTAATGCTACATCATGTAGTTCTGATTCTGACGTATCGACGACTGCCCTTGCAAAGACAGTCGGCGTGAGAACCAAGACAAAACAGCAAAATAATTTGGCCTAGAAAGAAAGGTTCAGAAATCAAAAAGTGAAATTTTTAATAGTTTTGTACAAAATTTGTGCACTGGTTTTGTACCTGTGCGCCCTGATAGCAACGCTGATAATGAACGATGCCTACTTAAATATAACAAAACAGAATCACTAACTAATCAATTATTTAACCAGGGTTCTAACTCGTGATTCCTGGATTTGTAGTAATACCTAGAATCTTACTTGTAGATGGCACTGAATATGACATTTATTCACTTATTATAGAACTATATAAGTTTGGAGAGTATTGAGGCATTATTTCAGTTCAAATTATAAAAAAAATACATCATGATATTCATTTGTTGAAATTTATTTCTGACAGCCTTTAATTTTTGAAATCTTCATAAAAATAAAGACAGATAACTATAATGTTCTCATAGTGAATGCACTTAAATAAAGTAGGACTACTTTAACATCACAGTTCATACTTTGTTTTTAGCATAACAATCATATTATTTTACACAGCTCCTAATCATCCAAGAAAAATGTCTGTGCTGCACTTCTACGAATGCTTCTTTAACAATTTTAACGGTTGTGAAAATATGTACTCTTTTCAGAAATGAAAGTTTTGTTTCATTTTTATGCGAATTCCTAAACGTTTGTTTTAAGTTCGTTTCATACTCTGACAGGCTGAGCCTAAGTTTGAAGTGGGATACGATCAACTGTGAAATGTGCGATTGAAACTGTGACACCTTGATTACGAAGTCTGGCTTGAAGAGGTATAGTACAGTAATTCTTATTACATGTGAATTTTCATTCTTATCGAAGTACTTGGAGACAGCATGTTACGCCTCATAGCCGTACTGGCCATTAAAGCAAGGAGGCATGAGGCAACATTCAACTCAATACTTTCCAAACAAATGACTAGAAAATGGTCATATTTAACTGTCGTTCAGAAATGTTATAAAAATTACAACACATAGCAAATATTAACCAGAAATTCGTAATCAATCACTAAAAAACATTACTATTACACAACAAGAGTGTAGTAGAATTGTTTCGATCAGCATTCTCAGAGGAATTAAAATTTAGTAATTTTAAAGTATAAGGTGTAATTAAAACTTTCTAATTTGGAAGTAGTATACACATCAAAAGAGAGAAATATATCCCACTGATAAACCTGAAAAAAATGCTACATATTAACGTGAAACGGAGATCCAGTGAAATAGATTTTAATAGTTTGTGTTCTCTCCCTTACTAGTGCTTTGCGATAAGATCCACAGTCATTTGCTTGTTATAAATGTGGGCTTCCCCGATGGCGTAGTGGTAATGTCCTCGCCTTCTAAACAAGAGGTCCCGGGTTCAATACCCGTTGTAGGCACATTGCACAGTGGTTCGGATCCCACTTTAAACTGTAGGCCCAGTCCCGATTAGCCTATCTGTGCATAAAGTTGACTTAAAACAACAATTCAAGCAAGCAACAAGCAGGTTATAAATGTTTATAATTAACTGTGATTTGTGTAAAAGTATTATCACTAGCTGTAAGAAAGAACCCTAATACTGAAAGCCTTATAACTTGCCTACTTCGCCTACAGAGGTAGATAGAGGTGTATTATCTTCAGCTGATTACACGAATCTAGCTAGTGAGCCTACAATAGCATAGAACGTGAGCGGGAGCGTTAACGATAGGTGCTGGGGTTGGGATGACGTCATCCACTCGCTTGTTTATTGGTGGTTTCGGAAGTGATGACTCCCTCCCAACCTCCTAATGCATAACAGCAGGAGATGTTACGAGAAAATTACTCTACACACAGACATTCGTCACGGACTTTGATAACAGAATGTAACGGTTCGAATTCACTAAGGCCATTAATTCAAGCGAATACAATCTAGTAATGCTTCGTTCATGGCCGTTCTCGTACGACCTTCATTATAAGATAATTGAAAATTATAATTATTGCGTGCTTATTACCGAGACTCTCCAAAGACCTTGAGAAGGTAATTATGCACTCGGATGTGCATAATTACTTCAATGAAAGGAAAAGCGTCCAGGTTTTCGACCTTATTTTTAAAACGAAGGAAACTTCAAGCATGTTATTAGTGAAAACTTCAAATTGATATGGCCTTATTTTGTACTGTATTGCAATGATTCGACCGACGAAAGTTGTGGATCATAGATGGCAGGATTTGTTACTGATGGTATAAAATTATACGCAAAGGAACAATAACCTGATAATAGCAACAATATATATATATACTATTATATCTATATATTGTACCTGCTTATTAATCAGTTTATGTAAGTTGCTGTCCTTAAATTATTTGCTGAAATTAATAAATTTATGTTAACCCAACTAAGTATTTAGTGCTGAAATATTTGTAAACTATCAATTACTAGATGTACATGTAATTAATTTCATTGATCTAAAGTCTTAGGGCTGTATTCTTAAGGTGCATTTAGTAAGAAAACATGAGTTGTAATTCCAAACAATGGGGGAATTATTTGTTTCTATTTTAGTTATTGTTCCATTATTTGCACAGTCAGTAACAGAATTAAGGGATGTATGTAATTTGCGTATGTGTGATTGTAAGATTGTAGATGCGATATTAATTACTGTTTCTCAGCTCTAAATTAGTCACGGTATGAATATAATTCATTTTAGTTACCTTGCAAACCTCTCTCTCTCTCTCTCTCTCTCTCTCACTCTCTTTTTCTCTCTCTCTCTCTACATGTGTGCGTGTGAGTATTTCTGTACTAAGAAAGATCATCAAATAAACAAATATCGATTACTCATATGTTGCATATGCATATTCAACACCTTAACATTTTTTTTTGTAACAATAACTGCTCAGACAATAAAACTGTAAAATGAATTCCAAGAGAGATTTCAGGTTGAAACAGTCCAAGGTGGAGTTGTTTAAGCCAAAGATAGCCTGAAGCCTAATTGCTGGTCAGTATGAGTCTTGGGTAGGATCAGTGGCGGCGATTAGAGGGCGCTGGGGCAGTTGCCCTCCCCACTTTTCGCTACTTTCCCCCCGCACTATGCTAAACCTTATCTACCTTATCTGTATTTGCCCCTCCAGTTATGCCACCTTGCCCCCCCCCCCCCCGGGTTTTGGAACCCAATCGCTGTGCGTATGTATATCTTTTTGTGTGAGAGAGAGGGGGCGTCGTGCAATGAACTAGTTGAAACAAATATTTCCACATTTATTTCTCACTTTATTGCTTGAATGCGACCTGGTCATTTCGGATTGATTGAATTTTTGTTTTAAAGCCCACTTTATGCACAGAAAGGCTAACTGGGACTGGACCTACAGTTTCAAGTTGGATCCGAACCACTATGTGTGTCCACCGGGTATCAAACTGATTGGTCATTTTGGACTTGAGAATAAATTAATGAGAATAAAATGTAGCAAGTGCTAAACTAAGGCTCTGGTTAACCTTACGCATACCTTCTACTTGCGTTTCGTTTATATTTATTCATGTAATTCGACCATAACCCCAGTGAGTATATCACAGTAATACTTTTGGTTTCACGTGGTCTCGAACATAATGTAAAGCCCCACCAGTTGATCAGTTTAAACCTGAGAAATACGTGAAGACATGGATGCAAAACCACATGTTGCAAATGGCACATATTCAAGTAAGAATGTGTGCAAACACGTTTCAGTGACAAATGTGGGACGTAAAAAAAAAGATACTTTGAAGTGCTCTCGAGAACACAGGTAGAAAAGGGTCCAAGAGAAGACTAATGCTCAATGTAAGTAGTTCTGTCTTACAAACTGACAATTTCAACAACAAAATAAAATACAATAACATGTTTTACTGTAGCCTTTAAGTTTAAATGTATTAATTATAATAAACCATTCATTTTTTATTTTAAAGAAACCTTCTCCCTTGTAATATGCATCTTGTATGCCAGTTATGAGTACATCATCAATATTTACAGTATTATACTATCAATGCCATTTTTGTAGAAGTAAAATTATTTATTCCATAAATTTAATAGGAACAAAATCCAATGTTAATGGAAATATAATCTGCACTTAACGTTTAACGAAACTTAGAGTTAACCATACATTTTGGGACAACAGGTTATTGATTCAGTCAGTTCGTTACCCTGCACTGGTTGCAGGATAAGAAAGGAGATTTGAAACATAAGCAGATTCGTACATAAAAAAAGAACGTGGAGGAACTGTATTTGGTGTCAGCTGCAATGAATTCTGGGCCTTGGACCCCTTCCCCCCTAAGCTCCATTCTTACTTCCATAAGCACTTCAACAAAATGCCGAACACACATATCCAGACAGCTTTGCACATCACATCATCATGAACAAATCGTGTAGCTACAATAATCATGTGTAAGCAATATGTATCAATTTAATGTGATATTTAGTAGGCTTTCAGACCGAAGCGACAAGAGACAAGGGACACGTGCCACTTGGAAACGAACTTTCAGAAATAAGGTGACCTACGTGACGGAGTGGTTAGCACAGTGCGCTACGATACGGCGTTCGAGTCCCGGTTGTGCATAGGTATTCTTTGTGAGTGTCCCTTCAATTTCATTATATCATCACTCATCCTCATCTTCGCGATTAGCTAAAAGTGACAGAAAAGCAATGTAAAATAAACCAAATCATTCACCTTCAGAAATACATACAACCTTTGTACCAAACAAGCTGCATATGCCTATAAATAGCAAAGTAACTAATTTAATTGTTAGGCCTGTTCATGGGCCTTCCCCCCACCCCCTGGAAAATGAAAGTCAACCAAAAATTATATATTTCACTCATATAATTTCATTTTAGTCACAATAATATGTGTTAATTATTGCATTAACATCATAAGTTCAAATTTAAGCAATGTTTTTTTAGGGAACTACACTCTTTTGAGGAAAAATGTGACTTGTTTGCCCCCCCTGGAAAAAAATACCTTCCTTGCCCCTCCCTGGAAAAAATCCTGCGGACGTCCATGGGCCTGTTTCTTGCAAACTAATAACATTAATATGTTACTGCAGTGTAAACATTTAGAGATACCCCTGCTCAAGTGTTCCCACACAAAATTACCACTGATCGTATAAGTTTTGGATGTGGATTGTCTCTATAATAAATAAAATATATAGCAACATTTACAATTTAATGTGTGAGAGCTGTGAAAAACATCTTAATAACCTTTTGGAAGTATACTACAAGCGTACAAGCAACTTTTGAATAATTTTAGAAAAAATAGATTGCCTCACAGATTGCGTGGAGATACAGATATCAACTTGTAATCAAAGGTTCAATATCCAATGGAGGCACATTGCAGAGGGGTTCAAATCCCGCTTTAAACTAGACAAACTCACGTTTGGCCTATCTGAAGAAAGAATGCAATGAAAACAAATGTCAATGTTTGGATAGTGATTGACTAAATAAAATATAAAATATAAAGTATAAAATAAATAAAAGGATATTAGCTCCTTAACGAAGTTACCGTATTGAAAGTATACTGTCAGTAAGATAATAAAAGTGAAGAATGTGAGTGGTGTGGTACAGAACTATGCAAAGTTGAAGTTTAAAAGGCAGTGGAATATCCTGGGTATGTGGTTGGGTTTGATTCTATTTGTCCACTTTCGTTAAAAATAAAATTTAACGCCATCTATCCGAAGTGAAACGTACCGAAATACAGTACAAACATGCGATATGTGGAAACACTTGAATAAATAAAAGTATAACGTATGAAACTAGGAGCTCACCATTCTCCGTAATTCCAAGAAACGATATCCTCTAGAAATACACAAGTAAAAGGCAATACTAAGTTTATATACTACCCCCTGTCCAAGTTCAGGGTTACACAAGTTGTAAGTGTGAAGCCGTTTAAAACGGACGCAACTTTTCTCCTAATTAGAATCCAATGGCGTGTTAATAACTGCAAGCGAAACGCCATTGGTCCTTGAACCTAGGACGTCATCCGGAAGACTACCAGTAGTTGCGTTCAAATGAACAAGAAGGAATTCGATGGATGCGTGTGAGAAATTCCTTTTTCCTGAATATGTTTGCATTTGGGCTTCCTGTTTTTCTTGCCATGTACTCTCTGGTATTGTTGCTATTTCCTACATGTCAACATTTACTCACCGCTGAATCACTCGGTGTGTGGTACTATATGAAGCGTGGCCAAGGAGCGTTCTTGAACACCGTGTTCGTCGACCAATTAGTTCCTTACAAGCACTGGCGTACCCGGAGGGGTGGGCTGAAGGGGCTACAGCTCCCCCGAAACTTTTAGAAAATAAAAAAAACTTAACATTACCCCCGATAACCATTCTTGTGTTTGAATAACTTTTAAAACGAAGGTTTAAAGTGATAATTGAAACTCATATCTCATGATAATAAAACGACAACAACGGGGTATCATCAAAATTGATTTACGCCGCTGTATTCTATGATCCAAGCAAATATTAAATCACACTCTGTTCAGTAAAGGTTAGATTCATGACACTGAACCCGCGTTCGTATTCAGCTGTAGATATTGGTAACATTTTAATTGAATTCTCATAATCCTAGAGTGAGGTGGAAATTAGTTTTGGATTTTCTTTGTAGATGTGAAAATATTTAACAAATGACGCACATATGTTTTCACTTACATGAAAGTTCACTGACATGTCTCCATAAAACATACGTTCATCTACAAGCATGTGTGTGTGCATTTAATAGGACTACATGCGAATAGAAACCTAAGTCTTCATATTGGCCACCAAAGATCTACAAAATTACTTTCGAACGTATGGTTTTCCTCTAACTCCTGACCTACCGGCCTCCAACGAGATGAAACAATCGTTCCAAGAGTAGCCATGCCAATTTCGTGCTTTGCTATAAGAACTGAAGCATTTTGGTTTTGCATATACAATGATAGTACTTTCAGTACTTGTATAGAGTCTTAAAATATCATAAATTGCATCATAAATAACCACTTTCATAAATGCCTTACTAATTCTTGAAACCTGAAACTCCTACGAGTCGATAGGGGACCTCTCGACTTACTTTTATAAAACACTACAGATCTCAACAAGCTCTCGAACAGGATTAAACGACGAGGAGACCCAACTCACGTCAGAAACACCGCCAAGTTTTAGTATTCGATAGAAAAATAGCCTGCTTGTTAAACAACAGAAGTCTGAAAAAATACAGAATACATGGCATCTAAAAGAGAGACAGCCAGGGGTGCCAATTTTCAAAAACATTGGGTGGGTTCAAGCACCTGAATTATAAATTTACAAAAAAATCATAAATTATTGGGCGGGTCCGGGCCCCACGGACCCATATAAATTGGCGCCACTGTGCCCAGTCGACATAAATTGATTAATGATTTTATTTTGTAGGTATAGTGCGGTAAACGTAATTGAATTCAACTGGAACACCATAAATACGATATAGTTTACAAGTAGGTTGCAAATAATGATTCCTGGTTGTGTTGTTTCATTCATAAGCAGAGATTTGATGCTTCAAAGCGGGGAGGGGGGTGAGAACCCCACCTATCGCCCCATCAAATCGCACCCTGCATTGTAATGAATAGATGCATATGTGTTCGCTACTTTCAAATGACAATATTCTGATTTTCCGTTCCATCACATTCCAAAGAACCCAAAACGATGTCTAGGGCTTTATATGTTTCAGAATTATCTGTTTTTAAAATAGTCATAAATCGTATAAAAATAAAGAAATAAAATGTATTTATGAAAAACATAGGAAATCCGTAAGTATCTTTATACACACACACACCATTATACAGTATGTAACATTGTTATTCGTACACGTAGAATTTCCGAGGAAAAAATGTCATATCTACTAGTAAATATAATCTTTTTCATATGTACCTGGAAATTAATGTTAATGAAGGTTTCACCAACAAATGTCAATAAAAATGTATGTTTGTATGTTCAAAGTGTATAAACAGAGCATATAATTTGTGTGAAAAGAGAAAAACACGCTCTTTCATGCAACATTGTTATTCGTACAGGCAAGAGTTTCAATCTTCCTCGCATACAGCGCCACCGCTATTCGGGCGATTTCGTGTAGTTTGCAACTTCGTAACAAGTTTAAACATGCAGGCGCGCTCCCTGTCAAGCGGAATGCTGGCGTAGGTATTGTTGTATGCCTATCGTCTATCTATCAGCGTGTTCGAAATGGGCAAGGTGAAGGAACTTAGTTCCGATCTGAAGGATGTTATTATAAATTTGGCCCTTTGAGGTTATTCGTTAAGAAACTTTAGACAAACAGTCAATAAATCACACTCCATAGTTCAATACATAGTAAAAAAACTTAGAGAGGAAGGTTCAACACAGAATGTGTCGAGAAAACCAAAAGAGAGACGATTGAATAAACGTGATGAACGCTTTATTTTAAAAAATAGTGCGAGAAAAAAACCCTACTAAGTGTTCCTCAGTTACGACCGTTAGTAGAAAAGGTTGCTGGCAAGATGATGTCCGATCAAACTGTCCGACGTGCCTTGTGGAAGCATGGATATCATGGCAGAATACCAGAAAAGAGGCCGTATGTAAATAAGGTGAATCGCAGGAATATACTTTCATTCGCGAAAGAGCACATCCACAAGGACCAGGAATTTTGAGATATTGTCATATGGTCAGACGAGTCCAAGATGGTGAGTTATTAATGATTTGGGGGCTGTATGTCGTCCAATGGTGTTTGTACCATCCAGTTTATTGATGGTATCATGGATGCATATGTCTATCTGGACATATTGAAGAACAATGTAAAGCAGAGTGCCCAAATATGGACATGCCGCCTATCTACAGATTCTTACAAGACAATGACAGTAAGCGAGTTAACATGAATTGTCTAATATGGAATGTGCCCAAACTACTACAAACACCAGCTCAAAGTCCAGACTTAAATCCCGTTGAGCATTTATGGGCAATTTTGAAGAGGCGAGTCCATAAAGCAGGCGTCAAGTCCAAACAAGAGTTGAAAACTGTTGTGCAAGCCGAGTGGAATAAAATAAGGTCTGAAACATGTCGGAAACTGGTTAATTCTATGAAGAACAGGTGTCAAGCAGTAATTAAAGCCAAAGGATACGCATCAAAGTATTAGAACTGTCAGTCAATTTGCTCTGAATATACTTTTTCCTTTTATATTATTAAGTGTACGAATAGAAAAGTTGTACAAAAAATGGCACGTTTCTCTTTCAGTTTCATTTAATTTATTATTGTCATTGGTTATACAGAATTTGGGTAAGATTTTATGTTCTTAATGATATTTGTTATTGAATTGTAAAGAAACAATTTCAAAAGAGTGTATTTCCTTTCAGATATTAAAGCATTTTCTTTGAAAATTCGTGTGTACGAATAATAATGTTACATACTGTATATATATATACACACACGGATACACACACGTGGAGGACGAATTTTGTACCTCGCAAATGAAAAATGTGTCTGCGACACTATTTATGCACCATCCAAGTTCACAAGTTCAACCCACGCCCTAAAATATCCTGCGTACGCCAGTGGTTACAAGGGTTAGTCAGAGTTAAATTGGTTAAATTGAACTCTGACATCCATGTTGTAATCGTTAAATCTCCGAATTTTCACTGTGACTGATCCATATTGCCACAATTAAATCTGTAAAAACCAATTGTGAAGAACCATGCCACACAAAAATCTGTAAAATTGAACTGTGACTAATCCATGCTGTCACAGTTAAATCTGCAAAATTTAACTCACTAATCCCTGTTTTCACAAAAAAACTGCAATATTTAACTATGACTAATCCATGTTTTTACAGTAAAATCTGTAAAAATTAACTATGATAAATACATGTTGTCAAGATAAATCTGTAAAACTGAACTGTGAATAATCCAAGTTGCTGGCTCCCGTGACGTAGTGGTTATCACATGATCATGCTATGACGCCAGGAGTGCCGGGTTCGAATCTCGGCCTGGGCACGGACGTTTGTGAGTGTCTATTCATAAATTTCATCATATCATCACCCATTCCCATCATCGCAAATTAGCCAAAAGTGGCACAGAAATCGAAGTAAAATAAAACAAATCAATCAATCACTAATCCATGTTGCCACAATTGTATCTGCAAAATTTAGCTATGACTAATCCATGTTGTCATAGAAAAATCTGTAGAACTTATATATGATTAATCCATGTTGTCACAGAAAAATCTGTAAAATTTAACTATGACTGTTAAATCTGTGAAATTGAACTGTGACTAATCCATGTTGCCACAATTATATCTGTAAGATTTTACTGTGACTAATATATTTTGTTACACTTAAATATAAAAATTTAATTGCATCCAATCTATGTTGCAGAGTTGAATCTGTTCAATTTCATCTGACCAATTAACGTTGCCACAGTCACATCTAAAAACTTTAAGTGACTAATCGATGTTGTTACAGAAAAATCTGTAAGATTGAACTCTGACTAATTCGTGTTGCTAAGTTCAATCTGTAAAATTGAACTGTGACTAACTAATCCATGTTTGTCACATTTTATAAATTTAATTGTGACAACAACAAATTCAATAGTAATTGTTATTTATGCACCTGACTTAAACCATACGGTGCATAGTTATTCCTATTATTGTGATTAATACTTCAATTGTATGACAGGTTAATATCCATGCTTTTCTTGTGTGTGCGCCACGCTTTGGGCAATTGCTGGCTCCTTGATCGACTTAATGCCTCGGTTCCATGTATTAGCTACTCGTCGTCCTTATCGCGATTATCCAAAAGTGGCAAGAAGGGGATGCTAAATTACAAAAGATACAAAATAGCATTGTAATCCTATTTCTGTTTCCAAGTTTCCGCGCGCTGCATATATGACAATGACCTTCAGGTCTAAAATTATACACGTTTGAGGCACACGGCACAGTGGTTCGGATCCCACTTTAAACTGTAGGTCCAGTCCCGATTAGCCTTTCTGTACAGAGACCTGTACAGTGTCTCTCAAAAGTTTTAGGACAACGACATTTTAAACTAGGCAACCCAATTTACACAAGCCGTTGGTGGGTTGCGTGCAGAGTTAGGCTCAATTTCAGGGTTGCCACATGCACAATAGATATTTATAAAATACGCGAAAGAAATATAAACAAGTATTATTGTATAAAATTATTAAAAATATCACTATTATATCGCAAATGACAAAATTCTTTCTGAAAGAAAAAAATAGGTTTTCTAGTATTTCATCGCTGATGAGTCTACAGTAAGGAAAAGAGGTGAGAGGAAACGAAAGGTTACAAAGGAGAGGAGAAATAGAAAGCGAAAGGAAAAGTAGAGGAGAGAAGAAAGATAGGATAGACGAGGAGAGGAGATGTAGTGAGGAGAATGGAAAAAGATTCGAGGAGAGATGAGGAAAAAAAGAACAAAGAAGAGAAAAGAGGAGGAAAACGAGACGAGAGGATATGAGGAGACGAGAAGAGGGAAGTGGAGAGTAGAGTAAAGGAGAGAAAAAGAGAAGATCGAAAAAAGAGAGTGCAGTGGAGTCGGAAATCTAAGACAGGAAAGGAGGTAAGAGGAGTGGAGAAGAGTGGGATGGAGATAAGATGCGAGAAAAGTAGGGAAGGCGATATGAGATAAAAGCAGAACAGAAAGAGGGGAGAGAAGAAGGAGAAGGAACTGGAGAGAAGAGGTAGTTGCAGAAAATATCGTCTGAGCGTCAAGAATGAATGCATTGGTCAAAATATCGACATGAAACATTCAATAACATTCTGAAATGTATTAGAGAATATATTAGATCGGTGCGAAATGCCTTTTGGCTGAGTTCAGAGCAAATTAAAATCTTCCATGTAAGATCTTTGATTTTACCTGCGATTACACCACTAAAAAAATGAACGTAATTTTTAATATTTATAAGAATTATTCAATTTTTCTCCACTTCTCGGTTCGTTGAAATTGAGATTTTGTAATTTAATATTTCCCCTCCCCCCATCGTTAATTCCAAACTGAATCATTCCATTTCACAGCGTGGATATTGAACACAATGGGATATGTCTAAAACTTACGAAAATTTTCTGCCACCGGAAGGGTTTGAACCTACGACCATCAGATTGACAATCCTGAACGGTAGCCACTACCCTACAAGCTTTCGCTCCTCAAACAACGTACAAGAAGGACTACACCACGCCTTTACTGCCAGAAAAGTATGGGGCATTTAATGCTTCCAGTGTTTTAAAGTCTGAAGAAGGGTATGGATAATATTAGCAGTTCTCCCTTCCTTCCTACAACTTCAGATGCAGCTATTGCCCTCTGTAACGGGCACGAAGATGATTTATCTTCCGAATTTCCTGATCAAGTTCTACGTTTCAGGAATGTTCTAAAATTTAAAATCAAGTACTTTGGCAAAGTTTCTTCTCCTTGATAGCTCTTCACTAGCTTCCAGTGTTCTCTGTATTCTGTACCGCCTTCTGTTTGTTTCCTACTCTTCAAGTAACAACCAAGTAACAACAACAAAAAAGAACTATCTTTCTCAAAATTGAAACTTAGGAAAAAACTTCTGGAAGGTAGTGTCGAATGGTATGATTCAGCCCAAATTTAGCGGACTCAGTAATCTCACTCTTGAACGAGAAAGTGCAAGATCTAATGTAAAAGTATCATTCGCTGCCCAGAAGCCAGCTTTCTGTTATGCAAGGTGGTTTGATTTAAATCAAAATTTAAATTGGGGAATTCTATTTTAAAAAACACTTATTGAAATCACTTTAAATAAAATTACAGAATAATGTACACAAGAAATTTGTAGATATCAGAATCACTTTTTGTGAAAGTATATTAATCTCGTATTCATTTAATGATGTTTATTATGCTCTAAGAAAGGAAATAAAAGAAACAAAATATATGTACTGATGGGCTGAAGCTCATACAAAAGTAAATGTAATATGCCATCTGAAAAAAAATACTTAAATTTCCCTTGTTTTAAAATTCAATAATTTTTAAAAGCAAAAATTTTTTTAAATAGAATAATATACAAAATACTAATCATGTTAAACTGTAAATAGTGTCATTTTCATTAAAGTGTAAATAAATATGGCAGCTGATATTTGGCTAACTATCATTAAAAACACTAAAATTCGGCTACAAAGACTGCAAAAATTATTTAAAGTTAAAAATATAAAGTAATTCCAGAATTTATTATTTTCACTGTAAGAAAAGTTACTGAAATTGTAATAGTTTCATTAACACACTCAACAAACATTTTGATATTAGGTTCATTATGTTCAGTTCCAGAAACAGAGAAATACATATTTGCATGTAATTTGTCATTTGCTTTAATCAAACTGTTCAAATATTATACAGGGTCGTTTATCAGAAAAAGCCTTTCTATATAAAAAAAAATGTCTATGTGTATGGTGTCAAAAAGAAGATCGATCTAAATAAAAAATAAAAATTATAAATAAAAATAATTATTTTTATCCATCCAGCTGTTAAGAGGGCGGGGGAGGGGATAAGTAAGTATTCGTATTTTCTTCTTTTGAATACATAAATGTCAAAGAAAGATATGTTGTAATGTGTGAAAATTCAGATGTAGAGCATCGATTTGTATAATTACACTAGTCTGCATGGCTAAAAATGTTTTTCAAATTTTGGGTGTTTTATATGCTCGCTGATTCTGAAAATGACAGTGGTTTTTCCCCTATCACGTAAGATATTCTAACAATTCAATATTTATGAACTTAGGTACTCTAAGCTACGTTTTTCAGAAGTTCAGACGTTGGTCGATAGATGTCTCGGCTTACATTGACAGCAATTTTTACACGATCCTGAAGCTAGTTTAAAGAAATCTTTCACAAATGAATCTGCTAAAAGCAGTATTATATAACTCGTTTATTTGTCATAATAACAAATAATTTTATTGTAGTTAATTTAGAAAACTTTTATTCCCCGTTTTCATTCATAAAAGCCCGTAATGTAGTAGTGCCATATGACGAACAACATGGCATTTCGTGGGTGTCGTAATAGTCCAGATGTGTTTTGCTACATTTGTGGTGAATTTGTTCCTAAGAGACAAAGACAGAACATTATATATTTTGTAAAGAAAGCTTATTACGCGTACTTTCATATCAAACTTGGCGATCAAGATAAATCATGGGCTCCGCATAAAGTATGCCGCTCCTGAGTGGAATCTCTACGAAAGTGGACTAAGAAGAAATTGGAAGCTATGCCTTTTGGAGTTCCCATGGTATGGAGAGAACCTAAAAATCATAGTGACGATTGCTACTTCTGTTCGTGTGAAGTTATAGGATATAGTGCTAAAAGTAAGAAGCAAATATTTTATCCAAATATTCCATCAGACCTGTGTTGCACGCACCATCCTTTCTTCAGTGTGGTGCTAGTGATTCTAGTTCAAAAAGGGACAACATAGATGTAAGTGAAAAGGAAGATGACATTTATGAACCCCCAAGTGGCTATTGTGGCCTGAAACGTTTCACACAAGGCGAAGTAAATGATTCAGTTCGAGATTTGAGGCTAACTAAGGAGTCTGCCAAATTACTTGGTTCTAGGCAGGCTGCAGGAAAAGAACCTTCTGGCCTCTGGTACAACGTTTGCTTGGTACAGACATCGAGAAAAACAGTTTGTGTCCTACTTTTTGGAAGAAGAATCCCCTGTGTATTGTTGTAATGTACCTGGTTTAATAACGAGTTTCGTTTTCCTTACGTACCAACTGATTGGAGACTATTCATCGACTCGTCGAAAACAAGTTTAAAATGTGTTTTGTTTTACAATGGAAATAAAATTCTGTTCCTATTGCACATTCTGTTTTACTAAAAGAAACGTACGAAAATTTGAAAATGATTCTGGTTTGAATTAAATATTTGGAACATGGATGGGTAGTGTGTGGTGATCTAAATGTTTTGGCCATCATACTTGGACCACAATCAGGATATATCAAAATGCCATGTTTTATGTGTGAGTAGGACAGAAGAGCAAGAAATTAACATTGGATAAGAAGACGGTGGCCACTACGTCAGTCGTGGAATCCAGGATCACTAAATATCGACACGAAAGTTTATTAAATCATGAAAAGGTTATACTTCCCACTCTTCACATTAAATTAGGGTTAATGAAACAGTTTGTAAAGGCATTTGACAAGGAGGGGCAATGTTTCAAATGCATTTGCAGTACATTCCTGTCGCTAACATATGGGAAGATAAAGGAAGGTGTTTTGTAGGACCCCAAAGCAGAAAGCTAATAAAGGATGGAGCCTTCGAAGCAACAATGACTCAAGCTTGTCACGTGCAAGTTCCGACGATACAACGAGAAAGTTGCAAGGAGGAATGGTTTCTCGGAATCGACGAGAGATGGCAGCACGCTATATAAAGAGGAGCAAAGGAAATTATAAAAAACTTAGAGCGGAGAAGAGGGATTATATATATTATAGTAAATTGAGAAATATATAAAAAAGAGTTCAAATACTATAAAATAAATAAATAGAATGTTGTATATAGCAAATTAAAATAATTAAGAATGTGGCCGCATATGAAATGTTTAGGAAAGTTATTAAGTAGGCGAACGAATTCACAAATCCATCTCTTTAATTTTGTGACGAGGAGAACATCGTCAGTGTTTTGATTGTTTGTCCCCGGTGGCGCTGTGTCAAATTAGACGCCCCGAAGCACTTTTCTGTTGCGCTCTTTATTAGTCGCACTGGGCAATTGGCAGCGCTTGTTATCAGCGATCCTGGTTATTCCCCTTTGGTCGTTACATAGGAGGTGGCGCTATTGTCAGTTTAGTCGACCCTACTCTTTCTACAAGTATAGCTTGTATTGTTGCCAAAGAAGCGGGGAAAGCGAGCGCATAAATAAGATACGCTTTAAAAAAGAAAGATAATAAATTAAAAGAAGAAGAAGCCTTTTCCATATTAAAAGAAGAAGAAGCCTTCCCGATTATCAAAGAAGAAGAAGCCTTTTTGATAATAAAAGAAGAAGAAGCCTTTTCCATATTAAAAGAAGAAGAAGCCTTTTTGATAATAAAAGAAGAAGCCTTACGATAATCAAAGAAGAAGAAGCCTTGTTGATAGTCAAAGAAGAAGAAGCCTTTTTGATAACCAAAGGAGAAGTAGCCTTTTCGATTATACATATATATATATATATTCTCTATATTTTTGTATAGTTTTCAGAATATAGATCCGCATTTAACTATATCCTCTTGGCTATAAAACGCTTTCTTATTTGGAATTCTCGAATAAAGAACCTGTCCCCCTGAGATTAAGATATGTGTAGCCGTGGTGAATAACTTTAAGTACGTACCCCCAAGGGGCGTAGCAAGCTGAGAAAGAAACTTTTCTGGGAAACAAAAAGAGCACAGACTATGAAGAAATTGTTGAAAATATGTTGGAAAAATTTCATAACCTCGGTTGTTACCTGAACCTAAAATTTCACTTTTTACATTCGCACCTTGATTAGTTTCCAGAGAACCTAGGAGAAGTGAGTGAGGAACAATGAGAAAGGTTCCACCAAGATATGAAAGAGATGGAATAAAAATACCAGGGACGTTGGAGTGTAAATATGATAGCACATTACAGTTGGATATTAAACAGAGAAACGTTAGATGAAAAGCACAAGAAACCTACCAAAGTTTACAGAATGAAGCGCATGAAAAAGAACTAGAAACATGAAACAAATAATAAATTTTAATTTTCTTGCATTTAACTACGCACTTCCAGTATTTTTAAAGGCTTATTTTGTGTTTGCATATGAAAATAAATATTAATATTTAGTTTAGTAAGTACATTTTTTCTTTAAAAAATCCGATAATGGGTCATAGATTACATAATGTGAGTGCACATTTGTAAATTTTCCCCATCAATTTGTAGACAATTCTTACGTGATAGGAGAAAACTGTTATTATTTTTGAAATCAGCACGTCTTAAATAGTAAAAATCTCGTATCAAACAAAAAAAACAATTCAAACTTGATGTTAATATGCAGACCAGTTTTTATTAATGTAAGTGTAGCCACAACCAGCCATTCTAAGTAATTACATAAATTTTCTGGAACTTGAGGGACCCAAATTCGTTTCTTGCGGACGCGTACTTTACAATTTTGTTACACCACTGCGTCAAATATTTAATATTACAAGAACGTTAAGACGTAACAACAAAATGAGATTCACAATTATTATTATCATCTAAGTCCTAAAATTCAAAGTTAACTGGTACAATTAATGTGCAACGAAGTCAAAATTGCTAATGAAAAAAGTCAAATTAGCTGTATCAATTGATTACACCAAAGATTTCACACTTATGGGGCAAATAACTATCGTTTTAAGATTTGTTGATGTTGAAACCGATTGTGTCGAAGAGCTTGTAGGTAGATACTTTGGGCCCCTAGACAGGATTGTGGTTTAGCGCACCCCCTTCCCACCACTCTATCAAGCACCGACATTTTATGTGCGTCCTTCGATATTTTCTTCTTAAGCCATGGTTTGTGACATTTACATCCTACAATTTTTGAAATGAGGAAACAAAGAACGACTCATTAAATAATATATATGTTATATTTAAAGATTCTTAGTTTGTATTTCTGATTTTTTAAAAAAAACGTTTAGCACATTTAAGGATATTTCAGTTGTCTTACTGCCTAAAGAACATCTTGAAAAACGTACTATTACTACTACTTTTGTTTATGAACGTTCCAGCAGCGTGTTACTGTACCTCTGCCAAGTGTAAATTTCTCTGTCGCTTACTATTCAATATAATTTTCGTCAGAAATGTATTATTATTAGGCTATTATATAAATATGATAATCTGCTGGCGTTTCCTTGATGTCTGTGTATCGATTCACATTGATATTTCATACTTAAAGAACGGATGAGGCGGCCTTTCATTCTAATCTCGCCCAGGGCCTCGCGATATGTTGCTACGCCACTGTAGTATAACTAAGATTTTGTAACTTCTCAAATTAGTTTCATTATTATGTCAAAGCGACTACCACATATTTTTCAATTTTTTTTGAAGGTCTTGAAATAGGTTTGTGTCTCTTGTTAATTTTATGTCAACTTTATGAAATCTTAAATCTTCTCTCGGTTTCATTTTTACGTCGTTTGTTTGTTGAAATATGTAAATAGCATTGCCTGTCTATCAATGCGGTCTGTAGAACTAGATAACTAGCAACAACATGGCGAACGACGATTTGTTGAAAGAGATAACAATAATCAAAAACCTTTTATAATGCAAATTCTGATTTCACGTTCCATTTTATGGAACATCGTGCCTTAGTGTGGAGGGGTGATATCTTGTGGAGGGGTGATATCTTGAAAAACTAATTCGGATATTGAATTGACAAAATTACACCAGAGAGAAAATCTGTTTAATTGATTGATTAATTTATTTGGTCACTTTATGCACAATAAGGCTAATCGGGACTGGGCCTACAGTTTAAAGTGGGATCCGAAGCACTATGTACCTTCACCGGGTATCGAACCCGGTACCTTTTAATTACAAGCCGACGACACTACCACTGCGCCATAGAGGAGCACCCACAAAAAATGTTTAATGTAGAACAACCACAAGTCACACAAAGTTTCAAAATATTGACGATGGCAGTCGCCCCCCTTTTTTGCCACTTTGTCACCACGCTAACTTTATGTACCAAGGGAAATTAAACTGTCCTTGCCCCCCCCCACTTTTGCACCTTTTACCCCTAGTTTTGGAACACAGTCGCCGCCACTAGCTGTGAGTGATACAAATGTTTTCTGACAAGGAATAAATGTCTGCAATTTCAAACTGATATACCTGATGAACATTTTAAGTGCTCCTAGACCAGTTTAGAATCTAAAAGTTGGCAACAGTGACTGCGTGACTCATGTATCTGGAGATGGTGCAAAACCGGAATGAGCGTTCTCTGAAGATAAGCAAGCTTGGTCTTGCAAGGTTTCAGTTACCCGTGGGCTTTCAATGCTTGACGGGTCAAAACTTAGGTCTACAGTTTTACTCGCCCGCTCGCCAGCCAGGCGGGCCTAGTAAGCGAATTTACCCGATGTGCAGGTCTCTGTTTCTGTGCATAAAGTGGACTTAAAATAATAATTTAATCAATCAATCTAAAATTATACAATGTTAAAAATATGTAAGACCTCATACTTTTCTTGACGTTTCTGCGATTTTTTTTTAACTAATCCTGACAATGGTGGCCTAACCAGCATGAGTAGCTCTGGAGGGGGACACTTCTTTGGGATACAAGCCCACCTCATAGCACGCAAAAGAGAGTAGATAAACATTTTTTTTTGTCCCAAATATGAATTTTTTGTGTCCAGGACTGGTTTTCTTAACAAACGCTTTCTCATATCCGAGGAAAAAATAGTCAAAAGTACGAAAAGATAGCGTAACACATACTCTTCTTTACGAAACTTCGCCGCACACCGCTAGACGAACCGAAAGTGTCAATCCATATCTAATGATCAAAAAATAATAATAATAAAATTGGTTGCTTGACCATTTTCTAAAAATGTCATTTGTTGTTGTTGTAACCCCTATGCAAGAGTAATTCAAAGCAGACATTATTTCCAGCATTTCTTGCCTTTGCAGACAGTTACGATAAATTTGACATCTCAGCTAAGAAAAATAATAGAATGCTAGGGTAAAAATATTATTTCAGTACATTTCGAGCTACATTTTATGTCTCGTATCTTATTTTGCCATCTCAAATGCAAATAGCTGAAATTCAGAGCCAAAACTGATATTCGCATTTGAACAAAAATTAAATTTAAGATTTTTTTACCAGAGAAGTAACGTAATATAAGAGTCATATCCAACATATCCAAAGTTGAAGCAGAAAATATTTGAGCTCTGTTACTGGTTTCCTCTTTTGTTGTTTAAAAATGTTCTTCGAATTTCATTTTTTTCGAACCCCAATATCTCTAGTGAGGAACTTAATAAAAAAATGATATTTTCAGCATAAAGAGTACTCAGTACAAAAAAAAATAGATAACAAAGTTACAACAGGAGGATGTTAGGCAGGAACAGGAAAATTTATATTATTAGTTATAGAAAAGTAAACTTTTTAATAAAACATCATGTAAATACAATTATTATTCTTATCAATTACATCATGCCAGTGACATAGTAATCCCATTAATATCCATAATGTATGAAAGGTGTAGGTTTGTCTAAACAGATTAACACATGCAACCGAAATACCATTAGTTGGAAGCAGTGGCGCAGATTGGGTTCCAAAACTGGGGTACAAGGTGCCAAAACTAGGGGGCAAGGATAGTTTATTTTCACTTGGTAGAAATGGGTTAGCATACTGCGGCAGTAAAAGCTGCAAAAAGTAGGAGTGGCAACTGCCCCCCTTCGTCCCCACCTCCTAATATCCGCCACTGGTGCGAAGCTGCAACTACTCCAGTAGCCAGTCTTGCCTCCTTGCTTCATCTGAATGTTTCTAAGTGAAGTGAATTTCCGAATTAACATTTTTGCATGGACTAATATAAAATGTTGAGGTTCCAAGAAAACGTAAAATCAGAAGTTATCAAATTATTATAATTAATTTACCATCAGTTTATGAGAAGCGACCATGCTTACTTGCAAAAGTGTAATTACGAACCTGCATAAACATAAGGAATGATATTTAGATTATGAACATTGTGTAATAGCCATGCTGCGTAGGAAAATGATTCATTAAGTTCTGAGGTACAAAGCATGAAGTCTCCGTGCAGTGCATGGTGGTAACAACACCAGTAATGCCCAATTAGATAAAGACATGAAGGGGAACATGTTCACACTTCGAGGAGCTCTTGGTCATTTCCGCGTAAATGCAGTGATTGTTGCACCCGATTGAAGAATTGACGCAACTAAGATTGCACAAAGCGTTTTACCGTTGAACAGTGTAGTTTCGCAAGTCTGGAACTACAGTACAAGGAATGTGAAATCTGTGTAGAAGGAGGCAGTGCAAGTATCAGACAAGTACGCTTTTAACTAGTTTATTTACGCTCACATGAATCTCTTGCAGCCTTAGCTGTGAATAGAGAGATAAGGTCAAGAGCATAGGCGTAGTTAAAAGGTTGACTTCAAACTGATTTTGACAGTGCCAGGATTAGCCATCTTCCCTCCATGAGTGTTGGGAGTAAGTTGCAGCGATTGTTACAACAATGCGATCTGGGCTTAAGCAGTAACAAACGCATTGTAAGCGGTAGGCCTGTTGAGTTGAAAGTGTACTTATCTTCTAGGTTTAGATTTTTATTGTGAAGTTTTTAGAATAGTTTTAACATAGCTGTGTGACATCGACAACAGTACTGAGTGTCCGTGAAATGGCGAAGCTAGGTACAAGTGGTCAGCAAGGTATGGAATGCGGTAAGCTGTTTCAAGGAAGATTTCATCGAAACTTATTACCTTCAAAAAGGAAAATAAAAAAAGTCTACAGTTTATTTTTGCACTCCACTAAAAATATTATTTTAAATGAAAGCACAGTATATACTATCCATATATAAAAAGGTACACATATTTCTTGCATTCTCTATTTCACACGAAATTTAATTTATCCCTTTTTATATTTCATTTAAAATAATATTTTTAGTGGAGTACAAAAATAAACCTTAGTCCTTTCTCATTTTCTTTTTTGGCATTAATTTTCCCAGTTTCTGTTCTTTTTAGAGTAAAATATTTTCCTTTAAAATCCGGTCTCTGATTATAACCCTTCCGAATTAACGGGTACGTCATGATCACACCTTTCTTTGCCAGTGCATTTCTATTTTCTCGAGATATTGTAACAGAAATGGATTGCAACTGAAGAAATGCATGGTAGATTCAACATGTGTTGTTGTCGTAGCGGCCTGTGTATGTATTAACGTAACGTCTCTACACCTTTATTGTAGATATGCCATGTTTTATTAGTAGAGGAAGTGTACCAAATGCGGGCTCCGTCCTTAAAGCGCGCCTGTAGCCTGGCGGAAATGGAGCTAGTAGCTTACGTTCTTGTCGCATTCAGTGCTTGCATCCATCTTGATTACTGCGTCTGTTGTTCTCCAATCAGCTCGTGAGTGATTTTGGCCAAGTGGAAAGTTTTATTACTCTCACGTTCAATAGCCCTACTTCGGTCATCTGAGAGGCAATCGCGTCAACTCTTCTATATACTTAATCCTAAGTATAATAGATATATTGGTATGCAATTAGTAAGAAATGAATGGGAATACGTGAGAAATATTCAGCATGGAAAATAACACCTAGAGGTCCTAAAGTGGGCTCCTTGTGTTGTTGTGTAACATGCACAGAATGCGTTTTCGCCCACATTCTAATTATGGAATTCTAGTACAGGTTCCAAGAGAATAGATATGACGTGAAAAGGGGAGGGACTGAAAACGTGGAATCAAGATGACCATGTAGATTATACACGAAAGAAAACGACAATCTTGAAAAGAACTTGCAATACAGACTGTTTAACATTTGAGAGAACGTTTTACTTTATTCCACAGCCTTTCAAGTATCGTATTTTAGCTGGCATCACTATAATTTATGCTGTTATTGCTTTTTTCTCCAATCTTCAAAATTGCATCTCTTCGATACTGGAGTTGAAACATATTAGTGCTTTTTTCTTCCTATAGATGGCACTACAAGGAAAATTTGTAAAATTACAATTGCATTGGATAATTGTCAAAGAATTTATGAAGGATTTTAAATAATATTATGGAAAGAAATGCTCTAATTGCTGTGGCTAAAACAAATTAACATATTTTTGAAGCTTGTTTTATGTAACTATAGTAATTTGAACCATGGCGTTTATAATTTCTTGATAAATATTCTCATATACACTAGAATATTCAAAATGTCGGAATACATGAAAATAAACGTACAAGAATTTTTATAGAGAACGCATTTGTAGGTGCGCTCAAAGTATGTTATGTATAAGGAACAGAATATTCGCTCCTTTCACTTGGTTTCCCATGATTTGTTACTCGAATTTCAACATCATACTTTCAATAGGAAACAGCCAATTGGAAGGTAGAATAAATTGGTCAGCGCATCTGCTTCTACATTGTCAAATTAGATTTCCTGCCTTCGAATCAGAGCTGTTCTGTCAGTTGAATTTAAATCCATTCACAGACTCTCTGAAGTACTTTATTTTCCAGTTACATTTTATGAATCCTTTATAATTTATTGTTTATTAGTTTATTTTCGTAACATCTCCAGCTTATTGGGAGTGTCCAACTAGCGAGCCTACCAACAGCCTTGAGCGTGAGCAACTGAGTTAGAGATAGGCGCTCCTTTGAGATGACGTCAGCGGCAAGCACGTTGATTGGTGGATTCCGGAATTAAGACTCTCTTCAAAGCTGCCAACGCAAACAATCCAAAGATTTTACTGAAATCATCCCACTCTACGTTTATGTTATGTATTTTGGTGTCGTGTCGTTTCGCCGAGTGATTTGCGCCGAGGGTTCATATCGGTTCATTTGCACCTTGGCATATGTCAAGACCTTCCTTGACTGATTTTCCCACAATCCAGAGTGTCATCACCGCCGCGCGCACGTGTGTTTATGGGCACATGGTGCATAGTGAATCAAATCAAACAAATAAACAAACGTGTGTTTATGACGTTGCACAGCTGTGTTTGCACTGAAATGTTAAACCTATCCAGAGAGTCAAATATGACTTTTCTTTGCTTATTTCAAAAGACGTTACACAGGATTACTTGCATCAATATTTTTCCACAACACAAAATACATAAATCAGCCTATTAACTATTAATCATTTATACACTACATAAAATCGTTAAAAAACATTGTAAATACAGTAATGTTAAAATATTGCAAGCATTCTACAAGTACTACGTACATGTACACTTTGGAAGCAACATAAATGTGCCAATCTATTACACTTAATTATTATACACTACATAAAATCTTCAAAAACATTATAACTACAGTGTTATTTCTTGCAAACATTATATAAGTAAATGCTACGTATATATGTATAAACACAATATTTCGATACACTTGCACAACAATAATACAAGCGTTATTTGAATTCTTGTAGGTATGGAAATGCTCGAAGGCATCCTCGAAGATCACCCGAGCTTCTGTACTTCGGAAGAACACACTCAACACCTTTGTCCATTTCGATGTATTGATATTTTCTTCTCTTCCCAGCCAATAGGCCCAATTCTGCCATCTCAATTCCAGACAAGTTTCTCTTTGTTTCCGCCTATAAGGCTTCAAGTAGCACGTAAACATTGGGTTGCCTTTTCCCGATGACTTTGTTAAGCTTTGAATGCCATGACTCAACGGCATTATTTGTCTTGTTTCTTTGGTTGCAACAGTTCCACACAGATATTGGAACATGTTCGTTCTCCAACCACTGTTCATTAAACAACTGGACCTTTTGATCGAGTGGAGAACTGTCCATGATGAGTAGGAATCCCTCTTCTACTCCTGATTCAGGGATCAGAGACAGAGCGGCACACATTTTGATGTGCATTCTAACAGCTTCGTCCTTCTTGTCTATGTCAACAAGCCCTAGGCATTGAACGTTTCTCCAAATTGCTAGTTTAAAGTGAAAATTACATCCAGAAATGTGTGGCAGTGAGAACACGTTTCTTAACACCTTAAGTACTGCACTTTCAGAGTCTAGCTTCATAACTTTCGGATTAATCTCAGCACAGTAGTTCTTAATGAACGAAAATAATCTTTGATAAGTTCTTTCGGTTTTGTCCGGAAGTAAAGCATAAACTACTGGTGCTACGTTAGTAGCAGTATT
Source organism: Lepisma saccharinum (assembly GCF_977018435.1). Taxonomy (NCBI): domain Eukaryota; kingdom Metazoa; phylum Arthropoda; class Insecta; order Zygentoma; family Lepismatidae; genus Lepisma; species Lepisma saccharinum. The sequence continues at coordinate 26,529,787 of NC_139256.1, read as the reverse complement.
CGTACTACCGATGTCGATATGGAGGGTAGCAGACGCTAAATGTGCCATCTAAAAATACGGTTTTTGAGGTTGCCAAAACATCTTTGGATCTGACACTAGCAAAAACTAACAACCGCTTTCCATTTTCCGTGTAGTCAAGGTGAAGAAATGGAGAACCGTCATTAAAATACTTCAACGATTCTGGTAAAGTGAGATGACCTGCATCTGGTGCATCTTGTTGAACATCTAAAATCGATCTCCTTATTCTGTTCAGGGTACACTTCTGTCTGTCGTAAACAGGAACGTTACTAACAATATCCAAACCTCGGTCTAGACGTTCATCCATTTCTTGTCGGAATATTTGCCAAACAGGCGTTAACACTTCTTTACGAACTCTCTTCTTGCAATTCGTGAGTTTCTTCTTAATTTCAAGCCCAGCATGGTCTGGCACACATTTATGTTCCGGGATGCGTACAATTCTTCCATCTTTGACGATTAACACACCTCCACATTTAGGGTTATCATTTTCCTTAACGCACACCTGAAAGAAGAATAACATTGCAACATTAGGTCTCAAAAATTTTATGATGAAATGTAACACACGTTTCCTAATAGGTATAAAAGTTTACATGTGGAAATTTGCTTACCCAAACTATCGAACCATCCTTGTTCTCCCTCTTCTTCCTATACTGCTGGCCTTCGTAAATAAGGGACGGCTTTCCGGGCGTTGTTTCTTCATTTCCATATTCTCAGCCATCTTGTCGTCTCTTACAAGTCTCAGTTTTACATAAATACTAATTTCCCAATGTAGATCCATCATATATACTTTCATCTTACATTCATTTACCAATCACCTTCGTTTTCAATCGAAAATAAACACAGCTGGGCAACGTCATAGACACACGTGCGCGCGGCGGTAATGACACTCCGGATTGTGGGAAAATCCACCAAGGAAGGTCTTGACATATATCGCTGCGGAAATGAACCTATAAAAACCCTCGGCGCAAGCGACACGGACTCATGTATTTTGTCGTTATCTTCTTTTTTATTTTTATTTTTTTTATGTTGTATTTTCACCATTTATTGTATCATTTTATTCATGTAACATTTATTATAATTATTTAATCAAAAGCAGCATTTTGTAGCTAAATCGTACATTTTGTTTTGTACTGTATTAATAGTTAATTCTGTAAGTACATATAAGAAATGTAAATGTAACGTTTAAGAGACCAGTGCAAGAAATTAAAGATGGCGTCACATTTCAAGATGGCTTCTCATTTCAAGATGGCAATGGGCTAGGACAGTCAGGTCAACATATGGATGATATGGATACACTGTTAGAGTTTAGTGTTTGATTTGACCTGTCGCTTCCGTTGAAAAACATTCAACGAAGGAGGGGGAGACGTCGAATATAGAGGGGGTTTATTCCGTAACTGACCACCACTAGGAGTGCAAGATTCCGAAAGTCCACCCCCCTACACGGAGGCACCTTGAGCGCCACAGATTCACGGGGTCCTATTTCCTGGCCTATCTTCGTAACTAATGGCCATAAGCAAATAATCCTTTGGTAGTTTTGATCTCACTAGACAGCCTAAAAAATGTTCCGTTCGATTCCAAACTTGGACATGAGTATTTCCTTGTGTGTCCGTTCGTTAATTTCATCATATCATCATCACTCATCACCATCGTCGCGATTAGCCACAAGTGGCAGAAATGCGAAAGTAAAATAAAACAAATCAATCAATCAATGATTCCTAATATCAGTAGCTTTACAGTAATTTACAACTTTAAAATCTTTAAAACTGGTGATATTTCTAGTATTTCTTTAAGGTTTTACCTCTTAAAGGTAAATATGAGGTTTACCGTGCATATAGCGCCGTGCCATGAAGGCATATTTAGGGGATGTGGGGGTAAAGTTCCACATATTCTCGATCTCGGCAATGTTGGAGGCCTTGTGATCAGCACCACGCTCCGGCCGCCTATACCTCCATTTCTCCCATGTACCCATTAATTTAACGCTGGTTTAACCCCAGAGCCGCTTTATGCGGGGACAAGGCGGGATAACGTCCCACCTTAGATCATCTAACCTCTTTCTTGTAAACCTTTATAAACGTTAAGATGACTAAGTTTGAATGTATTAAAGTTACTTGCGTTTATCAAAATGTCCATTATTCACAAATTATTAGGGACTAAGCCGTCGGACTATGTTGTATCTTAGATTAAAATACATTAAAACGAATATCATTTTCAAATTTAAATTCAAATTTTCTTTATTAAAGGGCGAGGTTCAGCCTGTGACTGTTCTCCCAACTAACCCCGTTTGACATTTACCTAGTGTTCATAAACAAAATCATAAAAAGGAGAGAATGATTGATTGATTGATTGATTTGGTGTTTTAAGTCCACTTTATGCACAGTAAGGCTAATCGGGACTGGATCTACAGTTTAATGTGGAATCCGAACCACTTGTGCCTCCACCGGGTATCGAACCCGGGACCCCTTGATTACAAGGCGCCATCGGGGAGGCAAAAAGAGAGAGAAGAAAATACGATAAAAAAATGGTTACAAGGAAAAAACAAAGACAAGATTTTAAAAAATCAAGACAACACATAAAAAAAGATAAAAACACGCACACGCACACACATACTAAACATTTCTGAGCACGGATGTTGAGATTGAAGTACATGATTATGCTAGTTTTGTGAGGTACGATAGAACAATGCTTACGTAAATATTACAATATAGTTGAAGATTTGTCAATGATTGGATTGGATTGGCGAGGCTCGTATGTACTCGTGGGAGCTTATAACCTGGGCTACAATTTTTATTCCAAGCAATTCCCTGTCCCTTAATTTATTCAAAAGTTGCAAGGTAAAAAACACCAAAAAGTAATAGCAAATCACCTTTTTAATTTTTAAAAAAATACAGCAAAATCACTGTCATTAGAGAAAAATCCAACAGAATTTTTTTTTAGTCCATCTGCTAATTAGTTACGGAAATACACTGTATATAGGTAGGGACGTGAAGTTTTCGATTTAACGATAACACCGGAAAGTTGAGGAAACCAAAATAAAGTGTTTAAAATGTATTTGGGTAGGTTAAGTAGGCAAGTTTTCGGAGTTTCGGAATCGCCATTTTTCAGAATAACACCGAATGTTCTACTTTAACGGGAAAAATGCCGCGAAATACATAGGGATAAAACTTCTTTTGTTAAAAAAGGAACAGATGAATCGCCATGAGTTCTGTAATTTTTACTCTAGTTGATGGAAGTTCGATTATAAAGAGATTGCCATGATTTATTTATTGCAGTGTTGCATAGATATGAATGACAGTGCTTTGATCTCGTCCTGAAACAGAATTCGCTGCGGGAATCTTCCAAGAAGGGATTTTTCGTAGGAACGGGGAAAATTTCCCGGCAGAAATAGCTGTTGTTGATTGGAATTAAAGTTTGAGGAGCGTCACAACTTAGGCTATTTTGCAGGCGTCACATTATACGGGTTCCAACCAGTGATGTGCCGTAGACTATAAGTTTACGTCTACATGCGTTGTCTACACGTAATCTACGCGTAGATTACATTGGGTTGTAGTTTACATAGACTACGTAGACAATCTAAAGTGCATTAAAATTAATTTTCAAGGGTTTCATGAAAGGAAAGTGACATTTTCAACTATATTGGTTTCTAACGAAATGAAAAGAACCCTATTTACAACAAAATGTCTCTTCTCTTCTATCATCAACTATGGAAGAAGAAAAATAGTATGCAAAAAAACAACAACAGATGACAGTCGTGAGCCAAGAGTGGTCTTTTCCCCATAAAACACTAGAATATTTCCTATATTAGGTTTCTTCCTAGGTGAGAAATTGTTCGAATTTGGAAGAAAGAGGATGAAAAGTTATCCTTACACATCAGCAACTGATACGCAGTATAATTTTGTTTTAATTCCACGGCGCCCTTTGCTAAGTTATCATCTTTCGCCATGTTGTTTACATAGATTACCTAATCTACGTGTATAAAATAGTCTACGTGTAGAATGTAGACTATCGTTGTTTACGCGTAGACGCACATCACTGGTTCCAACCCTTTAGCTTCACTAAATAACCTGTTGTGTTTCAGGGGAAGCGGGCTAGGATGTGGGTGTGTGTGTGCAGATGAAACGGTACTTTGAGGTCGGAGAGGGGATGGCATTGTTAGGGAAATTTCAATCAGTCAGAATCAGGATGGATAAAAATCATGTTTTTTATTTAAAAAAAACAATTTTGATGTTATTTTTATATAAATCGGATATTTTAAAATTTAAATCGATTTCTTTAAATATTTTTGAAAAACATGCTTAATATTGCTGGTATGGTTTTTGCACCATACATATAGACATGTTTCATTTTACAGAAAGGCTTCTTCTAGTAAACGGCTCTGTAAAATATTTGAATAGTTTGATTTAAGTAAATAAAAAATTACATGTACAAATACATTTTTTTGTTTCTGATACTCTATATATGAACTTACCATGGAAATGTTTCTTGAGTGTGTTCTTGAAACTATAATACATAATTTCACTAACGTTTCTTCCAGCGAAAAAAAAATATTTTGGATGTACTCCATAATTGTAACTTAAAATATTTTTTATAGTCTATGTAGCTGAATTTTGGCAATGTTTTAATAATAGTTTGCAAAATATCAGCTGCCATGTTTATTTACAGTTTAATGATAATAACACTAATTATGGTTTAACATGATTAGTATTTTGTATATTATTCTACACAAAATGTTAGCTATATTTGCCTATAAAAAACATTGAGTTTTAAATCAGGAGAATTTAAGTGTGTGTTTACAGTTTACACATGGACGTCCGCAGGATTTTTTCCAGGGAGGGGCAAGGAAGGTATTTTTTTCCAGGGGGGGGCAAACGAAGGCAAATTTTCCCCAAAAATAGTGTTGTTCCCTAAAAACAATGCTTAAATTTGAATTTATGGTGTTCATGTAATAAATAACACATATTATTGTGGCTAAAATTAAATTATATGTATGAAATACATATATTTTGGTTGACTTTCATTTTCCAGGGGGGGGGGGCACGGCCCCCCCTTGCCCCCCCTTCCGGACGCCCATGAGTTTACATATTATATTTCCTTTCGTATGAGCTTCACCCCATCAGTACATATATTTTGTTTCCTTCCTTTTCCTTTCTTAGAGCCTAATAAACACCATTGAATGATCACGAGATTAATGTACTTTCCCCAAAAGTGATTCTGATATCTACAAAATCCTTATACAAATTAATCTGTAAATTATTTGTTTAAAGTGATCTAAATTAGTGATAAAAATCACCTGATTAAAAGTTTGATTTAAATCAACCTGATTTAAATCATTCCACCTCGGTCAGAATCAGTAAGGATGCATGGTTTGTGCATCGTCTTCAATTTCATTGATTGATTGATTGATTTAGTTTATTTTACTTCGCGTTTTGTGCCTCTTGGCTAATTTGCGAAGATGGGGATGAGTGATGAAATTATGAAATTCATGAAGTGACATTCACAAACAACCAAGCCCGACCGGGATTCGAAACCAGGACCCTTGGCGTCGCAGCGCGATGAGCTAACCACTTTTTTTTTTTTTATTTAAAAGGAAAGCCCCCTAAGCGGAAGCTTCCCCCATCACATTCACTCATATCATTTCATTCACATTTCTATTTCAGGACTTTTTCAGGACAGACAATCACAAAATACCCATGCCTTACCCGGGACTCGAACCCGGAACCCCTGGCGTTGTAGAGCGCTCTGCTAACCACTTCGCCACGGAGGTCGACATCACTCGGCCACAGGGTCGGGCTTTCAATTTCATTTTCCTTCTGAGGTGTACAGTACTTCGCAGTATGCCAAAGCCAGCAGTAAGTGCGTTTGTTTCTTTCTAGAATACTTTATGCTTCAGATGCGTTTTGTACAGGAAGTGTTGGGAATATTTTGAACATTTACTACCATATGTGGAAAAATCATCAATGTTATTGTCAACTGAAGAGGGAATTTAAGAAAACAATTTTTGAAAATTTTGTTCTGCCGCGGTGACTCAGTCTGTCGACCTCCGTGGCGAAGTGGTCACAGTCTGCCTGCAGCTCGTGCAGGTATCAGTTCGTAGCGAGCCCCGCTCTTCGCGTGAGAAGGCTTAGTGATCGAACTGTCCGAGTTAGCTAGGGCCGTGTACGGTTTGCTAGTGTTGTGTTAGTTATTTTTTCCTTTGGAGTGCAAGCGAGGTTTTGACTACAATTACCGTGAGCAGTGAAGATACGATGAAATAGTTCACGATGAATACACAAAGAGAAAACACCTTGAAATTTGTTTTCCGTGAGGTCAAAACGCGACCTACGTCATTGGATTTTCATCGATGGTTTCATGATGTCTACCAAGTGCCTACGAACCAAGTGCTCAGTTTTGAAATAGATTACTTTCGTAAGTGTTTGTACGTGAAATTTGCGACAAAAGTGGTAGGAGAACGGTTACTAAATGATTTTGGTGCTGAGGTAATCTACAGTGACGTAGATGGTGATCATAAAGTTGAAGTAGAATGGGCCCACCAGCGGCATGTAATCGTCAGAATCCATGTAGTCCCAATTGAATTAAGTGCAGAAGTGATAAGTCGTGTCATGAGGTCTTATGGGGAAGTGTTAAAAATTGAAGACGAGACATACTCTGCAGATCACATTTACCCTACTAGAACTGGACGTGTCTTGATAAAAATGATACTACGTAAACCCATACCCTCATATGTAACAATGAATGGAGACTCTTATTGGGTAACATACCCTGGGCAGGTGCGTACGTGCCTCGCGTGTTCGGGGGAGGATCATGTAGTTGCTCAGTGCCCTAAGCGTCGATTCCCAGGGAACCAGCCCCGCAGGGGTCCGGTTAATATACCCGCTGACAATGTACCGATGGTATATGAACCAACTGTGCTACCCGTAAGGACTAAACCCAGAGATTCAGCTCCGTTAGTTGCAGAAGTCCCAGCGTCAGGAGATAACAATGGAGGGAACACGGATAGCCCCAGAATCACCGACGAGGAGATAGGTACCAGACAGGAAGTTAGTGAGAAGAATGCACCAACAGGAAGGGAAGAGATGGAGCAGACAACATTGACCACTGCAGAGGAGATGCATCACATACCCCCGCCCCCACCCCCAAGTGCTTTGTTCGCGGAGACAGAATTCCCCGTAGTTACCTCTCCTAGGAAATCACGGTCAAGATCTGTATCAAGGTTACGGTCAGTGGCGGAAGAGTCCATGGTGCTACGTAGAAAGAAGAAGAAAAATAATGAATGCGTAAGTTCCACAATAGTTAATAACGAATTTAGAGTAGAACCTGGTACCCCAAAACGAGATGTTTCAAAGGGTAGTTTAACAAGTAATTCAGGAAATGTAATTAAAGAGAAACCTTCGACGAGTAACAAACTTACCCCAGATTTATTTAGTGGAAAGCACAGTTAATGCATTCTAGGCAGAAATTAGAGTTTAGTAATGTTGAAGAATGTAAGTAAGTTTAGTTTTCTTTTGTGGACAGTTATAATCATGCAAACATTTACCTTGGCATCTATAAATTTGAATCAAATGCAAAGTAAGACCAAAATAATTGCTCTCAATGACTTTCTCATTAAATCGTCTATTGATGTGGCCCTCTTACAAGAGGTAGCCATAGACGATTTTTCTGTACTGAACATGTTTAAAGTTTACAACAATTTTACTCCCTTTGCACAAGGGACTGCCATAGCATGTAGGCGACACTTGGATTTACGTAATGTAGTGCCCCATCCCACGGGCAGACAAATAAGTGCCAAATTAGGCTCAGTGTTTCTCTGTAATGTGTATGCTCCGTCAGGAAGCCAAAACAGACGGGAAAGAGAAGATTTTTTTTCAACAGTTGTAGGGCCCGAGTTGACATCCCACACACTAGACACTATACTAGTGGGAGATTTTAACTGCGTAATTCGTTCACAAGATCAAAATCCAGGATACAACTTCTCACGTGCGCTCTATGAATTAACGCAGGGGTTACAACTGCGTGACGCTTGGATACACACCAATGGCGAAAGTCAAGGTTACACACATATCACCTCCAATAGTGCGTCAAGGATCGATAGGTTTTATGTCGCACCAAGATTTCAGGAATATATCATTAGTGTTCAAAATTTTCCAGTATGCTTTAGTGATCATAGTGTCCCAATTCTCAAAATAAATTTAGATTTGATCAAACCCCGACAAGGTAGCGGATACTGGCTTTTAAATAGCACATTATTACGCAATGGTAGTTATGTCCAACTAATCAGGGAAACGTGGAACGAACTCAAGGCCTCTCGGCCAGTACAAAAGACCCTAATCGAGTGGTGGGAAACTCGAGTTAAGCCTAAATTTCGTCAGGTCAGTAAATTCTTCAGTGCAGAGGTTAGTCGAGATCAAAGAAACAAATATAATTTTTTGTATGCAGTCTTGAATGATCTCCATCGTTTAGCATTGCAAGGTAATTTCGATCGTCCATATGCAAATGAAATAAAAGCCCAATTACTTGCTATACATAGGAAACGAACATCTGCAGCAATAATAAAGAGCAAGATTCTTCCTATAGACCCAGACGAGCAAGCCACACTAAGTCACATTCTTCAAGAACATAAACACGCCAGGAGTCACGTTATTCATAAATTAACTTTAGATTCTGGTGAAGTTGTCACCAGCCCTCATAGTATACACGACAGGTTTTTGCAATACTATAAAAATCTTCTTGGTCAAGCCTTTAATCCAACAGAAACGCAATGCAATTTTTTGAACTACCTCCCTGCGTCACTGACAGAAAATGAAAGAACTGAGCTCACACAACCGTTTTGTAAAAAGGAGGTTCATGATGCAGTATTCAAAGCTCCGAGGAATAAAACTACAGCCGAAGATGGATTACCATCAGAATTCTATCAATGTTTCTGGGATCTAATAGGAGACGAATTAACGGAATGGGTCAACGAAGTGTTGACAACAGGTACCATAGGGAAGACCAGTAGCACGGGAGTTATAGTGTTAGTTCCCAAAAAGGCAAATCCAAAGTTCGTCACAGATTTTAGGCCAATTTCCATATTGAGCAGTGACATCAAACTTATAAGTAGGTGCATAAATCAGCGTTTAAAAAAATATATGGTTAAACTTATTGGCAATTTACAGTTCGCTTGTAATACGTCCCAAAGTATACATCACTTGCTACAAACGATAAGAGACGTAATTGTTACCAAACAAAATAAGAATGCATCAGAGGCAATTCTATCTTTAGATTTTTCTCAAGCATATGACAGAGTGAGCCACGAATATCTGTACAAAGTCTTAGAAGCATATGGCTTCGGAGACACTTTTATTAATTGGATAAAAACATTATATAATCATATGCTGCTAAAACTCAAAATAAATGGTTTCTTGACAACAAGTTTTAAAATGCGACGAGGTGTACTACAAGGTAGTCCCTTGAGTAGCACATTGTACGTCCTCACAATAGCCCCCTTTTTGTTTAGTATCCAGCATCATTTACAGGGCATTTCTATGGCTTCCACCACAATACAAGTTGGCAGTTTCATGGACGACGTCACGATTTTTCTCAACGATGAAAGAGATCTGTGCAGTGTTAAAAGCCAAATACATACTTTTGAGCTCACATCAGGTGCAAAACTAAACAATCGAAAGTCATTCCTGATGCCCCTTGGCAAGGAGAATCCTTTCACAAACAATACGGAGATCCCTGTAGACAAGAAAATAAAAGTTTTAGGTATAAACTTCTATGCAAATATCGATGAAACGATCGAAGCCAATAGTAATCTCACGTGCGAGAGGGCAATCTACGTCCTCAGAGTGAACAAGATGCGCTCTCTGAGTTTAAAAACACGAGTAAGATTTATCAACGTTTTTGCTCTCTCTAAACTTTGGTATGTAGCAAAAATCCTGCCCTTCAAAACACAGCACTTAGCCAAGGTCAACAAAGCTGTTGGCTGCTTTTTGTGGCACGATACAATTTTCCGGGTGGCAATAAATGAGGTCACGTTATCAGAGAAGACAGGTGGTTTGGCACTAATACACGTGAACACACAGGCAAGAGCATTGTTTGTACAGACTGGCCTTAAAACAGCTTTCTCACTGCACGAGTCAACGACCCAAGCATGTATACAGACGATAATACAGGACATTCCATTAGAAGCTCCCATCGATATCCAAAGTATCCCCAAAATATTTTTGTTTTATAAGGACATCGCTTTACAGGTATGCTACCAGTTATTACGACATGAGACAATTACACCATCTGTTAAAAAGTTATATAGTGAAATCAATAGTTTCAAGCACACAGTACCACGAATAGTCAAGGATTTCAATACACATAATTGGCCACAAATATGGGAAAATGTCTCCGCCAAACACCTTTCAAAAGCGGGCCAATCAATATGGTACAAAGTGGTTCATCGTGTTATAGTGACAAGAGATAGGACATACCAATATGGAATCAGTGACTCTCCTAACTGTATATCATGCAACGTGCCTGACTCTTTAGCCCACAGGATAACGAAGTGTCGCAACTCCTCCACGGCATGGAACAAATTGCGAACAATGCTCAGTCGTATATGCCGCACCTCATTAACAAAGTTTACGGATACAGATATAGTTTTTCCTGCTTTCAATTTTTATCCACCAACAAAACAACGAGCAGTACAATGGTTGATAACAGAATACTTATTATATATATTTCACAATGACGAGAGCAGTTTTAAGAAACAATTCAGTATCTTCTTGCAAGAACAATATGAAAAAATTCCTCTCCAAGCAAGGAAGAAATGGTATGCAAATTTCTTATTAGTGCTTTATACTTAATTTAGGTCAAACAAAAATGTAAAGGTTAACCAGATATAAATACGAATTGTAATAGCAGTACTACACTTATGTCAAAAACAATGTAATTCCATAACTTGTATATCAGAATGAGACAATAAAAAAAAAAAAAAAAAAAAAAGTGGTTAGCAGAGCGCGCTACAACGCCAGGGGTTCCGGGTTCGAGTCCCGGGTAAGGCATGGGTATTTGTGATTGTCTGTCCTGAAAAGTCCTGAAATAGAAATGTGAATGAAATGATATGAGTGTATGAAGTGTGATGGGGAAAGCTTCCGCTTAGGGGCTTTCCTTTTCTTTTCAAAAAAAAAAAAAAGTCGGTAACGCGTCTGACTACCATGCTAAAGGTCCCGGGTTCGATCCCCGGCCGGTTCAAATCCGGGAACTTTTCGAACGATGGAAGCGGCCCCGGCGCCCACCCAGCGTCGAATAACATGGGTATCTGGGGGAAACCCTGGGGGGTGAAGGCGGTCAGGGGCGTGATGCTGATCACATCAAGCCCACTCACGACCGGATCAAGAAAGTGTGGAGCGTTACCCCCACACCCCCTATACGCCTTCATGGAGTGGTGATAAGCACAGGGGAGCACTTTACCTTTTTTTAAAAACTTTTTTGTTCTGTCAAAGTGAAACGCTGCAAATATTATTGTGTTCAATGATTTGGGTGATATCCTTCAATAAACATTTCTAGTGTTCCAAATGCAAGATATCTGGTAATTTCATACAAAGGTAAGCCATAAATTTATTCATTTTTGTCATAAGAACTATAATTTGCTCAAATTTTTCCAGAACTACAGCAATGTGAAAATCTTATGCATGGAGAAAACAAGTTAAAAATAATGTAAAAATAACACCGAATTACAGCTAAAAATAGAGAAAAATAAAACCAAAAGTTCACGTCCCTAATAGTTCAGGAACGAGGAGTCTGCAAATATGAGGATTTTTTAGGGGGTGCACTCTGGATGAAATTATGTGATGAAGGGTGGAGACACTGAAGTCCTTGGGAAATCTTCGTGTCGCTGATGTGAGTTAACACTCATCTATTTTCTTCTTCTTTCGAACTAAATAAAGCTCTTTGCAGCCCTAAGATTCGCCCTCTCTTCTGCAGGAGATATGGCAACACTGTCGAGACGCACTTGCTCAAGCCTTTCAGCAAACTTCCCATATCTCCAACAGCAATAACGGGAACCCACGGCGTAACTCAAGAGGAGTGAAGGCGGGATTCGAATCCCGAACACATGACACTAGAACGAACCACCTTACCTTTCCACTTAAACGTAAGATAGCAATTTAAATTTACTAAATGTGTTACGAAACAAAGAGCCTTTCACTTTATCTGGGTTTCATATGATTTCGGTCTTAGGATTATAATCTTATCGATCAATATATACAAACACCAAAAATTTTATTTGGTACTTTTTAACATATTAATATTAAATCAGATAAGTAAGATAATACTGTTTTATTAATTTGATATAAGGGGTGTCTCAGAATTATTTTCGTTTTTAAAACTATTAAAATAACATATATTTTGAATAAAGATAAATTTATTACCAAAAGAAAGCTTAAACATTAATTTTTTTTGTTTGAATTTTGAATTTTTCCTATCGTTACACATAACAACTCTAACGTTGCAGAACTAAATTCATAAAATATTAAAATCTTCTGACTTTCGTTAAAAGCTAAGGCTGTAAAGGAGCACTCAGCACAAATAAGGACAAAACACAGGACAACACAAACAAAATTATACTGGCCATGGAGCCAGTCGCCAGAGCCTCGTTAGTCCAGTCCAGGGTGTACTACGTGGAAGTGAGGCTGACTATTGGGCGGACTACGTGGAAGGAGCACCCCTTACACCCAAATTTTTTATTTGTGGAAAAGAGTATTGGACAAATGGTAACCGTTCATGTTTTCACATTCAATTATTCTTGAAGCGCTCAGAAGTTACAGTTTGAACATTACCATGATCGTTTTCTGATTAATCAAAATATCACATAAACGGGCATGTTAATAAACAGAACTGCCGATACTGGGCAGAGGAAGCCCCCCCCCCCAAACCTTCAATCACCTAAAGTTGTCGTCTGGGCTACCTTATCAAGGCAAACATCCAAGTGGTTAATTTTTACTCTGAAGAGGGCGCAGCGTACTTTGTATTTACATTATAAGAAACTGTAAATTTGAAACACGGCTCGCTTGAGAATAGATACACAAATAAAATAAAAAATAGGACAGCTTGTTAAAGAAAATTCGAAATTAAGAAATTAATCGGGAAGAGTTGTTATTATTTTTGTCTAAATCTAAGGTAGTGGTAGAAGTTGCCATTGAAAATTTGTTATTAAAATTAACTTATCGCTGTAGAGAGAGGCAATACACATAAGCCCTTGTAGACAAGTGAGTATTTCAATCTGTGCGTCTCATTTCTATTGCCGGTGACTGTACATCAAGCCAATATTTAGATTCAATATTTAAAGTTCGATCAAAACTTGCTTGGAAAAGGGGAAAATTCCCTTCGTATGGCAACACTGATACTGAATGAGGGTCTTACAACTGCCGAACCGTAAGAAATTTCCTCGCATCGTACGGGCAGGGTTGCCAACTGACATTAGTAGATAGTTTACGCAGCATCCAGAACACGAAAGAACAATCACAACGAAGTACCCTGTCATTTGATATGACTTTCAGTGTATTAAATTTATTTCAAAAGCTGTACTAGTCTCTGAAATGTTGATAAGCCAGTGATACATCTAGTATTTAAATTCGACTGTTATTTTTCTATTAACAGAGAGACAGTGGCGGCGATTAGGTTCCAAAACCGGGGGGGGGGGGGGCAAGGTGCCAAAACTGGAGAGCAAAGACAGTATATTTCCCTTTGTAGATATGATTGAGCATAGTGCGGGGCAAAACACCACACTGCCATTAAAATATTCATAATCCTCTAATTATGAAAATGAGAATAAATGGTAATAAATGAAATTATTGAAAGGACAATCACAAGCACACATGGATAGCACGCACCACAAATCCCACAGGGGATTACCCTAGAAATGGCTCCAGACACCAGAGTCTGCTTGGCCAGCACATATCTGTGCAAGTATGGTCATTTTGGGATTGTCTGAGATCTAAGAGGCCATTCCCATTATACAGGGTGTTTCAGTGACCTTGATTCAGTCTAGCAACAGACTGACATAAGTACAAATATGATATAAGGAGCCCTTGTCCGAAAACTCGCCATTAAAAGTTATGAGCCAAAACTATTTGGGAGCTTCCTATGAAAATGGAATAAGACAAAGTATGAGGCTTGTAGATTTAATACGGACGTTACTACAGTGTATCGTAACCCCGTTTCTGCAACATCATTTGGAGCTCGCTCATCATTTGTAGCTCGCAGTGTTGCCAACTAACCCCATGAAATTTTCCACATATGATCTTACACAGGTTAACCTAACCTACAACTAGTGACTTGGCAACACTGATACTATTCTGTGCCATCTATTGTGAGCTAATCGAACATCATTGGAGCTTGCAGTGTTGTCAACTCACCATATGAAAATTTCCCCATATGATCTTCCACGAGTTAACCTAACCTACAACTAATGACTTGGCAACACTAATACTATCATGTGCCATCTATTGTGAGCTAAGCTAACCTCATTGGAGCTCTCAGTGTTGCCATCTCACCCCATGAACATCTCTGCAACATCATTTGGAGCTCGCAGTATTGCCAACTCACCCCATGAAAATTTCCCCATATCTTTTACGAGTAAAAACTAACAACTAGTGAGTTGGCAACACTTATTTGATCATGCACAATCTATTAAGAACTAAACTAAACCTCACCCACACAAACACTATGCTTACTCCAACTTACCCTATGAAAAATTTCTCATACAATTTTACGAGTTAAACTAGTGAGTTGGCAATACTTATTTGATCATACACAATCTATTATGAACTAAACTAAACCTCACCCACCCACCCACACACACTATGCCTTACTCCAACTCACCCCATGAAAAATTTCCCTATTACAATTTTTACAGGTTAACCTAAGCAACAATTGGTGAGTTGGCAACACTTATTCAATCATGTACAATATATTACGAATGATACTAACCTGACTCACCCACACACACACACACACTATGCCTTACTTCAACGTACTCTATGAAATATATCCCTATTACGATTTTCAGAGGTTAAACTAGTCAGTTGGCAACACTTATTTGATCATCCACAATCTATTACAAACTAAACTAACCTCACCCACACACACTATAACACACACGAAAACTTTACAGTAAGTGTTCAAAATGGCGCCCGCAGCGTCAGTGGCCAGCTCGTTCGCCTGATCTGTCCCACACGATTTTTCTTGTGGAGTCATGTCAAAAGTGTTGTCTACAAGACAACGGTAGAGAGCGAGGAAGGCCTGCTGAAAAGAATCCTTGCTGCCTGTGATATCGTCAGAAGGACTCCACGGATGTAAGAGCGGATGCGACGGAGCTTCTTACAACGCTGTTATGCCTGCATCGAGGTTGGGAGCCGCCATTTTGAACACCTACATTAAGTGTTTCGTGGTAGAGTGCTGCGATATACTGTAGTAATGTCCGTATTATATCAACAAGCCGGATCTTTGAGTTTTCTTATTCCGCTGTCATAGGCAGCCCAAACTAGTTTTGTCTTGTAACTTTATAATGGCTCCATTCCTTATCTCATTAGGGATGGACGATATCGGAAATTTGATATCGTGATATATCGTCACAGACGGTACGATACTTTCGTCCGTATCGTGATTTCGGCGATACATCGTCTCCACGATATTACAGCGTGTTTCAAAATTATTTCAAGAAATCGTTCCATGAGCGTTAAAACACTATCAACGATTAAATTTGTACTGAAAAACTTTGGACCACTTCCTCAAGTTTTGTTTGGCACGCTCGTAGTAGTTCGAAGTTCTTCCGCCAGGTGGCAGAGTGACAACTTGCAAGATGGCTGCCTGTGGTGTAGAGAAAGCATTTTGCGTCCTACATTGCGTCTACACCCCATTTTGCACGACGTTTCACCTCAGTGGTGTTAAAAAGGTGTTGATTATTACCATTTATCTGTGTTATTTCAACACCACCAGGGGCGCCGACTTACCAAAATTATTGGGGTGCTCTGATCACTGAAATAAATTAATGAATGACTCATTAACTCTCTTTTTTAAGTTTTGGCCTCAGTGTTCTGAATCTCTTAAAAGCCAATGAATTCTTCACAAATATCAAACTTTTCATTCACAGTTCGAATTCAGAATGTCAATTGTTCACGGATGGATATGTCACAAGTTTCGTCAACCATAACAGCAAAATATTCCCAATTTTTAATATCTGCTACCACGGAGCGCAAAACAGATCTCCCTAATATATCAACGATCTAGTTCTCAATGTCATGTGACAGCCATTTGTAGCCCAAGCTCCCATTCACTCCCCCAGTTCATGCACATCGTCTTTTCAAACTCTTTTTTAGTAAAAATGTTAACAATACTCATAATTATATACTTAGTAGGCTATATAGTAATAACTCATATTTTGCTGTCTCTGGTCAACCCCCCCCCCCTAAAGTTGATGGTTTAGCGGTCACAGCCCCCCAAAGTTGATGGTCTAGAACATTTCAAATGTGTATTTAAAGTTAAGTTCATGTGACACAATTCAGAGTAAACTTTACAAGAGAAGCAAAATAATACATTAGATCCTCTTAAACAAAATTATTTAAGGGCTCTGCCCGTACATCGTTAACATTGGGGGGGGGGCTCGAACCCCCCCCCCCAAGCCCCCATGGGGTCGGCGCCTAAGAACACCACTGATGTTAAACGTTGACCAAAATGGGGTGTGGACTTCCTGGGACCACTGTCTGTATTGTTTTAACACCAATATTTTTTTCAGTGTACAATTTCACGTTAGTCAGTCTGTTGTGAGTCTTCAACGTGAATTTAGTACCACATTTCGTAATTAACCACCATCAAAGAACTTTATTTGCAATTGGTATCAACAATTCAAGACAACAGGATGCATTTGCAAGGGAAAATCGTCTGGTAGGCCTACCAAATTGGACTACCGAACTGATGTATGCAGGGTAACAAAGGGGGCTCACATTGAGCATTTGTGACTTACTGTTTCACAATTTTTACCACTAAAACTTGGACAGTTATAGTACCTATGTGTAAATTTATAAGTAAATTGCACAATTAATAAAAAAATTATAAGGAGTTGAAATCGTTCAAATCATTTTGAAACACGCGGATATCGTCAAATATCGTGACGATTTATCGTCTAGTTGATATCGCCTGGACGATATTTTCTCAATATGACAATATATCGCCTAACACTAGTCTCCATCCACCCTGCCAGTTTGACTCAAGGTCACGGAAACACTCTGTATAGACACACAGTCGGCTCGGTGGCCGAGTGTGACTTTTCATCTCACCACCGAAGCCCCCTAGTTTGAATAGCGACCTGGGTAAAGTGCGTTCATCAATTTCATCCAATTATTACTCACCTACGTCGTAGCGATTAACCAAAAGTGGCAGAAAAGCGACGCTAAATAAAAAATACAAACACGCACACACACACAAAACAAATCGTTGCGTGTTTCCACTAACTCGAATTATTTTCAAACACAACACAGGATGTAAAAATGCGGAAACTTCGTTATGACAATCACTACAGCCGCCTCATCGTTGGAAATGGACACAATATTGGCAGGATTAAGTCCCAGATTACTAACGAATATTTTATACAGCAATGCCTTCAAGTTATTAAATGGCAGAGTAACGACATTATTCTAGAAACATGAATTCTGTCCGATTTAAGATCTCGAATCTTAATTAAACGTAATAAATTTCCTACAGTATGATTCAATGCCGGAGCAGCTTAAATAATGAAAATTTTCCCAAAATGGGCTACGATAATGTTGTGTGCCTGCAACAGATGAAAAAACATTTTTCTTGTTTGTTTGTTTGCTTGTAAACTATTATAGATGTGTGACACTTCTTATAACTTTATAATCTTAAAAATTCTGCACCCTATCGGAAATCTGCTAACATAAGCCACATGATTAATATCGTCTTACAAAAGTGCCAATGACAATAAATATTAAGCCCAGTTATTGCTTTATTTGATTTTGTTGGTGGCTTACTAAGCAAAATTATCTTTTGGTCTTCCCCTGTTAATATGAATTGTTAATGTTTCGTTATCCCATTCCAACATTACAATATTCATATCAATACCTGTAACGTATACTGTGTTCAGTTACAAAATCAAACGAAAGATGGATGACTTTTTATTTAGACTATATATAAGATTAATGCATTTTAATTCTAACATGATGTTGATCTAAGTTCATAAAATAATTTATCACTATTTTGTAGAATTTTGCTGTCTTGTATTTGTCTTTTTTGAATTAATTAGAACTTTTAATAGTTAAAAAAGTGTCAACTATTGATTAATTATATGTATCATCTTACCTGTAATATGAATTTCCAAGAACTAGTTATATATTTTTTAATGCCTATTTCATTATCAAAGGGCACTTCATTCTAGGAAATCTATTAAATTATGAGGTAAATTTATGATTTCCATGCATTTTATTATCTATTATCCCAAATTTATTCCTGCCGTTTCAGTAATGGAACATTATCAGTATACTTCATAGAATTTTATTGAAAGTGAAATGTAAAAATTGTGTGGCTTGCATATTAAGCAATTGTGAGTACTACCAGTTATGTGAACAAATGCTGGAAGCTGTTTATGAAGTATGTCCTGGAATTAGGAGAATGTTAAATAAGGATGAGAGGGTAACTAGGATTATGTAGTTATTATAATTATGTATTATTGTGTAATATTACTAGTATTCTTGTTTAAGTAAGAAATGTATTATTATGTATTAATATGAAAACAATCAATAGAGGACGTTCAAATAATAGAACACCAATTATTTCGTTAATAGACACAAAGCTTGTTTTGAAAATGTTAAGCAATGTATCAATATTAATGCAAAAATATCGAGAACTTTTGAAACAAATATCATTCGTGAATAAATGAGTTAAACTAGTATAGATTAGTTTAGAATTCAGCATACACATACATGTATATTCATAAGAGGTTAATAGAACTATTATTCATTAATGAATGTTAGGAGAAAATGAAACAAAGGGTTTCTTTTTGTCACAAAGTGTAATTTAATTTATGTTCTGCTGATATAATGTTATGGATATAATAAATATGTAAGGACAAATTTATTGGACTTATCTTAATACTTTTTAGGTATTTTTGCTGGGTATGACTGTCCAGTGGAAAGGGTAAAATACATTGTGGAGAACTTGTAACATAAAATGGCTTGCAAAAAAGGGATAAGTAAAAATCAACAAAACAAACTTAATAATAAAAAAAAATATTAACACTTCAACTGTTCGTGTTCGAGAAAGTTACGTCTAGTACTGGAATCTTATCACAGTGATCACTGAATGGGCTTCTTCAATGGCTTCTTGGTAGGTTCGACGACCCTTCTTTCAACATGGAAGCCAACCTGTGGCCCCAGATAAGGTCCGTCGACAATGCCGGGCAGGCTGACCAACACAACCCCGGATCCTCTTCTCAACGGAACCAGAACTCTCTCTTCGACTCCTTCTGGCAACGAAGGGGCGACCTCGGAAGCAGGACGTCCGACGGGAAGCACTTTCGCCTCCACTCTCTGCCCCAGACCGAGGAATCCTTGAGCTCCGATTACAGCGTCGATGTCTGGCGCCGATATCTTCGTGGGTTTCACCTTCAGGTACTTTCCATACTTCAAGGCCGGTTGCTTCACGCTGGTATCTGCGATTTTGTGGGAGGTGGTGTCAGGTGACACTGGTTCCACTGGTGCTGCTGGTGGCACCAGATCCTTCACAAGGGTAGAGGCGCTCAAGATGACTTGAGCGGCGGACAAGACGAGTAAGGTAAGGGTTAGAGAGAACTGAAACAAAAAAATATTAAGGTTAGTTCATAACTCAGCACGATAGGTGATTGGTTGAAACTTTTCTACCATTTTTTTTTGTGTTTGTTTGTTTGTATTGTCAACTTTATGCACAGAGAGGCTAATCGGGACTGAACCTACAGTTTCAAGTGCGATCAGAAAGACTTGTGCATCCAGCGGGACCCTTTGAATACAAGGCGACGAAGCTACCACTTCCGGCTAATCGCGACGATTATGATGAGTGATGAAAGTGGTCCCGATCTCCATGGTGGAGTGGTTAACACACCATGCTACGACACTTAGAATCCCGGCCAGGGCATGGATGTTCTTTGTGAATGTATCTTCATTAATTTCATCATATCATCCTCATCTTCGCGTTTAGCCAAAAGTGCAAGATAAGCGAAGTAAATTAAACCAAAGAAAGTAGATGAAATTCATTAAGGAACACTGAATGTTTTCACTCTTTGTACACGATATCACTCGTGAAGAAAATTGAAATATGGCGCATTGTTGACGTTGAAGTAAGAAATAATTTCTACCAAACAATGCCATAGTTCATAGTAATAGTAGAGACTGTATATTGTTGCAGAAATTCTATGCCGATAAAGGACAAAGAGATCATTTTGGCGTCCCATCTAACTTTCCATAATAATCGAGAGAGCCTAAGAAAAAAGGACTGTCCCTTCGGGATATCTATATCTTCACCTTATCTAAAGAGAGATTGCTAAACTTAAAAAAGATGGAGCCACTTAGTAGGTTTCAAAGTACATGGCGAGATACCAATCTTTAATTAAATACTTTATCGTAATTTTCCGCTTAATAAATCGTTAATATGAAATGAAATTGTTTTTCTCAATCCACAAAAGGACGAAGCAGTGATAATTTATGTCTTATTAAACTTACATTTCTCGATATTAACTCAACAAATTTCCTTTTTAATTGTCTGTCGCAGTCTTCACGTACATCGACTTATTCTTATACTTACTTTACCATGTGCACAGTCTATCAAAATTTATTTCTATAGCTCTTGCAATTTCTTGATAGTTGTTCACACTGACTGACGGGCAGATCGGTGCCAACCGTAGAATCCTGACCGTACAAGTACGGTAACCTGAGTTTCATACGGAAGTACGGTCCAGACCACGATCCGTATGCTAAATGTACGGTCATGAAGAGATTTTTAGATATATCAAAAAAGTAGAAATTATATGCCAATATTGAACTACGAAACGAAATGTCTGTTTCTATCTTTTCTTGCTATTTCTGGATGAGCATCCGAAATTCTAGTCAATTTCAAGAAATATTAATAATGAAGTTATTTGAACACAAAAGATATTTAAAAAAAAACTGAATAGTAACAATACTAAGACCAATAAATAATTGTTTTGCCTGCCACTGGCGGCGATTAGGTTCCAAAACTGTGGGGGGGCAAAGACAGTATATTTCCCTTTATAGATTAGGCTTAGCACAGTGCTAGTGCAAAAGTAACGAAAACTGGGGGGAACTGCCCCCCTCACCCCCCTGTCTGCACACAACCACAAAAACCTTCAAAATATTCCGAACCATACCTGTAACATATTTTCTAACCGAAACTGTAGTGAAAAGTGCAGTTTTCCTCGCGAATTTCTAAATATTTGGGTTTAAATTTGATAAGAAGTGTATTTAAGGACAGCTCACGCACTCGTACAGTGGGATCCATGAGTTTTACCCTGCAAATCGTCCATTACTAATTTTATTAATTTTTTTCTTACATCCTATGTGTTTTTAAGCGATGCATTTTCATGTATGCTGGTGCAGAAGTTGTCAACAGCTTGGTTTGAGTTTTCTTTTAATTCTTGAAGCTCTTATTGGGTCAAATAAAGTGCACGAACATGGTGACAATTTGCACGGTAATACTCATGGATCCCACTGTACAAGAATTTCTAGAGTGCTAGTATGGCCCCGAAGACAAAAATATGGTTAATTTGAAAGTTTATACGAGTTTGTCGTGTAGAGATAGTATCACAGGAGAGGCTAATAGGGCCCCATTTCCTTCTGATCACTATCCTAACATTCGTTTGGTAACGAAGCGATCGTCAATTTCAAAATTTATTTGGAGGCAAGCAGATTTGATTCCAGCTACTTTCCTCATGGCGGTGAATATCAAACTTCCCGGGGGAAAATGTCGTAGGTGTCAAATTATAACACTATTTTAAAAATACTAATATTAATAAATCTCGAAAATATCATTCAATTTAATTAAATGTGAATTTCGATAAGACTGCACAAGAGCGTCATCATCGCTATTCAACAGTAAACTGTTGGTTAACCAACCGTTAAAATATCTGGAAGAAGTTGAAATTCGTTACAATAGAAGCTTACATTACTCTGCTCTGCCGCTCGACACGTGCCCATTGTTGAGATTCAATTACTCGTTCATTATTTGGACTTATATTTACAAAGAGGACCGAATCAGTACTTATTATTACGAAATAGCCAGAAAAATACGTCCTATGTTTGATTACAGTAAAACCTCGTCAAATCGGACCCCGATAATCCGGACTTCGCTTAATCCGGACAGTAAAAAGGCAAACAAAATAGCAGAATGCAAGGCATAATATGGATATCGTGTATGCACGTACTGCATTGTACGAGGGCTGCTGGAAAGGTTTCTGCAATCAATATTAAAAAAGACATGTGAAATTCTGGGAATAGCTTTATTGTTCTCCAAAGTATTCACCCTTAAGATCGATACACTTTTGCATACGCTCAAACCAAGTTCGAAAACATTTTTTTTCACTGTGAAGCTGATACCTCAGAAACCGCTGTTCGGAATGCGTTCACAGCTGCTTCAGGCAATACAAATCGCTCACCACGCATCTTATTTTTCATGTGTGGGAACAAAAACAAGTCATCAGGTGAGTACGGACAATGAGTCATTAATTCGACATTTTTACTGGACAAAAATCAACAATTCGGTGTGCTGAGTGGGAACTGGCGTTGTCGTGGTAAAAAGTAATGCGACGATTTGGGTTTGTTTTACGCAATTCATTGATGACCTCTGGCAAACAAATTGTTGTATACCACTCAGCATTTACAGTCCTTCGATCTTCTAAGGCTATTTTTGCCACATGTATGGTATAACCGAAGAAACAAGCAATCATTTGCTTGGCAGCACTCCTCGAACGAACAACTTTTGTTGGTTTCGGCTCAATTTGGAACACCCAAACAGTGGATTTCTGTTTAGTTTCGTGTTCGTATGAATAGATCCAAGTTTCGTCCCTTGTCCACAATATTTGACTTGCCTCGGTTGAATGTTTTGAGCATTTCTTTACACCAATTTACACGAGCCTGTTTTCGCGCTTCGGTCCAGTTGTGTGGGATCCAACGGCTTTGAAAGTTTCCGTACGTTCAGATGACCATGCAAAATCGTATGTATTGCCTTCATGTCAATGTTCAAGGATGCCTGAATCTCACGGTATGTCACATGCCGATCTCTCTCAATCATTTCACTCACAGCATCAACATTACTGGTAACAACAGAGGTGGATAGACCACCTTCACGAAATTCATCACTGAGAAATGTGCGACCACGCTGGAATTCGGAAAACCAACTGTACACAGTCTTATTGGATGGTGCTTCATCCCCAAAAGCCAAACGTGCCTCCCCGATGGCGCAGTGGTAGCGTAGGGGTCCCGTGTTCGATTCCCGGTGGAGGCACATAGTAGTTCGGATCCCACTTCAAACTGTAGGTCCAGTCCCGATTAGCCTTACTGTGCATATAGTGGACTAAAAACCATAAATGAATCCAATCCAAAAGCCAAATGAAGTCACTCAATGCATTGTTTCGGTGTTAAACTACATTTGAAATCATAAAAAATCATTGCCCGAAAGTGTTCACGAGAAATTTCCAGTTGTCACACGAAACTACTTCTTCAAACTGCTGTGAAAAATAAACGAATAGGCTGAATCGAACAATCAAAGATAATTTAAACATAAAAAGGGTCCATTCTTCCGATTTTTATAATAGCAGAACACTAGCGCCACTGTTGGTGGTAGTTTGCAGAAACTTTTCCAGCAGCGCTCGTATGTACAGTATTGATTTACATTTTAATGTACTGTATAGTGTATTGAGGCCTGTGCTCTTTAAATACACCATAATAAACGTGTTTTGTTGCTATAAACGGAGTTTTAATGCACTTTCTACTGTTCTTTTAGGTTATTTCAGTTAAACCGGTTAACTTACCCCTCCATTAGTCCGGATTAACGAGGTTTTACTGTAGTGTAAATGAAATAAACCCAAAAGTAAACATGACTTGGTCGATTGATTTGGTTTATTTTACTTCACTTTTCTGCCACTTTGGCTAATCGTGAAGATGAGGATGTTGATGATATGATGAATTGATGAAGGGACACTCACACAGAACTCCATGCCCACTCCGGGATTCGAATAAGGGAATCTCTGTCCAAATAAGCATTTTTTTGTGGGATTTATTAGTTAGCAAAGATTATTCCCTACTCCTCAGCCACTTACTCATTTCTTACTTGGTACCCAGGCTTTCTTGATTACAAAGCGACAATATTACGACTTTAAGTATTTTTAGTAAGTCTTTTCCCTCATTTGATTCAAGTGAATTGCATTTTGTCGTTTGCGGAAAATAATTGCAAAATAGTCGCTAGATGTCACGTGCTTGCTATACTATGTAGAATTAAAGATGATAATCATAACAGTATAGTCCCATGCATTTAATCAGGTAACATATTTAAATTAAAAAGAGAGGTGTATATTATTACATAAGATGAATTATATTAAATTAAATTATAATAAGAAACAATATCAAGAATATATATTAGTAATCTAAAGGCAGTTTTATTTCTGTAAGAATTAATAATATACTTTAACGAATTGTAGCAAAAGTTCTAAGCTTTTCTATGAATAAGGATCATTCCATGTCAAGTCTACCAAGGTCTGAAACTTGACATCTCAGAAATTGATAATTTTTGGTGCAGTCTTAGTACCAGTAACTTTGCGTAAAAGTAAATATTACAAATGTTCATGTTATTTTTAGCCCAAAAATTATAAAATAGACTAATCTGAAGACTTCAACATCAACCACTCAACTTAAGTTATGGTTTTAACATGGAAGTCAACAAATCTATCAAATTTCGCACACATTACAATACCAAAAAAAAAAAAATTCCATAGGAACCCATTGCCGTTCCATTATGGAATTTTGCACACAAATTGCCAATTGATGATATATTTTTTAAAAAAAAATTAAAAACGATGTTTTTGAAATTTTCAAGAATTTTTTTTTTCGAGATTTTGAAAAATTACAAAATGCGAATACCACAGTCATGTTACATTCAAATTGAAGCTCATTTAAAGCGGAAGAGAATGACACCAATTAATTTCAGCTCTCTACGTCAAATAGTTTTTGATCTACAGCTGTCTAAAGATTTCAAAATGTAGTCAAATTTTGGGATTTTTGCTTTTTTTGAGTCAATAACTTAAGAACTAAGGGCTGAAAAAATCTTAAATTTGGCAGTTTTTGTCCTCTTGATAGGTATAATGTACAAACAAAAAATATAAATCCTAAAGGTTCAAAAATATTTTCTATTGGTTGATTTAACATGGAATGACCCATAAATATTAATGCGAATTCCGTATTTTATTAAACTCGAAATCGGGGTTGAATTCATAGAGAAGTTCTGATTTAAAGATAACACGTTACAGAATAATTTTCAATTTCGCCAATACTGAGATATTATCTATTCCCTTACTGAAGAAAATTGGTGTGGAACGTTGCATGTGAAATAAGAGTGACGGAGCCAGGGGCAAGTCCACCCACGTCGACTAGTCCGTCCCAAAACAAATAATAAAAAAAAATATGAATCAATGCTCTTTTAGCACAAATACACACATATTCAATATTTGTAAGATAGTTAGGAGTAAATTAATTGTGACCGGTTCCCAAGAAACTTTCCCCTCCCCCACCCTTACCAACATGACTGCTAAGGTTCAGTATTGTCACTACTGAATCCAAAACTACACCACAAATTTTAAATGCCACTTCCCCTGTAGTGCTTGAATCTTCTCCCTTTTCTTGAAGGAAATTTTACGTGGTTATATAAACAAATATTGAAATTATGCACCCGTAAAGTTTCAATAATATAAACTTTTGAATGTTTTCAATACGTAAGAAATCTTTTAGTTTTTATCTCTTCTACTTTCATATCAATCTTCTTCTTCAAATCAGATTTCCGGCAAGTGAAGACACCAAAAGATACTACTGTCGGATTAAAAATTATAGATACTCGAGTTTGGACTCCAATTAAAAATTAACCAGTAGACCTACATAAATACAAGTTATATCAAAATTTAGCTTATTCAATTCTGCATTAATTTATGTTAATCAATTTTTTCTCGATTATGTCGTCTATTTTTTATCGTCGTGAGAACAATAAAATGTGCCCGTTTTGTGTGTTTTTGCCAACGATCGCTCTCCTTGAAATTCTATAAATAAAAAACGGCTGGTCCGATCGTAATGAAATTTTAATATGGTGTAGACACAAAGGTTCTAAATACAATTTAAAATTTTCATATTTTTAAAAATTGTCAACAAAATGTTATTTTTAATTTTGCGAAAAAAACGTTTTCTTGGTATTGAGTAGTCCTATAAATACAATATTGGTCTTGTTTTGAAGATCTTTGCATCTGTTTCTAACATCCATTGCCATTGTCAATTCACAGTGCGAAACCGATTTTATACAGAATTTTATTCAACGGAGTAAATTTGTACACGAAACGTGACAACACCGCAAGCTTTGACTCACAACGGAAGTTTCCACCGTTCAATGTGTGCTGTGTTGCCATGTCCCACGTTCATCTTTACTACGTTGAATAAAAATCTGTATAAAATCGGTTTCGCAATGTGAATTGACAATGACAATGGATTTTAGAAACATATGCAAAGATCTTCAAAACAAGACCAATATTGTATTTATAGGACTATTCAATACCAAGAAAAAGTTGTTTCGCAAAATTGAAAATAACGGTTTTTTGACAATTTTTAAAAATCTCAAATTTACAAATTGTGTTTAAAACCTTTGTCTCTACACCATACTAAAATTTCATCACGATCGAACCACTCGTTTTGTATTTATATAATTTCACAGAGAGCGATCGTTTCCACACCAGAAAAAAGAGGGACCTTTTTTTGTTCTCACGACAATAAAAAAAAGAAGGCATACTTGAAGAAACAATTGGTTAGCATAGATAAACGGAGAATTAAATAAGCTAAATTTCGATGTAACTCGTTTTTATTTAGGTCTACTGGTTAATTTTTAATTGGAGTTCAAACCCGAGTATCTATAATTTTAAATCCGATAGTAGATGTAATTTTCTCAGAGTATAGTGAGAAACTGTTATCCACAACAGGATAGTAGGCCTACAGAGGCACCGTAGATCTGTGGAGCACCCACTCATCTTGGCTGTCTTTGCGGGCCGGGAGGCGTATTTCACATGTGCACATTGAAATAGAGATTGGGGGCGTGGTTTGTGTATGAATGCTCCCTATTGGCTAGCAGACTGCCTCAATGATAAAGGATAGGACACTGGCATTTATTTCATTGACTTGTGCGAACACTTTCTGTAAACCACAGACTACAAGCAGAACCATCTAGTGGGAAAAATGTAACGCAATCGGATAGTAATCAATACTCGAAAAGCGAGTAGACTTTCTTATTGGAAATAAAAGCGGCAATAATTTTTAAAATGTTGCGTTGGATGAAAATTCTTATAGGATTATTTAATATATTGGGTCATTTTTCGCTTTTCGTCAGATGCAAACAAGGAGCATTTTTAATTCTTACTTTAAAAATCTGTCAAAACCTTGTGTAGCGTCAAAACCTTAATTTGGACTATATAAGCGCGCGGCTATTTGTTTTGTAAAACGTTGTTACAAACCAGATATTACATACTGGAAACAACAAATGATGAAAAGAGAGTAGTTTCAAAACAGAAAAATAGATGGCAGCACAAGGCTAAGGAATATAAATAAATCGCTGGAGGATAACTATGGATTTAGTGAAAGTGAACTACAATAGAAAGATGTAGAAAAGATAAAAAGCAATGTATAAAAAGTAGAAAATAGATGAAAAAGGAAAATATAAGTGGTTTACATCATTCAACAAGTTCAAGCCTGTAGTCAATTGTTAGGCACGCCATAGAAGTACTCAATAAAGAAAAAATAGACCAGCCAATCAGAAACTTCTCCATTACAAGCCACGCCCCAAATCTCTATTTCAATATGCATATGTGAAATACGCGGCCGGGAGCCATCGTACTCGTGTTTATCAGACAATTGTATGAAGTTAGTCAAGTCCAGTGCAATTGTGGCATAACTGATGCACATATGCACAATGTTTGCTGTTTTCTTCTGACTTCTATTATTATATTTTTTTGTATTTTGATTAATCTATGTCTCCTTCCTTGTTCTCTGTAGGTTAATCGTTACGGTGAGAATGAAGAATAACTTGATGAAACAGAAGTACGAAAATGCACATTCTTTAACAAAGGAGATACTTTTTTCCGTACCACTGCCATACTTTACCACGTTTATTGGATCCCTTCAAAATATTGTACATAGGGCCTCCCCGATAGAAACGTCGTCGCCTTGTAATGAAGGCCAGTGGAGGTAAATAGTGGTTCGGATCCCACTTTAAACTGTAGGTCCAGTCCCGATTAGCCTTACTGTGCATAAAGTGGACTTAAAAACAAAACTAAAATTGTTTACATTTCTATATTTATAATTTAGTTTTGTGATTTATTATGTAATTTTATGTAAAAGGGACCAGACGCGCCAAGTTAAGATACATTTGGGGGGGGGGGCAAGATCGGCATAAACAATACTTTAACTATGTAAATATACAAAAAATGTGTCCTGTATGAATTTTGGAGGGCAGACAGTGCCTTCCCCCACCCCCAAAGTGGGCGCCTATGAAAGGAACCATAGGCTTAGCTTAAGGAGAGACAAATTTTCTGCTTTACTCAAAAATGTATGAGCTATATGTATTTTTGTAAACATCCTGGGACCTGAGGTTAATGCTCCCCCTCCCCACAATAGTGAGACCCAAGTTAAGTTGATGTGTTAGAAAAAATCTGTTCTGTGTATTTAAGTGAGTAAGTAAATAAACAAATGTAAACTTAAATATTCATTTTTCTGGAATTTCAAAATTTTTTTAGCTGTGTCCCAAGAGGGGACTATGATCCCCACTATGTCCTGTGGGCACATTAGTAACTGTTGCAGTGTCGGCCGTCTTCCAATACCTGCCTGGGCATGAGTGTTTTTTTTTTTTTGTGAGTAACCCTTCATCCTTTTCATCACATCCTCACTCACCCTCAATTACAAATAAGCAAACACAAATTATGTGTTACACTATTTTAATCCCGGAGAACAGTAATAAATGTCTCAGAGTTCAAAAGTTTGGCTGACGTGCAAAACAAAAATTTAAATTATGCTCACAAAATATGTCTTAAGCTAATTCAGTGATTCTGAAACTTGCATCCTAACATTTCTTGTATTTAAATTGTTTTGCGTCCCTTTTTTATCCTTCTGACTAATCGCGACGATGATAATGGATGATGTATATAGTAATTGGAATTTCCAAAGCCTCCCCTGTCCACACGTCCTTGGTGTTGTTGATCCAGACGAGAGTACATTAAATAACTTAATGAGAACTATACTTGCAATGTTTGACAAGTGTTGCACATGCAAACACACCATATGGGTCGGTTTGCATTTAAGGGTATCTTCAATAGGATAGTGTGGAAACCTGCCGCCTTGAAATTAAGGCATTCTGTGTTCAAATGCCAGTGGGGAATACGTAGCAGTTGAGATCCCACTAGAAACCGTAAAGATAAAGATTCGACTTTCTGTGTATAAAGTGGACGTACAACAAACTTAGTTAAGCCTTAAAGTTAAGAGCCCAAACCTGGTTAACACCTAATACTTTCATCTTTGTTAACTTTGTCGTGAACACTCCGGACGGCATAGTTGAATAGTCGTCGCCTTGTAATCAAGGGGAATTACATAGTGGTTCCGATTCCACTTTAAACTACACACCCAGTCTCGAGTAGCATATCTGTGCATAAAGTGCATTTAAATAAACTTCAACAAATCTATTGTGTAGCGTTTCTGCCAGTTTTGGTTAACCGCAACAAACCGATGAAGACTCTACACTCACGCCCTAGCCGAACTTCAACCATTTCGTGGCTAACAGGTATGCAGTGATGTGCCGTAGACTATAAGTTTACGTCTACATGCGTTGTCTACACGTAATCTACGCGTAGATTACATTGGACTGTAGTTTACATAGACTACGTAGACAATCTAAAGTGCATTAAAATTAATTGTCAGGGGTTTCATGAAAGGAAAGTGACATTTTCAACTATATTGGTTCCTAACGAAATGAAAAGAATCCAATTTACAACAAAATTTCTCTTCTCTTCTATTATCAACTATTGAAGAAGTTAAATAGTATGCAAAAAACAACAACAGATGGCAGTCGTGAGGCAAGAGTGGTCTTTCCCACATAAAACACTAGAATATTTTCTATGTTAGGTTTCTTCCTAGATAAGAAATTGTTCGAATTTGGAAGAAACAGTATGAAAAATTCTCCTCACACATCGGCAACTGATACGCAGTATAATTTTATTTTAATTCCACGGCGCCCTTTGCTAAGTTATCACCTTTCGCCATGTTGTTTACATAGATCACGTAATCTACGTGTATAAAATAGTCTACGTGTAGAATGGACTATCGTTCTTTACGCGTAGACGCACATCACTGCACGTATGCTAATCGGCCACCTAAAATGTTGCAAACCCACAAAACAAGTCTCACTCATCTAATATGTAAACACAAGAAAGTACTTTCATTTGTGTCCACATTTGAAACGCTTAAAACATAAATACAACTGACGATAACTTGTTTGCAACGGAAGACCGATAAACACGAATTTGAATTTCAAACTAAGCAATTAACTTAATCCACATGAATATTCAGTAACTACAGTTATCAAATCACTTTTCAACACAACAGCTTACCATGTTGCACTGTCCGTGTCTTCACTGTGCTTCTTTCGAATGATTCTTTCGTACTAACAATGAAACTTCACAACAGCATTGTTTTATAGGTCCGGAAGGGTGTAATATCATGAAAAACACATCAGAGCAAGGACGCCGTTCAAGTAACCGACTTTCTCCCGTTAGGAGCCCTCAAAGCAGAACGCTTTGTTGTGAAATTCAGTGATATCCATACAAAACCATGAACACAGCCATTTTTGTCAAGTTCAAGGCGCCAAGCAGAAACCATTTGCAGGAACCGCAAAGGTCTTCCTTCTTGTTGGTAAAGGCCACAGTGAAATCCTAATTATATGCCGATTCCACCTTAATGGTTTTCTCCTGTCAATCGTAAACAAATTGGTATGAAT
This sequence comes from Lepisma saccharinum, assembly GCF_977018435.1. Taxonomy (NCBI): domain Eukaryota; kingdom Metazoa; phylum Arthropoda; class Insecta; order Zygentoma; family Lepismatidae; genus Lepisma; species Lepisma saccharinum. The sequence continues at coordinate 26,498,464 of NC_139256.1, read as the reverse complement.
CACACTATGCCAAAACCAACAAAAAATAATGGATTTGCTGTTCGTCTGGTCAGTGGTTGCATAACACAAGTCGTGACATGCCGCTCCAGGCATTGGGAGGCATATTTTGTGGATAATGCAACACCACAGAGTGCAAAGCACTGTGGTTTTAAGGGATAATTTGATAATGGCTTTGACCTTCGTTCCGAAATTGGATTTTGGGAATGCTATCCTGTCGTTCAGTCCAACAATGGGGATTTGTTTCATTATAGTGTGCTCATAATTATGTGATCGAGATTTGTTTACAAATTATGATTGTTATAATTTCTTCAACAAACCACGTGAGTAAAGTGTACAAAAATAACAAATTTCTAATTCATACTGTTTTCACAATTGTAGGAAGAAACCATGAAACATGAAACGTACCCAGAATTGGAACTTCGGATCTCTAGCTCCATAACGCTACGCTAACCACTCCGCCATAGAGATTGGCTCAGAGTTACTCTTACCACCCTCTGCGATGTAGTTGAAGCGCATCAGGCCGCGAAACTGGAGAGCGGCTAGTGACAGCTATAGCAACTACAACTATAGATGCATGCTACAGCACTAAACCAGAAGTGCCTAACCTATTCACATGTTGATATATGTTATTAGATGCAAACTTGAGTAGGTTAGGCAGGTCAAGTTTGGTGTTGTTAGCATTCATCTTCAACCTGCTACAGCGTATGTAGCCGCTCGTAACTGGAGGCCATGAGTTCGAATCACAGATATGGCATGTAACCTATGTTTCTACTCCTTGATCCCTCCTATTACCATTTGCGGGTATATCCTGCTACTACATAAGATATTATATTTAAAATGGTGTGGTAAGTACAGTCACGGACACTTCTGGGTTGTAACACTACCATTAGCTCTCAATGGGATTGTTACAACCCAGAAGTGTCTGTGACTACATGGATATATTGGAAAACATAGCTGTGGAATAATTATATATCATTATTTTTGTTTTTTTTTCTTTTTTCATAAATCCCGAGTATGTTACTACTGACCAGCAATACAGAGCATGATACGGATTTTTCTCCAACATTGTCATGATCCATTGTTAAATCGCGGTTACGTTAATGATCAGGGAATCTAATGATAATGGTGATACCCCCAACTAGGCCAGAATTGCTAAAAGTAAGGGAGAATATAAGAAAAATAAGACTGAATGCAAAAAACTTTACTGCTAAAGACGATATGGGTCATTGATCCACTCCGAAAGAGTTTTAATGAATTGTGAAGTTTGCGGACTCATAATTTGAAGGTCTTGGGTTAAAGTCCCCCGACTATCACCGGTTCCCTCGGTCACTCCAGGTAAATGGTATCTTTAACGTAGACCACGACCATCTTTCTAATTGTCTCTCTTTCTTTCCAGGTCGTGATTAAAGTAAAATGTCAGAAAGTCAAGTTAGTTATCTCACCCCACAGAGTAAATCGTGCTAATATATATTATGTACTAGCAGATTACCCGGCGTTGCCCGGGTATTTATTTATCCCAATCTTCTATTAGACAGGAAAATAATGAATTTTAACTATAGTGTAAAATGAACTTGGTGTTGAACGGCATTGGGAGTGTCGCTATTCATCTCAGCAGCCCCGAATACTATGGATTCCACATTAATATCGGTCGTTTTCGATTATTTTTACATGTCACCCCTTTCCACCCCCTCCCCTGGGGGTGCCAGGGGTGTCTTACTCCCTCGCCCATGGTATTTCATTCGAGATTGCAAGTGACACGCGTACCAAGTTTGGTTTAAATCGCTCCAGGCCTTCGAGAGTTATGCCGGAACAAACACACATACACACACACACATCCATTTTTATATACAGGGTGGCTCAATAAGTCACTTAACACCCCCGGTACAAGGCCACTGCAGCGCGCAACATGGAAATGGTGATGACCAATCTTTATCAGGCCAAGGGGGAACCACATTGACGCCACCCACACGGTCGGCGGCCATCTTGATGTCCGCCATCTTGAATTCAACTTCCGAATTTTAAATGGGAAGGGGGTCGTGCGACATATCAAAATGGGCTAGAATTTCAGAAGGAAGTTCATAAACAGAATATGTGACCCTTGTCATCTGATAACTAACTTTGGACAGAAACTGCTTCACGACGTTCCCATAGCGTTCTGGTGTTCCTCCCTATTGAAAAAAACTCTGTAAAAAGTACCTTCTTCCATAAGCAAGGATGAAAAAACTGTTTATTTAACAAATCCAAGTAGCCATAAGCATTTAAGGTTCCGTTGATGGAAAATTGACTAACCAATCATGTTCCCCACCATTAACTTACCAGCACTAACCATTTAGCTTCGATCTGTCGAAAAAATGTATTATCAGATAAAAAGCATCGAATATTCTGTTTATAAACTTCCTTCTGAACATAAACATTAGCCTTGTCACTGTGAAGGACTTTTAATTCAATGGAAGCGTCACACTGTAAATTGTTCGCGACAACCATTCATAATGAGCAGCTTTTCATGGATGTATCCGATTAAAATAATGTGCAATGGCATGCGAACGTCTCTCCCTAGACGTCACTTTGATCTCGATGCATTACCGATGCGCTAGACAAATTTTAAGGCATTTTTCTAACACCTCGAAAAGGAGCAAATTGGTACAAGAATTCAGTCATAACTTTTTACTGGTTAAAGATACGTCGAAAAAACCTTCACCATTGCATTTCTCGTGAAATTCAAGCCCATTTTGATATGTCGCACGACCCCCTTCCCATTTAAAATTCGGAAGTTGAATTCAAGATGGCGGACATCAAGATGGCCGCCGACCGTGTGGGTGGCGTCAATGTGGTTCCCCCTTGGCCAGGCAATGATTGGTCATCGCCAATTTCAAATTCCATGCCGCAGTGGCCTTGTACTGAGGGTGTTAAGTGACTTATTGAGCCACCCTGTACAAATAATTTATGTTTTGATATTTTTAGTCCACTTTGTACACAGTAAGGCTAATTAGGACTGGACCTACAGTTTAAAGTGGGGTCTGAACCACTATGTGCCTCCACAGGGTATCAAACACACATGCGAAATATAGAAAACCTAGTGTTACAGGACATTCTGTGCACGTGCGTTACGTATAGTAAAAAATTGTTTCTTGATTCCCAGACTGGGAAAGCTTTTGAAGGTGAAGGTGATGAATGGAGCAGTGAAAAGTTATAGAGCAAGGAAGTTATCTCGAGCAAGGACTTCCCACACAGGAAGGGCAAGGATAAATTATCGTTCCCATCAGGAGCATGTCTGTTTTCCTTATAGCCTGATGGACTGATTTACTAATGCTGATGTTTTTATGCTCTCCTTTCCTCTGTACTTCCATGTTTTTGTATCTTGATTATCGCAACGAGATGTGTGACGAGACACTTGGCATAGTCTCGTCTTGTCTCGTGTTCGAGAAAGCCAATCTCATTCAGGGTTGTTGAAGGTCCGGAACAGTTTTTTCTCGCTAAATTTTAATTCCGTCCAAGTTGCGTATTCTTTCATTTCAATACGAAATTAGGGCTCTATTTAAACTGATCCGGGAAGAAAGGTTCCTGGACCGTATTTAAATTGACCCGAAAAAAGGTCCTGGACCGTATTTACATTGATCCGGAAAAAAGGTTCCTGGACCGTATTTAAATTGATCAGAAAAAGGTTCCTGGACCGAAATACTTTACATATAAATAGGTTCTTACGGTCCAGAACCCATTTATGCTTGCTGACTTTCTCTCCTGGACCGGAATTAAATTTATTTAAACTTCCTGGACCTTTTACAACCCTGGTCCCATTCTCGTTTCTTCTGGCGTCTCACAATGATAGGTACAAAAACATCAAAACAAATATACTTAGAAACCGCAAGTTTGTATACATTTTTGTTGCTTTCTTGTCATAAATAAAGCTGGCCTAAAGGTTTTAACCCTTCCCCAACCATGGTCCAAAAGATACACGAACGGTGAAGTGGGGTACCTTAGTGACCCCATCATAAATTCACTAAACTATACATTTTTAACACATTTACTGTAAATATGTATTAACTTCTTCTTTATTTTTTGTTTACTTTTGTGCAGTGTTCAAAATTTAGTGCAGTAGTGCACAAAATGCATTATATATACTTGATAATAAAAACAATACCAACTGAATATTTTGGCTTGGCCAAAAAAAACTAAACATTCTTACATTATTATTATTATTATTATGATTGGTTGGTTACATATTTTTCTCATGGAAAGTTTTTCTTGAATATACTGATGAATTATGGATTTTGACAGCAAAGAATTACTTTCAAAATGTTGAATCAGTTCAAAAACTTTTAATCAGGTTACTATGCACGAAGTTTAAAAAAAATACTATCAACAGCAATGTTCTGAATGGTTAACAAAGTTGAATATGTCTACCATATAAGATAGAAGAAATATTAAAAGTAACAATTTTGTACAAAAAATGTTATCTATCTAGTCTTATAAAATTCCCACAGGAATATCTCAATTTTAACATGTCTAAAAAGGCTAAAGTTTAATAGCTGAACTTGTGGAAAGCTATGATAGGAATCTATGATGACGTGTAAGATTATACAGGGTGGGGCAAAAAAAGGTAAACAAAGTCCTGTCTCATTACCATGTTTCGGTCACTTTTTTTTGCTCCACTATATATTATAACTAGTACTTATGAACTAAAAAATGCAAAATATGCATGCAAATATGCACTAAAATGTGTAAACTATGCACTTAAATATGCACTTTGAAATCCTGTTTAATTTACAAAGGCTGTATATTACAAACTATGATATATTACATGCCAGGCAATGAATATGCATTATTTTGAATGCTCATTCGCTACACAGATTTTTTTTCAATTAATATGGTTCAAGGCTCAGAAAAAACTCTTTTTCAATACTACATCTAATTATTTGGTGTTTTAAGCCTGTGTGTATATTGTCCTGTGTTTTGTTCTCGTATGTGCTGAGAAGTGATGTGCTTCTACGTGTAAACAACGATAGTCTACATTCTATACGTAGACTATTTTATACACTTAGATTACGTAATCTATGTAAACAACATGGCGAAACGTGATAACTTAGCACAGGCCGCCGTGGAATTAAAAGAAAATTATACTGCGTATCAGTTGCTGATGTGTGAGGAGAGCTTTTCATACTCTTTCTTCCAAATTCGAACAATTTCTCACCTAGGAAGAAACCTAATATAGGAAATATTCTAGTGTTTTATGGGGAAAAGCCCACGCTTGCTTCACGACTGCCATCTGTTGTTGTTTTTGCATACTATTTATCTTCTTCCAGAGTTGAAAATAGAAGAGAAAAGAAATTTTGTTGTAAATAGGGTTCTTTACATTTCGTTAGGAACTAATATAGTTGAAAATGTCACTTTCCTTTCATGAAACCCTTGAAAATTAATTTTAATGCACTTTAGATTGTCTACGTAGTCTATGTAAACTACCACCCAATGTAATCTACGCGTAGATTACGTGTAGACAACGCATGTAGACGTAAACTTATAGTCTACTGCACATCACTGGTGCTGAGTGCCCCTTTACAGTATCGAACCCGGGACCCCTGAATTACAAGGCCTAAAGAGTCTTTAACCTGGGCGAGGGCCTCTTTAATGTCTTCTATAATTCTGATGCTTCTTTGAAGTTGTAACCCTTTGCACGCGGCGTTGGCAGCTTAGTCGATTGTTGAGGTGAGAATGACGTACTTGCCACATTTCATACAATCCAGGAAAAATGAAAGATGAAAGATAGAGAAAAGATAAAGAGAAGAGAAGCGAGGAGAAGAAAAATAAATACAGTATATGCTCGGTGTTGGTTGTGGGTACAAAAATATGCACCTTATCAACTTATTTTCATACAAATCTGCACCTGCATATGAAATATGCATTTTTAGTTAAAAATCCTTAAATATGCATTTGCCTATGCAATATGCCAAATGCATAATTATTCGAGCCCTAATTATAACTATATATTCAATTTTGTATCACCTATTTTGACATAGAGATGTACCTGGTTGTCAAATCGTGCTCATCAGTTACATAAATATTATTAGGGGGGGCAAATACACTATATTTCCTTTTGTATATTAGGTTTAGCATAGTGCGAAGGCACAAGTGGGGGGCATCTGCCCCCTCGTCCCCCCTTATAGTCCACCAATGCAATAAAATACCATTTTAGGGTTAATTACTTTGCCAAAAACTAGACACAAGATGTCCAAAGGAAAGTATTTTACATGGCGAAACATGTAAAAAAATATATAACAATATTTTACGTCACAAAGGTTAAGAAAAATTAGACAAAATCACTCTGTAAATAGGTTTATATTCTGTGAATTTGTTTTTGATGTGAAAGAGTGATGAAATAGTGTACTGCTGTATATGTGTAACAAATATTAATGTAAAAATGAAGTGTTGTGTTTGGAGGTACTTGTGTGAATTAGAAGTCGGGATTCAAATGATCCATTGCGCTAAGCAACTCTCTATGACGTGTCATCGTAGGTCGTAGGTTCGATTCCCAACACAAAGAAAAATTGTTCACTTGAAGACGAAAGAAGAGGCGCTCTTTCAAGGTGCAGTGTTAGAATATGTATAGTTAAAAGCACCGGACACTATGATATCGTCCATTTAACACTCCCTGCTAATATACAAACATTGTTCATTCTGAAAAACTAGTAGCCTAACATGAAAATTAAATGCATTTGCGAGAGACTTCAGGATATGCTAACAATGCTTTTTTTGCAATTGAAGAACTACACAAAGACTTACAAGGACTTATTTTGCAGGCTTGTTCTCTGCATTAATGTAGTAATGCGCCATTTATTTCAATAACAGAAGAAAGTAGTTTGAACAATTAGGAAAAAATTAACCAAGGCAATATCTGCGACGAAGGTCACGTATACTCGTATAGCAACCTTCAATTGAGTACATCGTGCTTTTACATTGAAAGATATTTTGTTTCGGAGGGAGGAAGTAGGAAGTGCTAATTTGACTATTATTTATGCATCCAATTAAACTTTTCCTGCTCCAGTTATGAAATTGCACGGACTATATATGTGAAAGTGTTACTAGCTTCAGGCAATGATTACTGTTGCTGTAGTGGAACCCTCACGGCGTTGGGCAAACCAATGGGCATATGTTCGAATCCCCGCGTGGACAATTGAGTGCCAATTTAGTTTTCTTCTTTCCCTGAAAACGTCTGCTCGAAATGTCTAAATTTTAATTTGGCACATATAAATTCAATAATATGGTGCTATTAAAAATATATATATAGTGGATTTTAATTTTATATTTCAAGACCTTCATCTCTGTTCTCAACTTGATGGCTGCGCGTGTGCGTCTACAGTACCACTGAGTTTTAGTATTAACACTCTCCACCCCACATTCTCATTTCGAGTGTGTTATGTCAAATAGACTTTCCTTACATTAAAAAGCCATATCAACTATTCGCTGGGTATCATATTGAATGTTGCTACGTTATTATTTTACGGTATACGTCCTGTTTAGGCTAATTTCGACCATGAGAATGAACTGGTCGAAGAACACGATGATTTGGATTTTTGTTATTTAGCGTCGCTTTGGGAGCTTTGGCGTTGAAGAAGAAACGACAATGAAATACTAGCTTTCCTGGGATTCGATCCATAAACTGGCGTGTCGAAATGTATAATTAAGTCAATTTCCAATGATGAGTCATTACCTGTTTAGATTTTCCTTTGTTTACTCGTACTTTCAAAGCATAGAAAACACCAGTGAAAACGTCGTTCAATTGCATCACATTTTGTGAAACTTCAGTTTGCGTGAAATGGCGTGTAAGATCGCACGATAGATAAGCTGCATGGTAGATTAACAAACTACAAATTATACTAAAGAAGATGGAATAATGTCTTTATGGTAAAATGTGCAGCATGCAATTTTCAAGTTTATCAGCACGAGGATACAGGCTATTCTTCTACTTTAGAATAATACCCCATCTAACGTCCTTAATTTAGAATATTTTCGTGTCATCTGCGGCTTGTAGTGTCTCTTCGGTTCAAAAGTAGCATTGATTGATTACTAGAGTCCGGATGCGTATTTCACATGTGCACATTGAAATAGAGATTGGGGGTTGTGGTTTTTAATGGTAGAAGTTTCTGGTTGGCTGGAGTCCATATCTGCTGACGCTGAAGTTTCTTGAAATTTCATGTTAAAGTGCCGTTTCCTTGACTTCCATGTGTTTTAAAGTTGTGGTAGTGACGTAGTGCGATGAATTGGCTTCTGTTACGTCTGCAACTGTCGCTCGAGGGTCGGTCTGCGATGGCAGTTCAATTGTGAACTGAATGTTCGGGTCCTAACAAGGGCCGAGAAAATTTTGGTCCTAGAAGGGCCGTTTTTTGCTATGACAATTCGTGTTTCGTCTGAGTTCTGATTGGTTGTCTGTTTAGAATGCTTCTGTAATGAACTCGATGAGCTTCTGAACGATGATAATGGCTTTGTCTGGATCGTTCTTTGTCTATTGGATCTTGTCTTTCACATTCTTGATGAGCGTTCTTATTCTCCTGTCTTGCAATTTTGCCAGGATCCACTTGATGATCTCGTTTGTCTCTTCTTGTTCTTCAGTTAGAGTCTGAAGTTTCTGGCTATAATTCATGGTAGTCGGTGGTATTCCATTTTTTTACTTTGTTGAGTACTTCTATAGCGTGCCTTACAATTTGATTATAGGCTTGAACTTGTTGAAAGATGAAAACCACTTATATTTTCCTTTCCCTTAAATTATCTACTTTTGATACATTGCTTTAATCTTTTCTACATGATTTTATCATAGCATTACTTTCACTGAATAGATATTTATCCTCTAACGATTTATTTACATTCTTTCATCTTGTGCTGCCATCTACTCTTCTTTTTTAAAACTCCTTTCTTTCCATTTTGTGTTGTTATACCTGGTTTGTAACATCTCATTTTAAAACAAATAGGCGCGCGCTTACAGAGTCAAAATTAAGGTTTTGGCACTATTCAAGGGTTTGACAGATTTTTATAGTAAGAATTCAAAATGTTTCTTGCTTGCCTCTGACGATTGTAACTGTATAGAAATTGTATAAGAATTTTCATCAAACGCATCATTCTAGAAAATATTTCCTTTATAATTTCCAATAATGAAATTCTATTCGCTTTCCGAGTATTGATTACTATTCGAGTGCGTTGTCTTCCCCGACCAGATGGTTCTGTTTGTGCTGGGGTATAGAAGTCTGTGGTTTACAAAAGTGTTCGCCCAAGTCAATGAAAAATATGTCAGTTTCCTATCCTATAATAGATTATCATTGAAGCAGTCTACTAGCCAATAGGGAGCATTCATGCACAAACCACGCCCCTAATCTGTATTTCAATGTGCAAATGTGAACCACGCAACCCGGATTTGTATGTAATTACATATTCTATTCCTTTGTAGATACATAGCTTGAGAACAGGAAAATGTCAACGAATTACATAACTGACACGATTTTGCATAAGTTTTATGTTACATATTTTCACATATTTGCTAGGATATTATATATATTTTACATATTTGCTAATTTACTTTACATAAAACAACATATTTCGGTAACTTTATCCTATCTTGATCCTCTATCCTGTATTTTCGATCTATGAAACAGGATGAAGAAAATGTTTAGTTCATGTGATGTCATACTTTCTAATGAATGAGATGCATAATCCTTGCGGTCACTTAAAATTGACTAAGTCAAAAGACAGGCTGATAATAATAATAATAATAATAATAATAATAATAATAATAGTAATAATAAATACGGGAACTTTTATTTATCGGTAAATGCTGGTTACATATCTTCGTCTCGCTTTTAGGTTTATGCAAAGCACCTAGAAACTTGCCATCGATGGACAAGAAAGCTACTTTCCTGTACGAAACGAGTTACACAATATGTCCCCTTGCACAAAAAGCACGAATGTAACTGTGTATTTTCATTCGATTGTTCTTTCTGTACACGCTTTTTTCTTACAATTTGTTTCGAAAGTTACAAAGAGCTCTCGTAACATTTACATCCACAATAATTTGCGATGTGAAAAGTAATTAATAGTTGACGAATTGGTTTCTTAAATATGTACACATTGCTGTGCCTTTTTGAGTTGATAAATTCGATACAAATTTTAATATGAACAACATAATGTCCTTAAAATTATGTTGAATATGTTCAAATACAATAAATATCTAGCAGAATTCTTGAAATTGCTTGGATACTCGATTATTATTAATATTAAATATTCATTCATACTACATATTTAGCTACATATCCCTTTGATAATACATATTTAGATACATATTTTGTGAATTATTGTTACATATTTATGTACATATTTTGTACTTTCATATTACACAAAATCCGTGGTCTATTGATTACTGAAGAATTCGCTTCCAAGCAACACGTTTCGCTTTGATCCGATAGGTAAAATATTACAGTCCCTACCAAAAGTTTAAGACCACCAACGTTTTTCATATAAGTGAATCCTGACCGAAAGTTTTTGGTACAAATATGGAGTGAAATTGTATGGAAGTAATATAGTGTGTGAGGCATATATTGCCAAAAAAATATTGGTATACGTCTTGTAGTTCTTGAGATACGAAAGTGTAAAATCAAATTTCTAAATTTCTTAACTGAAAAATCCAGCATTTTGAAGTACAGGTGAATGTGTATACTGGTAACCGACATCGTTATGACAGTACTGATTTTTTTTCCAGTATTGTGGAACATGAACGAAGGTTTTGGCGCAAAAAAAGAAATCAAAAAAAAAATTTCATGGTTTTTTTTCTAAAATTCGCAAAATAAAAAAATACAGCGAACACTGAGAGGTCTTCAGATAACAATATCTTCCTCAGCGACTGCGCTGGAGTGAACAAATTTTATCAGTCATTAGTTGAAATGTGTGTCGATAGATGGCGCAGGAAGACATATCTCGAGTAGCAGCATTGTGCAAGTCCAAACCTGTTTTCGTTACGCTTGATAATAAACAGGCTGTTCGAATCGGAAGCTACGTGATAATGGGGGAAAAATCTGTGCCCGTGGCAGTGAAATGGCAAATAATGTACGGATGCAATAGGTCTCATAGAGAAATGGCAGTCGCATTGAATGTGAGAAAAACCTGCGTGGCGAACACAATAAACAAATTCAAGCAGCAAGGTACAGTGGTTGATAAACCACGCTGCGGCCGCCCCAGGGTAACGTCTGTAAGCGAGGACCGGATTATCGCGAGAGTGGCCCCGTAAAGCCCCTCTTCCAGCGATAATGAGGGAATTTGAAAATTCCACTAATTGAAGGGTCTCAAAGATCATGGAGCGGACACAACTTGATTGACATGTTATGTAGTGAACTAATCAGTTAGAAAATCTAAACCTCCTGCCCCCACGCGATGCTTGCAGGCAGCAACCAGTTCATGGAGCGGACACGTATTCATTGAACTCCCCCGCCAACTGGGAAGCTTCATACTTCCCGTCCTGTCTCCTGCGAGGTTATTTCATTTCTGTGCGATTAACCTAGCTGTTCGGTCCTGTTGAGTAAGTTCTGAAATTTAAGAATATCGTGATCGTAAAGACCAGGAAAGGAAAACTGTGTGCAATGTTTAACGGATACTCGTACTGGAAATTTCGCGTAAACAAATCTGCTGTTGTAACGTGACTTTGTGTCAATGAGAAATCGACGAAATGCAAAGGTACGATGAAGACCAAGGATGATACAATTTTAATCCAAGTTAGGAAGCGCTCTCAAGAGCGAAAAAACGTGCCCAAAAAGGCACTACCACTTCAATATGTGAGTTATGTATAGGATATCATTAAAAATTGCTCAATCTTATTAGTTCCATTTTAACATCAAAATCGTTGTTATAAGGGAATTGTCCTTAAATAAGTCTATATTGTGGAAGGAATTTGCCATTTTTAGGACAAAAATGCAAATGCACATTCGGTTAAGCAGAAATTTCTGTCTCAAAGAAAAGCTACGATACTAATTCAAACTGTATATTTTACAAAAAAAAGACGATTTTGTTATCTTTTCCCAGGTGTTCAAAGAAGGGTTCGAGTCCGTACAATGCAGAGGCTACGAATTTGTCACACGTGTTCCAGTTCCATATATCGGAAACACGTTAAAATCGGATATTTTGTGTTTCGCATGGTTCGTACTTCCAAATTGTGTATTGCGGAAGATAGTTCAAGGTGCCATTATGCTTTTTACACGAAAACAAACACAATTTCTCACATACGAAGTGATTTTTTTATTCCATTCTTCGCTTCCTGTTACGTACCCAATAGGACCAAGTAATGTGAATAGTTTGCCAAAGAAGAATAGAGATGGCAGCACCAGGCGTGCAAGGTTAAGAATTGGCATAATATATGTGAATAACTTTATAAATAAGAACAAAGCAAATTGGAAAGATGAAAAACAATAGAATATATTATAAGAAGACAAAAAATAAATATGAAAGAAGTAAATTAATATATATATCTTATAAATCAAATCAATGATCACATGTAAGTTAATATGAAAATTAAGGAAGTCAAAGCACTGATACAAGTTTGTGTCTTTGAACAGATATTGCATCTGTATGATTGATTTACCATTCCTATAGGGGAAATTTTGTTTACATCAGTGGCGAGCGCGTTCCGATCGACGCCCCACAGCACTTTTTGGTTGCGCAGTTTAACTGTAGCACCTACTTGGATGCGCATGTCAATCGACTGCACCAAGTATACACTCTGTTGTACCTAGTTAGTGGTGGCGCGTTCCAATTGCAGCCCCAAGGGAGGATATTAGTATTATTCCCAAAGCTTAAAGGAAAAAATTGGAAAAGGATAAAGGAATTTGTTAAATAGCCAAAACCTAAATAAATTGAAATCCAGAGGGAAGTTCACAAACAAGACAAGAAGGAAGTCCAGATCCAGAACGTCCATTAAGGGAAGTCCAGATCCTACATATTGAGAAGGAAGTCCAGATGCAGACCGCCCATTGAGAAGGAAGTCCCGATCCAGACTGTCCATTGAGAAGGAAGTCCCGAACCAGACCGTGCATTAAGAAGGAAGTCCAGATCCAGATCTGTCCATTGAGAAGGAAGTCCAGATAGAAGAATATACAAATAGAGCAAATAAAATAATAAAAAGCATAGAAGAAAGTAGCTTATCATGTAAATATTCTTACTCCATGTATCCTGTGTTTAAATAATATATTCGTTTAAACGTCTCCATTGGAAGGCATCCTGTCTGGTTTCGTTGTGTACAAAGAACCCTACCCTGTAGATAAGCTAGCTGAGTTTTAAGATTAAGGTTTATGAACCTTTGCACCAAATGAAGGTAGCATAAATAAATGGCGACCAACTTTTGGGGCTAGAGAATTAGAAACCAGACAGCGAAGAGAAAAATAATAATTGAAAATGGAAGAAAAGGATAAAGATGGAAATGAGAATGGAGAAGCTACAATGAAGGAAGACGGAGAAAAAAGGGAAACTTTCATTTGGAAAGTTTTTAAGGAAATGAGACACTGGATGTGCGAAGGAATAAGAAAGGAAAAATATATATCAATAAGCGAAAGGGAAGAAGGATACGTATGTAAGAACTGCAAGAAAGAAAAGTTGAAAGAAAAACAAAAGAAGACAGAAGAAATAAACTTAATAGAATTGTTTCAAAAGATGTCAATGCAAATGGAAGTTAACGCACAGAGAATGGAAGAAAACAACAGAGAAGTGAAAGAAAAGTTAGAAGAAAATAACAAGGAAGTGAAAGAAATGCTCGATGAAAATAGTAGAAAATTAGAAGCAGTAAGAAATGAAAGCAAGAAAATGTACGAGAAAACAACCGAGACATGTGAAGAAAATAGAAGATCATTGGAAGAAGAAAGACTAGATGTTCCTATGGAAACTGTAAACAACGAAATGGAGAGAAAAGAATGCATTGGCAACCTCAATTTAATGTACAGACAGATGAAGGCAGAACCAAATGATATATGTGAAGAAATTGAAAGTGAAATGAATAAAGAAAATGATGAATCTGTTGAAGAGATAAAGAATAAGGTTGATGAGTGCATAGATATCTCCAAAGAAGAGAGGAAGGAATTACAAGAAGTTTTGTTAGAACATAGGAATTTGTTTAGCCAAAAGCCAGGACTCACCAGAGGGTATTCCTACGAAATAGAAGTAGATACAGAAAGACTTATAGTATCTAAACAGTATCCGATACCTTTTGCGAAAAGAAAAGCTGTAGAGGAAGAACTTCAGAAATGGTTAAGATGGGAAATTATAGAAGATTCAAATAGCATACATGTAAGCCCGATGCATGTAGTTGACAAACCCAATGGAGGAGTTAGACCAGTCTTAGATCTGAGAGAATTAAACAAACACGTATTACTTCCAAGAAACCAGGTGGATAAAATAGATGAGATGCTACACTCATTTGCAGGAAGCAGATACTTTACTTCTTTTGATTTGACCCTGGGATACTTTCAAGTTAAGATCGAGAAGAAGTCAAGAAAGTATACAGCATTCAGATATGGCTCAAGATTGTTTCAATTCAGAAGATTGCCATATGGTTTAAATTCATCGGTTTCGGCATTTATGACTGCGTTGAACAAGATATTTGGGACAGAAACTAAGAATTGGTTAGCCATATATGTAGATGACATGTGCATTCACAGTAAAGACTGGGATTCACATATAAGAAGAATAGATTGGGTATTGAACAAATTAGGAAAAGCAGGATTAACCGTCAAACTGGAGAAATGCTCTTTTGTCAGAAAGGAAGTTAAGTTTTTAGGCCATGTTATATCCGGTGGAGAAATTAAGCTATGTACAGATAAGGATGAAGCGATAAGACGTTTCCCTAAGCCAATTACAAAGAAACAATTACAGAGATTTCTTGGAATGTGTAATTGGAGAAGCAAGTTCATTAGAGATTTTGCACAAAAGGCCAGACCATTGTATGAGCTATTAAAGAAAACTAACAAGTGGAATTGGGGAGAAGAAGAAGATAAAGCTTTCGGTGTACTGAAGATCGATCTCATATCATCGCCTGCCATAAGCCAACCGAATTTCGAGAAAACATTTTGCTTGGGAACCGATGCATCTAATATAGGACTAGGGGCGTATCTATTCCAGAAGGACAGCAATGGAGAAGACCAAGTCATCCAGTATGCCAGCCGTTCTCTTAAGACTTTTGAGAAATCCTATACTATAAGTGAACTCGAATGCCTAGCCATCCTATTCGGAATACAAAAGTTCTCACCATACCTCAAAGGAAGGAGATTTAAGGTATTCAGCGATCACAAAAGCTTGGTCTGGCTAAATTCGGCAAAGCAGTGGAATCCTAGACTTACCAGATGGGCCCTGTTAATACAAGAATATAGCTTTGAAGTGATTCATATAAAGGGCAGGGATAATCAAATTGCCGATGCATTAAGCAGAGCTCCAATAAGACCCCAACAAGAACCAGAAGAGATAGTCAAATTGTCCATAAATGCGATTGTGGAGGAAGAAATGAAGAATATAGTAAAAGAAGAATGGATAAAAGAGATGAAAGAAGATGAAGAACTTAGTACTATATTTAAAATATTGGAAGGAGAAACTATTGTTAGAGAAACGAAGATGAGAAAAGCCAGAATCAAAGGGAATTACAGAATTATAGAAGGCATGATTTTTAAAGTGAACATTGAAAATCCACACCAAGTAAGGTTATGTGTACCCAAAACAATGATCTATAAGATCTTAACAACAGTACATGAAGAGTCAGGACATTTTGGGACAGACAAAACTTTGAGGATGGCACGTCGTTTTTATTTTTGGAAGACTCTGAAAAAGGATGTTGTGGACCATGTTAGAAACTGCATTGTATGCATACAGACTAAGCCATCTAAATGGAAATTAAGAAAGGAAGAATTACACGTTATAGCTCGAAGGCCATTGGATTTAATATCCATAGACTTAATTGGACCACTGCCGAGATCAAGAGGATTCCAATACATCCTTACATGCGGGGACATAAGTAGTAAATTTGTAATGTGTTACAACATAAGAAAAGCAACATCAAAAGAGATAGTTAAATGTTTCGAAGACGGTTTCACTAAACACTATGGAATTCCTAGAAAGGTGTTAACAGATAATGGTACACAGTTTGTATCGGAGTATTTCATGGACTATATGCAATTCAATGGAGTCAAAGTAATAAATGTAACGCGATACCACCCCAGCTCGAATCCCATAGAACGATACAATGGAGAAATAGTCAGACTGTTAAGAACATACTGCCACGATAACCATACACGATGGTCAACTGTTGTTAATAAAATAACTAAATTGTTAAATAACGCATTGTCAGAAGAAACAGGAAGAAGCCCTGCTGAATTATTTCTCGGATACACGGAGGAACCATATGTGTTTGAAGAATTGGAGTGGCCAGATATGATGGAGCAAAAGAGCGAAATGAAGAAAGTGATATTAGAGCTGTATAAAAAGAGAAATAGAAGAAAACAAAGGACGAGAAGAAGGTTAAGAAAATAGATATCAAGAAAGGAGATTTGGTGTTTTGTAAAACACATCCGGTGAGCAAAGCTTCAGAGAAAGCTATCAAAAAGCTATTTTTCATATATGAAGGCCCATATGAAGTGATAAGTACTTTTAGAAATACAGTTCTTCTAAAGCACATAAAAACAGATGTAGAAAGGAGAGAGAATTTAGATAACATTAGAAGATATAATTGTACAGAAGAGAAGAAAGAAAGCGTCAAGAAGAAATAATAGACTTGTACATATATAATTTGAAAAAAAATTTATCTGCATATATATATATATATTACGACAATTTTTTTTATGGCCAACGGGGGGAATATTGTGTTACGTACCCAATAGGACCAAGTAATGTGAATAGTTTGCCAAAGAAGAATAGAGATGGCAGCACCAGGCGTGCAAGGTTAAGAATTGGCATAATATATGTGAATAACTTTATAAATAAGAACAAAGCAAATTGGAAAGATGAAAAACAATAGAATATATTATAAGAAGACAAAAAATAAATATGAAAGAAGTAAATTAATATATATATCTTATAAATCAAATCAATGATCACATGTAAGTTAATATGAAAATTAAGGAAGTCAAAGCACTGATACAAGTTTGTGTCTTTGAACAGATATTGCATCTGTATGATTGATTTACCATTCCTATAGGGGAAATTTTGTTTACATCAGTGGCGAGCGCGTTCCGATCGACGCCCCACAGCACTTTTTGGTTGCGCAGTTTAACTGTAGCACCTACTTGGATGCGCATGTCAATCGACTGCACCAAGTATACACTCTGTTGTACCTAGTTAGTGGTGGCGCGTTCCAATTGCAGCCCCAAGGGAGGATATTAGTATTATTCCCAAAGCTTAAAGGAAAAAATTGGAAAAGGATAAAGGAATTCGTTAAATAGCCAAAACCTAAATAAATTGAAATCCAGAGGGAAGTTCACAAACAAGACAAGAAGGAAGTCCAGATCCAGAACGTCCATTAAGGGAAGTCCAGATCCTACATATTGAGAAGGAAGTCCAGATCCAGAACGTCCATTAAAGGAAGTCCAGATGCAGACCGCCCATTGAGAAGGAAGTCCCGATCCAGACTGTCCATTGAGAAGGAAGTCCCGAACCAGACCGTGCATTAAGAAGGAAGTCCAGATCCAGATCTGTCCATTGAGAAGGAAGTCCAGATAGAAGAATATACAAATAGAGCAAATAAAATAATAAAAAGCATAGAAGAAAGTAGCTTATCATGTAAATATTCTTACTCCATGTATCCTGTGTTTAAATAATATATTCGTTTAAACGTCTCCATTGGAAGGCATCCTGTCTGGTTTCGTTGTGTACAAAGAACCCTACCCTGTAGATAAGCTAGCTGAGTTTTAAGATTAAGGTTTATGAACCTTTGCACCAAATGAAGGTAGCATTCCTTAACTCACAATATGGCGGTCACATCTTGACTCATGTTATGGGTATGCAGTGTTTCCAACCCTCTTCACCGAAAAATACCTACTATCGTTGATTTGATTTGATTTAGTTTTATTTTACTTCGCGTTTTGTGCCTCTTGGCTAATTTGCGAAGATGGGGATGAGTGATGAAATGATGAAATTGATGAATGGACATTCACAAACAACCAAGCCCGACCGGGATTCGAACCCGGGACCCTTGGCGTCGCAGCGCAATGTGCTAACCACTCGGCCACAGGGTCTGGCACCTACTATCGTGTTAGTCACCGGTGGAAATTGTACATTATGCACGGGTAGCTGACGGATAGCCCGGGTAACTGACGGATAGCCCCACGAACCATTTCCGATAAGGTTAGGTTTGGTTCGGTTAGGCAAGCGTAGTGGAAGAAAGGGGGTTGGAAACACTGACAGGGACTTACGTCATCAAACGTACGCAGCATGCAGTCCAGGTAGCGAAAGCAATGGCAATTGTGCATCGGTGAATTATTTCTATTGAAAAATACATGATTTACCGGTCAAATAGATTCCACGATGAAAGAAAATACCTCGACGAACGTTGGAAAGCTTTCAGAAACTCATTTCCATAAGTACAGAGCATTCCCTGACATTTGCTACGAGACTCGGCGGCAAGCGGCCCGGCGTCAGCGCTTCTCTTTCCCGGTGAACGGGGTCCGCGACAGTCGCTAGAGTCGGCTATTAAAATTACAGTTTTCATATTGTGTACTAACCTTGACTACAGAAAGTGTTGAAAATCATGTCCCTCTGCTGCAACACATTCCTGGCATCTCCGAAGGAAATTGGCATTTACACGTGCAAGTTCGTTTACTGTAATTCTCCCGATTTCTCGTACAATACTCTCTTAACTCATGGATGGTGTGCGGATGGTCTTTGTATACTTTATTTCTTAGATTTAAGAATTTTAGCGGCTCTAAATGCTGTGGTTTTGAAACACCCGTTTCTTGTGAGAGGCGGCGGATAGATTTCTGAGGAGACTGTTCTAATGTTTGTCCTATCTCATCGAGTTTTTCCTCAGTAAGTACAAGTGGGTTTTTCTTTCCACCTTTATTCAGAACTGACCCTGTTACTCTTAAACTTTTTTAAGAGGTTTAATATAGTGGTCCTATGTGGAATGGGAACACCAGGAAATTTCGTTGCAAAACGTCGTCGCACTTCTCCACAATTCCTCTTTCCGAAGTAACACTCGACAAGATAAATCCTTTGTTGTAATGCAAACTTTTGTGGAGCCATATTAAGCCACAATCTTCAACACACGGACACGACACAACACAACTTCCGAGGGAGGATTATACTGTCACCAGTCTGCAACGTCAACAGAAAGGGAAAGAGAGCGAAGAAAGGGAGAGCGAAAAAAACAGACTGTAGCGTGCGACTGTCGCGGACCCCGTTCCCCGGGAAAGACAAGCGCTGACGCCGGACCGCTTGACGCCGAGTCTCGTAGCGAATGTCAGGGAATGCTCTGTAGTTTCTTCTGTAAAAATGAAGAAATGTGTTTCCGATATACGGAACTGTTACCTCAAATTTTTCTGACGTGAAGAGTTCCTTGAACGCAAATAGAAATAAGGCGGAAGGAGTTCAGAAAGAAGCTAAGTATCCCGAGGAAATTGTTCTTCATGAAGAATTGCTCAAGTTGTCGGACGAAAGCCGCTTTCTTTTGTCTGATGAAGATCTGCATGACAGAATGTTGATTTTCGCAGGAGCCAAAGGGAAGGAAAGCTTGGAACAGCAAAACAACTTTTTCATGGACGGAACTTTTAAAAGCGGTAGCAAGCAGTTTGCGCAGCTGTACACAATACACGCGGACTTGGGTAGCACGGAAGCAGAGACCAACATAGCACCGGTAGTCTTTGCTTTACTGAAAGACACGAAGAAGGAAACGCATGTACGTTTGTTTCGGACAATCCTACGCGCGGTACCAGGTTGGAACCCTCAGAATGTGATCATAGACTTCGAAGCGTCTGCTATTGCAGCTTTGAGGGAGGTGTTTTCGGCGGTGTAGTTACATGGATGTTTCTCCCACATGTCCGCCTCTGACGGAAGGTACAGGAAGTTGATCTGAGCTACCTGTACAAAGCAAGCGAGGACATCAGACTTTCTGTCCATATGTGCGCAGCACTCGCTTTTCTGAAATAATAAGGTGCCCGAATGTGAAGAAGTCACATAGTCCCGGCTGGCACTAAGTATAGACCTTTTCGCACTTCATTGTAAGGATATGTAGCTACAAGTCTTGTTTGGCACAAAGTGGACGTAAATACAAATCCATCCACCCTTCAGTAACACAATTTCCAGAGGCGGGGGAGGTCGATGAACATGTGTCCGCTCCATGAACTGGTTGCTGTCTGCCAGCAGCGCGTGGGGGCAGGAGGTTTAGATTTTCTAACTGATTAGTTCACTACATAACATGTCAATCAAGTTGTGTCCGCTCCATGCCCTGTTCGCTCGATGAACTGTCCGCTAACAGGACAGCTCCGTTCGGAGGACAGCAACCGAGAAACCTCTCCCCGAATGTCTCGTGCAAGCAGTTCAGGGTGGGGGTCAATCAGTCATGATCTGGGGATGCATGTCTGCTGCAGGGACCGGGATTTTGAAATTAATTCCTGGCTCCATGGATTCTCGAGAATACATCGAAACAATGAAAGATAACATGCTCCCGTCCGCCCAGAAGTTCCACAACTTACTTCGTCTTCCAGCAGGACAACACGACTTGCCACGTCAGCAGCAACAATGGCTTGGATTCAAGCTAGGGAAATCCCATTGTTGCCTTGTCCAGCACGAAGTCCGTTCCTAAATCCTATAGAAAAACTATGAAATACCATTGGTCTTCGTGTAGCCAGACGCCAGCCAAGGAATGTCCAGGAATTTCGTGAACAGAGCTCCGAAATATGGAATGAGATTACGCCTCAAGAATGCCAGAAATTGGTCCGCAGCATGAGAAAACGTGTGCAAATGTGCTTGAAACTTAAAGGTGGACCTATTGACTATTAAAATTTCACACTTCATTCATCTAATTTCAGGAGAAATGTTTGTTTCCAAGTATATTTTCAAAGTTCAGATTTATTGATTTTACAAATTGTAAAATAGTTGCATCTATTAGTTATAAGTGCATTAATATGCCCTTACACTTTCTTGATCTTGATGTACCTTTCATTAACATTACATAATAATTCCAATTTTGTATTAAAGTTTTTATTTCATGAAAAGCACTCGCATATGTACTTTTTCTGTTTGTCTGAGAAACACATGGCAAGGTGGTCTTAAACCTTTGGTAGGGACTGTAGTTTAATATTACTCACACCCAATTTTGTAATAATGAACATTGCACATCCGATATGTGAAGAAACACGAATTTATAAACTTGTATTAGTCTCCCATAATTCTCAGTTTGAACTTTCGACATATTCTGCATATTGCTCTTAGGGAATAATACAAAATGTATCAATTCATTTTAAAAATGGATATATTGTGTGTATATAGAACTCCCGTAGCCTACTTGAAAATAAGGAACCAAAATCTCCAATTTTTCCAGCCCTCAGAATTTTCTTTTTGTACAACCCTCGTATATTGTATGTTCCTGGCCCCGCACCTACATAGGGTCGGCCCTGGATATAGTATTGACTGCAAGCCGGAGAAACGTAAGAATATCTGATGACTAGTGCTCGGAAGTTGATTAAAAATTATCTTTTTGTCTGAGTTAACATGACATCAGTCCATTTCACTTCAGTTAGCACCAGAGGGCCTCCCCAATGGGTGCAGTGATAGCGTCGTTGCATTGTAATCAAGGTGTCCCGGGTTCGATACCCGGAACTTGGCACAGTGGTTCGGATCCCACTTTAAACTGTAGGTCCAGTCCCGATTAGCCTTACTGTGCATAAATTTGACTTAAAACACCAAATCAAATCAATAACAAAAGTTAAAACCAGAAAACACTGATTTTGTTTTGCATTTGTTTTGCATTTTTCAGCCTTTTTTGGCTTTTAGATCCTTTTTCATTATTTCTTGCCGCTTTTTTCTTCATTTTTGAGGTTTATATTTCTCCTCACCCGTTATGTAGTGAATTTTAAATGCATTTACTAGCAAAACTTACATATTTAAATGTCCTGACATGGTCATTTTAGCAAATTTGCCATGAATCGAAATACTGCCAATGGAAAAGCATAATATTATTCTTCACCGAAACGTTTGGTAATGGATTAAAATACTTTGTGTGAAGCCTATTTTGAGGTTCCTTTGCTGGACACTATTATCGCTTTAATATGTGGTTTTAAAGTAAAATTAGTCACAGTATTAAAACAAGGTATACTCTTATGTAAGCGAAACGCAATTGTATTTTCGGATGCTGGCCTACTCTGAAAGGAGATGAATGATTTATACAGAAAAACCTTGAGGTATACAGATAACTTCGTACAGATTTTGGCATACTCTACTGTGCCCTGCAAAATCCGTGGCGAGTGACAACACGAGAATTATACGCGAGGAACACTTTGTCCTTTACAAATGTACTGAAGGAATACCAAAGAAATTCCAAAATATTTGGGGGAGGCAAATACGTCAGCATACTCGTGACGACGTTACCGCAGAAAATCGGGTAACTTCGTTTTCTCTGCTTACGTTCCTAGCAGGTCAAATTTACTTTAATGAAGAGGTAAGCTCGTCACGCAAAATGGT
This sequence comes from Lepisma saccharinum, assembly GCF_977018435.1. Classification (NCBI taxonomy): domain Eukaryota; kingdom Metazoa; phylum Arthropoda; class Insecta; order Zygentoma; family Lepismatidae; genus Lepisma; species Lepisma saccharinum. Next base: position 26,475,796 of record NC_139256.1, on the reverse strand, counting down.
ATGAATTGCAAAATATATCCTCTTGTCAAAGTAGTGACGTTTGTGTGTTTTTTATTCTTATTTCATTTTAATTTTTTATTGGTTTTTGAACATTGAAATCTTACAAAGAACAATGCACTTGCACACAACACTCTTCCTCCCTTGATGTCCGCTCCACAACTGCACGTGTGTGGCTTCACACTCCCTTTCTTCCACCAGCATGTGACTCCTACCGACATCTATCGGTCTGATGACGAAGTTACCCTCAAAGACGAAGTTACCCCGTTTGACGGTAGTTTGTATAGTATTGAAGTAAAAATTAAGAAAACTATTGTACATTAGCACTTAGTTGCTCTTTTCCCTCTGCTTTAGTAGTTTCAACCAGCAAACAACATTCTTTATCGAATTATTCAACTACTCTGTTGTAATTTATGAAAAAAATAAGGTTTCATTTTCAAAATGAAAATTATTTTAGGGCCATTTTTAACAACTATTACGTCATTTTTCAATAATTTCAAGGTCAAGTTCCGTGCCCTACTAATGACAATGCATTAAAATATACAATATTCTCATAGGCGTGCGCACGGAAGGGAAGGGTGGGGGCAATTGCCCCCCATAATCATGGACATCCGCAGATTTTTCCCCGGAGGCGCAAGCAAGGTGTTTTTTTCCATGGGTTAAACGAGGCTTACTACCCCGATTATAATGTTGCCCCCTTTCAGAGGTCCCTTGATAAAACATCACTTGAATGTGAAATATCGGCTTCCTGCATACAATGTGACTGTGACTGAAATCAAATTATAGCTACGTGTGAAATATAGTTGACATTCGTTTTCTAAGGGGTAGGTGTGGCCATCCTTGCTCCCTTTTCAGACGTCCATGCCCCTATATCATTACACTTTCACCTAGAAATTTAGTGTAGAGGAATCTTATCGCCATTATTAAACGATGCCAAATTCTTAAAGGAAATTAAGTATTTTCAAGCCAATGAAAGTTACAAGCAAGTATGGAGAGAGGGGGCATTATTTTGTATGTAATTAAACTATCTTCCTTGGTTCTCTAGCAAATATCTCCTTATGAACAGTCTCACAGGCTTTATTCGTCAGTTATGCTGCCTTTATGTTGTTTATATATAATATAGGGTGTTCATAAACTCCCTGTACCCCCACAATACTATTATACTTTCATATGGTACCGGGACTTTATGACCACCCTGTATATTACGCATAAAATTACACTAAAATAATTTTTTGGTGGATCCGGACACACACTATATACGCCCCTAGTTCGTACCCCATCAATGCAATAAAACAGTGAGATGAAATGAGGGTTTCTTTTCCGACTGAACTTTCATCAAGGCTCTTGCCTCCCCTAATCAGAAGATGCGCACGCCTATGATTATTTTGTGTTAATTTTTTTATCTGAAATGTTTTATTGCCCCTTTATCCGGAGCTCTGGCCCCTACGCCCCCCGTTTCAACTGTCGCTTCTGCAACATAGCATGTCTTAAAGGTGTGAACGATGTCCTTGTAGTGCAGCAAAGGCGATCTACATTGAAGTGGCGTAAACAGTTACATGGTCTCCCGTGGCTAACCAAGCGTTTCTCCACAGGAGGATTGTCTTCAACACGATTACGTCACTAGTCTCCAGTTGTTGTGCTGAATGAGACTTCCTGTAAAACATTTCTTTGTTGTGTGCGGACAAAGGAACGCCAAGACAAGTTGAGACTTGATGTTTCTGGGTGTGGCTGTCGGCAGAGTGATTTAATTGGGGTACGTAGCGATGCCCAGGAAGGGAATGAACTGAAAAGCGTAGATCGTGAGTCGACCAAGGAGACAGGAATGTGTCGAGAAGAATGGTGTGCGACTGTGGTGTGCCCAGAGACAGGGGTGCTCACAGGAGGGATTCATAACGCGCTTGTTTTTTAGTTATGATTATTAGTTGTTCTTCCTACCTGTGGATGATCGCGGCAATTGGTTTGAAATGAAACCCCACCTCTTATGCCTTTAGAATCGGTTTGAAAGGGGGGAGGGCGTGCTGTTCTCAATAAACAGACAAACTATTAAGAATAAAGTCGATTCAGTACACTAACAATGGCAGTGAGCCTGAGCACTTTTGCACGTTCTATGTTAGGAAACATGAAAGTGAGCTATGCTTTTTTCTTTTTTAGTATTTTCATTTCAACTGCAATGAAAGGATACGAATTTTTTGCGCCTTTCAATTGTTGCCATCTCGGCCAGTGATAAACTGTCGTATTTTTTTATGGTAGTTCAGAGTCGGTTCGGAATTTCCGACATGCGGACTTCAGTTTTAGTGTTGGTTGATTTCAGGCACGATTTGTTTCGCTTGCATGTGTTCCTGTGTTACGACCAGTGATGTGCGTCTACGCGTAAACAACGATAGTCTACATTCTACACGTAAACTACTTTATACACGTAGATTACGTAATCTATGTAAACAACATGGAGAAAGGTGATAACTTAGCAAAGAGCGCCGTGTAATTGAAATAAAATTATACTGCGTGTCAGTTGCTGATGTGTGAGGAGAACTTTTCATACTCTTTCTTCCAAATTTGAAAAATTTCTCACCTTGGAAGAAACCTAATATAGGAAATATTCTAGTGTTTTATGGGAAAAAAGATCACTCTTGCCTCACGACTGCCATCTGTTGTTGTTTTTTGCATACTATTATATTCTTCCATAGTTGATAATAGAAGAGAAGAGAAATTTTGTTGTAAATAGGACTCTTTTCATTTCGTTAGGAACCAGTATAGTTGAAAATTTCACTTTCCTTTCATGAAACACTTGAAAATTAATTTTAATGCACTTTAGATTGTCTACGTAATCTATGTAAACTACAACCCAATGTAATCTACGCGTAGATTACGTGTAGACAACGCATGTAGACGTAAACTTATAGTCTACGGCACATCACTGGTTACGACTGACTGGATAAGTGTAACACACTGTCAGCTTTCGTTGTCTAAAACTTACGTATTTCGAAAATTTAATTTAAAAAAAAAAATGAAATTATCGACAAACAAAAATTAATAACTACATGCTTATCCAAACTTTATTTGTGTGTGGGGGTGGGAAAGGGGGGAGGTATGAACAATTTTTGGTGGGGATTTTGATTAACGATTTGGGAGGTGATGCGTCCTTGGCCTTGGGGGGGGGGGTAATGAGCATGCCTGCCCAGGGATGAGGAGGGGTGCTTGTGCTCCGGTGGTAGTTTCAGGAAAACTCGCTTGGACTGATGGTACCGAGCAGGGACGTCGCGACTGGGTGGGCGAGGGTGGGCTCTAGCCCACTTTAAAATAGTCTCAGCCCACCCAAATAGAATGAATACAATATATGAAGGGGTCGGGTGTAAAACATGGTAAGTGACATTTTGTTGATTTCTGAGTTCATTAAGAAAAATAGGTTAATAGAAGCTATACTGTAGATAAATTGTTTTCGTGTTGTGTTTACCAATTTCAGAAGGCTTCACTCAGCCCAATGCAAATTGTATGACATGGCAATTTTACTTGAAAATTGAAGGATGGCACATTTTACTTTGTATATATTATTTACATAACTCAAAATAACAAACTGGTTAATAATTAAAGTTTAAAGCACACAAAGCGGCCTTAACAACTGACTAACATAACTCAGTTTCACTTCAAAAGTGAAGAATGTTTATAAATTCTTCACTAGGTTGTTTCCCTTTCATTAACGTGCGAAAAATGATTACGTGCGCCAACATGATCAAATTTAACGTTCAACACATGTAAAAAAATGAGTAAACCTACAATAGTAGAAAAAAAATATTGAATAAAATTGTTCAAAATTGTTATTCCAGAATTCTATTTAGTATTCCGGTAACTGTGACTAAATGAGTTTTGGTAAATTACATCTTTTTCTTTTTTTAATGTTGTCACTTGAATATAATTTTTCCATTATTACGTTTGCAAGCTTCGTCTGTCTTGTAATATCATAGAGAAGCTTTTCTTTAACCGATGAAAGATATTAAGCTTTATTTATACATATTAATTTTTTTTACAAAATACAGGAAATTTATATGCCGAATTTATAACAATAATAAAAATTGCATACAAAATATTTGTAATAATTGCATTATAAGTATGAATTTGAACCATGAGCAAGAATGCTCCAGTACAGCACAACGTTCATGAAACGACGCTCGACTTGAAAATCTCCCAGCAATGGCTCTGGCCATGAACACCGAATATCCACCATTGAGCCCACCACAAGAAACTTTTCTGGCGACGGAACTGGTACTGAGACAACACTATAAAACACGAGAGACGCCTAGATCTTTCTAAGCTTGTCAAGACGAGACGCACCTCTCTAAAATTGAGACAAAACCTCTACAATTCCAGACTGTCCGTCTCGTTCAAGACTTTAGGAGGACCTCTCCGTGGCGTCGCGTTGTAATCAAGAAGTCTCTGGCACGAAGTTACATAGTGGTTACTTTAGACTCTATGTCCAGTCCAAAATAGCCCTTTTGTGCAAAAAATGAACTTTGGAGACTTCGCCACGATATTGAAAATTTAACCTATATCAGCTTTACTTTACCGTGTTTCAGAGAGAACTAAGGGACATCTGCCTGTTTATTTATAGATAAATAGTAATTGTGCCTATAATAATGCGGCCTCCTCGATGGTATTGTGGTAGCGTCGTCTCCTTGTAATCAAGGGGTCCCGGGTGACACATAGTAGTTCAGATCCCACTTTAAACAGTAGGTCCAGTCCCGATTAGCCTTACGGTGCATAAAGTGGACTTAAGACACCAACTCAGAACCAATGGTGCAGGGTATGACGCGCACAGTAGTTCGGATTCCACTTTAAACTGTAGGTACAGTCGCGATTACCGTATCTATGCAAAAAATGGGCTTAAAAACAGACTCAAACTATAATAATTGCAAAATCTATCCATCAGTGGCAATAGTGAGCCAGTGCTGCGTGTTGCATAATTTTCAGGATAAGAATCCCGGTTTTCGAAAGCTCATAGTAGGCGACTCGGTAGCCGCCGTAGACCTTCGATCTCGGCAACGAAGTTCCCATGTTCGAGTCCTGGACTGCTTATCGGTGTTCCTTGTGAATCTCCCCTCAGTAATTTCCTATAATTATCACGCAACCTCATGATCATCGCGAGTAGCAAAAATTGGCAGAAATGCGACGTACAATAAAAATACATATTGAGCGTCGAAACGATGACAAAAAAAAGTCGTTTACCATAATGAACTCTATACGGTGCGAAAGTTTGTTGGGATGACTCTTCGTATACGTTGTTCATACAATATACGTATTTCAAGGGGTGTAAGGCGCACACTAGTACACTGGACTGCATATTGCATACTAACGAAGATCTGGCAAATATAATCCTCCGTAGGACTCGGTTTGTGTCGTCCAGATATATCCCACCATCCATCTTATCACTAGGGAACGGAACTCTATGTCATATAAAATTGTAAAATACGATGTATGAAATTATGCCCTAAAACATATAAAATAAGGGTCTTAGAAATATTTTCGTATTTAAAACTATTAAAATAATACTTAACTTTTTTGTATAAAGATACATTTATTACCAAGAGAAACATGAAACATTATTTTTTTTATTTGTGGAAAAGACTATTGGTCAAAGATTGACCGTTCATGTTTTCGCATTCAATTATTCTTGAATCGGTCAGAAGTTACAGTTTGAGCATTGCCATGATCGTTTTCTGATTAATCAAATTTTCACATAAGCGAATCATGGTGTTGCATTTTCTTCCTCCGTTCCTTTGCTCGCTGCCCGAAGCAGCGATTTTCCCCCTCCACCTCTCCGACGGCATCCCGAACGTACCCGAAGATGTCGACCGAACACGCCGACAGGCGAGCCTACGATTTTCTTCTCTGTAGAGAAATTAGTTCAGTCCTTCCAAGCGACCACGAAAATGCAACTTTGCAGGAACTTTGTCAGCGAATTCCTTTCTCCGCACTGTAGCTCTCTCCCGAGTACTTTGAACACGCTGGAAGCTCAGAAAACACTTAGCATAGATTTTCTCGAATCAGTGGCGTTCGTTCATTAAAATTTTATGGGAACAGTTTAGTTACGCATATAGCCATCAGAATTTGATTTTCACGATAGAACTTTATGTCAACAATGTTAGGGATATTTTTTGTTACATAAATAACTTTTGCCATAAAACGTAGCATTTATGCACTTTAGACTAATCATGACCAATAATTTTACAAAGGAACAACAAGACGAATTTTTTTTGCGTTTTTCTCGCAAAATTTTCCCGCTTTTCATAGAGATATTTATAGTAAGTAAATTTTTTGGGAAATCGACGTACATTTGGTTTAAATCAGGATAAAGTCAAACGAAATTTCGATCAAAATCAGGGAAATTTTACAAAAGAGCAATTTTAGCACTTTATGCACTTAGAGTAATCAAAATTTGTCAGCAACATGCCCAGGCTAAGCCTCGGTGATTGGCACAGGCATGTGCAGCAAAAGTCGCCACGGCATCGTTAGCCTTTCCAAATTTTAACAGTGTGGTTTACCACAAATGTTATAATTTGAGAAATTATTATTATTATTAATATTTATTATTAGGAAGTTTAGTTTATCTACCCAATTTGCACCTTATTTGACACTGCAGCAATAAATTAATTACTTCTTACTGATTAACTTAGTGTTAATTTTAGTACAGCAGGTAATAATTAGTAATTTGTATTTATATTCTAATATATTGCATAACTATTCTCTATCTATTTTGTTTGGACATACCTAAGGGATTGACACACCATTCTTATATGAGTCAAGTATACCTTTCCGCGGCGGGTCTGTTTACACGACCAAGTGATTTGAGGTATACGGCGGACTCAAGAAGTTTTGAGTGGTTAAATTTCTTTTGTTTTAAGAAAATTTGAAATTGAGAAAGTTTTTTATTATTCTTATTGTGTTTAAAATTTGAATATCACCTTTTTAATTCCCTAATGGGTCATTCCATGTCAAATCATCCAGAATTTTGTGAAAATGTCACCCACCATCTCCGATTTTGATGAAATTCGGTATACTTATAGAACTTTTCATGCTGATTACAAAAATGACAACTTTTTTGAGATTGGTCAAGGGGTTCAGAAATTACGCGATTTTAAAAATCTCCCTGTACGCCACATGCGGCTCCACTTTGTATGACACGCATTAGGTTATAAATTATAGTATCTTCTCTCAGGTTTGCCGTAGAAACTTCAAATTTGATTTCTTTTGCTCAGGATAGTGTAAGCTTTCATTTAAATAAGGTTTCTGATCAGTATATCAATAATCATGTATTTTTATGTATAGTTTCATGTATTTTTTTAGAAAAATAAATGACTAACTTCAAGAGCGAATTTCGTGCAATGCCCCCCCTTCAATTTCACCCAAATTTTATATACAGGTAGCTGAGAGTGGGTACTAATGCTTGATGGAAAAATTGGGATGGGCGGTTCAGAGACAGGGTGATAAAAAAATCATTTGCATTAAAAGTTAATCTTATTAAAAATACTTATGTATTTAGCACAAAGTCTGAAGTACAATATGTTTTGAGGTATAACATTCAAAATTTCTGTTCACTATGTGTGAAGGTAAGCATAGGCGTAACCTGGTGGGGGCAAAGATAATCATTTTCCCTATCCAAAATTTATAGATTAATTAAAACCTACAAATAATAATTGCAGTGGAACCCCGATTTCAAGTTCCTCGATTTTACATTTCCCTGCATTTTACATTCAATATTGGTGGTCCCAACATAGCAAATTTTCCTCGGTTTTACATTTTCTCGCATTCTAAGTTTTTTCAGCTTGGTCCCTGAACAACGTAAAATCGAAGTTCCACTCTATTTAAGTTAGTTTCAACTGTCTTCAATTTTTTTTAAAATATTATAATCATAGTCATTAGCATTCCCAAGCTTAGCAAATTTTCTTCTTTTCATTCTTCTTTTTGTGCATTTTATCTCAATATGGATTTTTTTTATACTCTTCACGGAGATACGTAATATGAAGTAAGAATTAATAATACACATTTGTGCTGATTGAAGTTTTTCCAAATGGAGCTTTTCTTGCCACATACCTCAGAAAATCTCCTTGTGATGGGGTGGTTAGAACACTTAGAAGACTTGTGTAAACATCAACAGTATCAAGTAACAAGTTCAGCATTGAAGTACCAATTCCATAGAAATAGTATTCGAGGCATAAATTTCTTATTAATCACGTAAGGTGAAATGATAACAACCCGCAGTACAATGTGTCAGCGATTGCAAAGTACTATACAACAGCACCAGGAAGATTAAGTATGCACTGTTTTGAACTTAGGCTACAGGTTATTTATAGTGTTCGGTAAGTTACTCATTTAAAAAGTAACTCTGTTACAGTTACTGGTACTTTGAAAGTAACTGAGTTACTTTGCAGTTACTGTAAAAGAAACTTACAGTTAATGATCATTGATTTGTGTAAAAATTACAAATTGTGTTTCTACGTAGTACATAATCCGTATGTCTTCATAAACCTACATTACTACTGCAAATAAATGATGAAACACAGAATCAACTTTGCTTGAACGATTTTAATTAATAAATCATTTGAATTCTGACCACGGTATTTTGAATATGGTGTCATTGATTCCACTTGCACCTATTTCTTTCTCCTCCATTCCAAGTTCAACAAAATACAAAGATCCACTCCTTCAACGATGACTGTTTCCTAGCTCGACAGTCCACCTAAAACACTGAAGTTTTCACATACAAGTAGTTATGAATTGAAGTAAAGCGTGGATGAAGTTAGCATGCAACAAAGCATAGCTTCCTTGACAGTCCAGCAATTCCAAGAAAATCCTTTTACGTAGCATCCAGAGAACGTACAGGTATATTTTTTTACAGTTGGGAACAGAAAATGTGAACGGCACAATTTATAGTGCATGAAATTTTGGCAATGCATAGTATACAATCGAGTAAGTATTTTTCGGTACTATCTTCATGGGCGTAACTTGGGAACTAACTTTGGTTGAGAGAATCAAAGTTTTCAGTCCCATAAAAATAGTGTCAAAGATTATTTGCTAATACATTTGATAAAATCACAATAATTACTCTTTTTTTTGTTTCTTCCTAAAGTGCCAGGAGATTCACAAAATATATTTAACTTGTAGGTTTTAATTAATCTATAAATTTTGGATAGGGAAAATGATTATCTTTGCCCCCACCAGGTTACGCCTATGCTTACCTTCACACATAGTGAACAGAAATTTTGAATATTATACCTCAAAACATATTGTACTTCAGACTTTGTGCTAAATACATAAGTATTTTTAATAAGATTAACTTTTAATGCAAATGATTTTTTTATCACCCTGTCTCTGAACCGCCCATCCCAATTTTTCCATCAAGCATTAGTACCCACTCTCAGCTACCTGTATATAAAATTTGGGTGAAATTGAAGGGGGGGCATTGCACGAAATTCGCTCTTGAAGTTAGTCATTTATTTTTCTAAAAAAATACATGAAACTATACATAAAAATACATGATTATTGATATACTGATCAGAAACCTTATTTAAATGAAAGCTTACACTATCCTGAGCAAAAGAAATCAAATTTGAAGTTTCTACGGCAAACCTGAGAGAAGATACTATAATTTATAACCTAATGCGTGTCATACAAAGTGGAGCCGCATGTGGCGTACAGGGAGATTTTTAAAATCGCGTAATTTCTGAACCCCTTGACCAATCTCAAAAAAGTTGTCATTTTTGTAATCAGCATGAAAAGTTCTATAATTATACCGAATTTCATCAAAATCGGAGATGGTGGGTGACATGGCCTGGATGATTTGACGTGGAATGACCCTAATGCTATATTTTGTTACCACCTGGAGTTTCGACGAAACTCAGAAGTAGCATTTACTGAAATTTTGTTTTATATTGCATTATATTCAACCACGGCAAATTGCACCGGCCTATTGTTTATTAGGAGGCCATTAGAGGCTTGTCAAAGCAACCTCTTAGGACACTAATAGCTTGCTTTGCGCAACACAAATTTTATATATTTATTTTAAGGGTTCACAACATAATAATTTTTTTTTAAATTTCAACAGAATTTAGAACATGCTTGCAACACTTACTTTTGTTTATTAATTCTATATCTTGTAATTTTGAAGTGAAATCTATTGCTGACAATAAATTATTTCAGTTTATCAGAACACGCAATGGTATTTTAATATCAGGTTCAGGTCAATTTATTGTCATTCAGAATTTAAATAATAATTGAACACCCACAGATCAATTCAGCTTAACGAAGGGCAATCTATATTTTTTAATTATCAGGATTTTTCGCAGATTATTGTGGATCAACAAATTTTACATACAAGAATTTTAGCTTTCGAACAAGTAAAAATGAAGGAAATTGAATTATTACTTAATATCCCCAAGAATTTATCTGATTTCACTATTCCCCAATGGACTCCGCTTGAACTTGCCTTAAAGCAACTTAATCAATCGATTAGTAAGGGCATTTCATTTCAGGAATTAGTTTTAAACCCTTTGCCCATGTCTATATTAGTTTTTGTTATTTGGAATGTTTTACTAACCGCAACCCTAGGATATTATTTTTATAAGCATCATCAGCTTGCGAAACAGATTCATTTAGAGCAGCGCAGTAATAATTAATAGGTTAAGGCAACACATCAATCATGGATTTTAATATTTTAATTACGGTTGGATATTTTATTTAAATTTTCCTTATTTATTTTTAAAGAGTTGTGGCAATTATTTTATTTATTTATTTAATTTATTTTATTTTGATGAGACAATTTAATTTAATTTGATTTTAAAGAAAAGGCAATGGAAATAAGTTGATATTGTGTACTTGCATGAACATGAATTATACATTTCCTATCCTTCACTATTTCCTTTCTTTGTCATAATTTTCCCTTTATTCAACCTAACCTGTCTATACGGAACGCCATGGACAAGCAATGCCTACACCATCCATGGGCATTTTTCATGACGGACATCCGCAGGCAGTCTACTATTACCAGGCAGAAAGACTTATTACCATACTACAAGGAGACATGCAGACATTTCTAATTATTACTACACGGAGACTACCTTTTACAGGAAGGATGTAATTAACCATACATTTCCCAGTATAGCGGACTATACATTATCAACAACACCTAGTGATGGAGCTAGATAAAATTTCCCTCCACACTGTTTGCAGTTCGAACAACAACTTTTCCCTATCTCCCAAGTTCTACGGGTAATTTTCTACATTTTTTTTACATTGCCCTACACTAATATAAGAAGAGAAGCAGCAAGAAGATATATCCCACACGCAGCAGTTTTGTTATAACAACAACTACAGTGGTTCTTTAACATATACACATGCATTATGGGAAAGAATAATTTTTCATAGCCCTTCTTCCCATGTTCAGCGCAGTACCATGCATGATAACCAGTTTTATATGCATTCAAGTTTACATTATACTACAAGGAAGCGACAAGCGCCAGTGGTGTCAATTGACCAGTGCTAGCTTTAACTAGTGCATAATTTTTTTTAAGAAGAAGCTTTTACAATGGATATCCAATTGAACATGCAAGCAATAACAAGCATAACTACAGCACTTTCGAACATTTTAGAAAGCATGCTTTAGTGCCAATGTTTTATGCATATGTTTATCCCAAGCAGTAATTTTTTTTCACCAATATGGAATATCAAAAGCGACACATTTGTTCGCAGAACATTTTTTTTTTTGATATTTATAATTCGAGAACACAGTTTTGACAATTGCAAGATACCTTTTTTCTTCTTTATACAGTTATATATCTATTAGTTACAAGGCTATATTACAGTGTATACATTACCATAATTTAGAAAACGGAACGCTATATTTAGGTTTTTACCAGCGACAGTTTTCAGGGTAACTAATTATATGCATCGAATATTGTATAATAATACATCGGAATGTGCAACATAGCCAGTGCAAGTTCATATAAGTTCATATATTTGGCGATGTCAGGAGTGAAGTGGCTACGCAGTTCGCAAACTTTGGTATAATCAGGCTTTCACACAGAAAAAACAGTGAGATGTGACAACGTTTTACATGCCTACTTACGTTTACTTACTTGTGCACCTTTTTAAGGTTTTGTTATTTATTTGAAGAGTCTATATCGAGTGGCAATATAAACAAACATTGTGAATTCCGTTCTACCTTGCGAAGACGCTCCAGCCGTTTGCCTCGCTGGGCGACACAGAGTAGAAACCGCTTGGCTAGGCATCACAGACTATTGACTAAGCGCTGGCGGATGAGCAATTCTACATAATAAACATTACGTACGCACAAATGTGGTAGATTAAGAGTTTTATCGCTTAACGACACGAACTTTTGTGATTTCTAGTCTTATAATAGTACATATTATTGTCTTTTACATCGTATAAACATACGAATTTGTTAGTATTAATGGTATTATTCATTATAAAGTTTAGGGAATGAAAATTTTCTTTCCTTCAGGATGCGGCAAACAAGAGAAAGTTATGTTTTGGTGGATTTCTTTTGTATATTTGGTTTTTTAAGAAAATATATGGAATTGGCGAACCTGAGTCATGTCAAGCTTTGCGATTTGACTTTTAAATTTTCAAAGGAGAAAATTTTTCTCCGTCGGGGCGAACGTATCAATCCCTAAGATTGTATGTTTATTTTATTAAGTCTCTCTGAACGCTTCATGTTGACCAGGGCATTCACTTGTTTTTCTCAGCTGTCTCAAGCCTCTTAGGCATGTTTACAATGCATTGTGTTGTGCCATGCAAACCTCCTGAGCATTCAGGAAACAGGTAATACTTCTGGTTATGGTGTCAGCGGTTTGCATGGTAGCAATTATATTAAACACACGATTCGGCGATTCGGCATTGAGGAAGAGCTCGATGGCCAGGGAATATAGAGGTGAGACAAGCTGGGAGGTGACGGACTTTGGAGATTGAGTGGAGAGAGAGAAGGTGGTCAGCAAGGCAGTAGGTGAGGAGTAGAACAACGCTCTGGTCGACAAACAGGAGAGAAGCTTACAGAGGACTTCGCTATTTTCATTCAGCTAAAGACTTCAGATAGACAGGTAATTATCCTACACCCAGCCATGATACAGGTTCGACGGTTCGCAAAACCCAACGAGTGACCATTGCCTTTTCAGTAGTTTAATTCCTTTGTGTAATTTGTACCTTTCGCATGCCAAGCGATAACTCGTCATGCTAATGACGAGTGGTCTCATCAAGAGGATGAATGATGAGTAGTTTACATCACCCCAGCAATTAATTGCAGAAACAACTGGTTCAGATCCCTTCATTCTATAGAATGACACGGTATAAACTATCTGTTGCGCTAAAGGTACGAAGAACAAATTATAAAACAATCGATTATATGTAAGACGATTACGAAATTACACAGGAATATACGTATGTTTTTTTGAAAGAAAATTTAAGAAATACGTAAAAACACTAAATTGGTAAAATATGTCAAAATATGCCTTTATTAAGTTCGTCTATTTTGGCTGATTTTCATCAGATACGTAAAGATCTCACCCCAGTATCCGATCCGATGCCAAATAAAAAATATGTTATATCATATAGTCCCGGGCCCTATCATTCTTCCTCATCGCGATTAAGTGGCAGATGAGCCAAGTAAAATCAAACAAATCAATCTATCGATATATTTCGAGACTCGAGATGTAGTAGTAAGTCTTGAATATTGTAGTATTTAATCATGAACCACTTTTCGAGTATTTTGGACACTGTGGATAGAATGGTAATAGGCTTTAGAGCTTTAAGTTATGCGTAATTGTGTTTTTTTAGGTGTACGTGTTACTTTGCATTTTCCACCACTCTTTTATGGAACCAAGATTTGGAAAGGAAAGGGTTATTAATAGAGCCCGGAAGTTCAGGCATTTATTTTCGTTAAAATAGGCAGGCAAAAAGGCATTTATTATGTGGAAAATAAGCACTGAAAATGAAAAAAAGGCAAAATAAACCGAAAAAGGCAGATTTGGAAGTCACTTTTTTTTAAAAAAAAATTCTGGCAAAATGTTAAAATCTACATTGGGAAGAGCATTTCAATTTTCTCCGTCTTGATTGCACATAACTACAAGGTGTTTTTTTAAGTTCTCAACATTCATTGATAGTCGTGTGTCAGAGAATGGTTTTCATAATAGAAAATGATCTTTCTACTTCGACAGAAGTTATTGGAGGATACATAAAACAAGCTAATGTAGCTGGACTCATTTTGGTCACAGCATTTTCACCTTTTAGAATATCACAAATTGTTTTCAATTGTTTCAAGCCCTCATTTGCACTCACTACCCGTTTGCACTTTTCCGCAACAGCTGACCCCTTTTCTCTTGGCACGTCCATCATCTGCTGCATAGATTCCTCGAAGATTTTCATGGATGTCTCTGGCAATGCACCATAATGTGCAAAAATAAACGACAGTTCATTCTTCAGTTCTGAATAGCACAGGAGTTTTTTTTTTCCACTTCACAAATTGAAGCCGCTTCATTTTCTGGAAGAGCATCGATCACCTCACTGATTTTTTCAAGGTTGTTAGCATAATATATAACTGCTGATATCCAGGTTCCCCATCTCGTCAAGACTGGTTGTGAAGGTAAACTAAGCTCAGGCGCAACTTCCTGAAATTTTCGGGTTCGAGATGGAGACTTCATAAATATTTTCTTTGTGTTTGAAATCAACCTGTCCACTTCTGGATGCAACACTCTAACTTCTTCGGCGATTCTGTGCACTGCGTGGGCTACACATGTGATATGAAGCATGTTCGGGAAGAGCATTTTCAATGCTATGGCAGCCTTCTTCATATAGGGAGCTGCATCACTGATAAAAAGTAACACGTCATCATGATGTACACCATCTGGCCAGGGCAGAAGTAGGGAATTTGAGAATAACTGAGCTATTGACGAACCATTGGCTCTGTCTAGTTGTTCTGACGTGAGAAGAAATGACGAGGATTCTCCACATGTTGGTTCCATAGTTCCTATGATGACGTTGGCTATGTAGCGTCCCATACCGTCAGTACTTTCGTCTATTGAAATCCAGTTCTTCTTTTCACCAACTTCAACACGAATTATTTGCAGAGCTTCTTCGTAGCAGACGCTTAAATATGTTTTCCGCAGCATAGATTTCGACGGCACCGTTTCTTTAGTGTATTTCTAAAGGAATTTCCTCAGTGACTTGATTTCCACTTTCCAGAAAGGTGTTCCTGCTTCCATGAAAGCTTTGCACAATTCAAGAGAAAACTGAGATTGCCTGTTGGATGAAGTGCCCACTGTTGAAGTTAGGGATATCTTCTTCTGTCCGATCATTTTAGCAGCTGCAGATTTATGGATGTTAACCGAAAGACAATATCTTAACTCAGCAGGAAATACTTTTTTCTCACACTTTTCTCCTTCAGCAATGTTGAAACATGTGTGAGTTCAATATTAATTAAATAAGGCGAAAATTATTCACATAATCAACGGAAGAAAAATAAATGCCAACAACGTTTTTTTGGGAGAAAAATAATTTATATACATATTTTTTTTTAAAAAAATGGTCAAATTTCATTGAAAAAGGCAAAAAAAAGGCATGATAATTGAAAATAGGCAGTGGGGTCCCAAATAGGCAAAATGAAAAGGCTTCTAAAACATTCGAAACAACATAAGAAACGTATATCCGGAAAAATTTTATCAATATATGCAGTAGATAAAAAGAGGCATTTTGCCAAACTTCCGGGCTCTAGTTATTAATGTGTGCGAGCTCGTAAACAATGGTGTAGAACAGTTAGGTTTAATCAATCATGACCACAGTCTCTTTTATTCCATTTTGTTTATTATCGTACGTATTCGTTCGCTGCTCACTGAGGTAAAAAAGAACGTCCCATTGTTGAGCTGCTGGAGATATTTGATAGTTTCATTGTTTTCCGTTACATTATCATCTGGGGAAGAACTTGGATTAACAAAGAATTTACTTACAGTGTCAGGCCTAAATGTATCTTAGGAAAGTGCATTATTCTTTTTACTTGGTAAAAGTCCCTGGCTTCTGATATTAACCCATTTTTGTTTATTCAAATTTAGTTTCAATATAGTATATATTTATAAGTGGCATTACTGATGGTTATTTCGATTATTTTTTTAAAGTATTTTTATGATAGAAGAGCCTCTGTGTTTCTGTATTACCAATCTTAGATGAAATTAGGTCCACAACATCCAAAATTCCTTTACGCTATTTTAAATCAAGTGTGCTGGCGGTTTACTTGTGCGAATTTTTCGTTGTAGGGCTTTCTTATCTCTTGTTATCAAATATTTATCATTCAAGGCTTCCACGCCGGTGTTTCATTTGATTTTAAACTATTGCACTCCACTACAAATAAGGTATGGTTGAGATGAAGGCAGAATTGACCAATGGACAAACTACTTTCCTCACAAGTGACTCCATTTTTGGTGTGGATTGAAAATAGTTCGAGAGTCATTGTTTATCTTGCCCTCGAAACTGCTCTCTGACCACAATACGTAGAAGACCTGACTGTATGTAGAAGTGCAATAGGCAAAACTAGACCTCACTCTAAAATCTAGTGTCAGCTGTATGAATAAAGTCAAGAAGTGGGTTGTGAGAAATCCTATTTGCAGATGTTCATGGCAGCTGTAATAGCTGAGCTGTTCGAGAATAGCGCGTAAGAATATAAGGCAATACCACTCAGCTACGTTAACAGTGTGAACTGTTTCTGCTATTGCCGTAAGATGTCACTGTTTGTTTAGCTTTCGTACTTCTTAGCTTGTGCTGCCATCTTTTGTGAGAAATAGGCATTAACAGCACTTCAAGGTCTACTCTATCGTCAAACAATGTAACAAGTGGAACAACTGCAAGGGTGGCGCTAGGTGGTGCCAAGGGGTGCTTGCGCACCCCATAATTTTCTTCCGCACCCCCTTCAGCACCCCCTTTTTCAAAACCTATGTCGATTAGAAAACACTAACTGTTAAGGTGTCATATTATATTATGTCGTCATATTGAGTGTGGAATGTTAGATGAGACCGCAATTACTATATACAATAGGATAGGCAATCATTGACCCTGCTCTGAAAGAGAAGCCCTATATACTTGCCTGTACTGGCGGCAGTCTCTATTAAGATCAACGGCGGTTGTATTTCTTTCGTCAGCATTGTTGCTAAGAATTGTGAGTATTCTTTTGTTTTTATGTGGTCTGTTTGTGTTTTTCGATAATTACATAACATGTCTCGCAAACGTGCCATTCCAGATTCTAATTTATCACAGTTGCAAAGGTGAAAATTTGGATGTAGGTTGAAAAAATAAATGTAAACTATGCACACACTCTCTACATTTGAAGAGTAACGTGAAGGGACCTTGAAGTTCTGGTAATTTCAGTTGCTCACAAAAGATGGCAGCACACGCTAGACACTACAAAATCTCAAGACACAGTGGCCTCTTGTGGAAATAACTTAAACTGTTTAGCCTTTTATATTCAGCTAAAAATGGTAACTTGAAGGTTTTAGGTAACGTTTAATGAAGGTCATACTATTAGAACTTTATGTGTTCATTTCTCGTCATTCATTAAGATGAAACACAGAGGAAATCATTGTTAATGACAGGACGGGAACTAAAAGAAGAAATATTTTTCTCAAAAATTTTGTATGGCTTGCAACGAAAATGTCGACTCTCAACACGATGGCAAAAAAAAAAAAAATGATATTTTTGTTTGACTTAATTTGAGTCATTTAAAGTCCACTTGACCAAGAGGACAACGAACTTCGTAAAGTTGGAGGTGCGCTGTACTAAAATCATGTCTCGCTTATCTAATTTTCTTCCCTCGTATTACAAAATGCTGACCCAAACCTCGAAAACTGTACTATTTCGATAGCGAAGCATACTCATAGGCACCGACTATCGCCAAAATTCACGCAGAGGGACAGATATAATATTTATATTATTATACAGGGTGATTTTAAAGTCTCTATACATTTTAGTCATACCGTGACAAAATACATTTCTCTTGCAGGTTATGTGAAGCAATGCTAACTGTACAAGAAAGAGCTGTTGTTTGTGCTCGTCTGAGTGGAATGGCATGAACAATTGTGGACGGACTTAAGCCGGACACCCAGAAAACCAGGCCGGCAGGCTATCAAGAACCTAGTCAACAAATTCAGGCGAACTGGTAGTGTTGTGGATTAAGATCGTCCTGGGAGGCCAGCCATAACACCACAAATTGTGCAAAGTGTACAGGACGCGATCACACGTAGCCCCACCGCATCAACCAGGAGACTCAGTATCCATAATCCCATCAGCTACTATCTACGGCTCATAGCACGATGAACTGGGGAACACCTAGGTCCATACTGTGTACCAACAGGATGTGACACTACCAAGGACGTATTTGCGGGGGGGGGGGGTCCTGTGAGTCCGGACTCCCCTCCCCCCGAAAGAGTTATTAAGTACGAAAACTAAATAATTAAAATATACTCGTTTAGCATTTGTTGTATAATTTCCTCTGAACTTATTGGAAGACAAGGATTATATTGGGATCATACGGCTTTGAAGGACAGGAAGGACTTATTTTGGGGAGGGTCCAGGCGTCCGGGCCCCCCAAAAGACTTGCCAAGTACTAAATTAAGTAATGAAAACATTAGCGTTTGTTGCATAATCGATGGTTATTAATTTCCTCTGAACTTTTTAGAAGGCAAGGATTATATTGGGATCATACGGCTTTGAATGACATTACAAAGAAGATTTATGTACACTACTACTCAAAATAATATGCATAATATTTTAGTCAGAAACTTAATGTTCTCCAACTAAATGTAACATCATTTTTGTTATTTGATAAATATTCAATTATTCATCTATTTAACATTAATCATTTTCAGGGCACTTGTATATTTATGTAAGTTATTCCGATCTTAACTACAGGTAAGCTACGTAATGAATATGCACTGTTATATCTCTATTCTTATACACTCTTTTTACCTAATCGTGTAATTATAATATAATATTAATTTATGTCTTGCAATTAGTATTAATTTGATTTAATGTAATTATTTTAATTTATTATTATTATTATTATTATCCCTGAGACACTTGGTTCGGACCCTTCCCCCCAAACATATTTCTAGATACGTGCCTGGACACCACCATACTTTGCCATCATCATTCGGGATCACCTAAACGAAGTTTTCCCCGATAGATGGATTGGTCATTCCTCGCAAAGGGGAGTTACTCCCCACCTCCCCCTCTGGACCTGACTCCCTTAAACTTTTTCATGTGGGGGTTTATCAAGTCTATGGTGTAAGAAGTGAAGATCCAGTTGAATCAACGCGTTACGGTCGCAGTTGCTGAAATTACACCAGCTATGTTGGATAAAGTGTTTTGGGCTGGCATCTGTGCCTAGACTTGAGGTGTGATCGCACTGAGTTATACTGATTTTGTGTCCCACTGCCATATACGTTTCAGCACATATTCTATTTTGGGCAATAAATCCTGTTAACTCAAAAATGTATACTGACTTTATAATCACCCTGTATTATATTCCTAATAATTTAGAACTACATAATTTGTATTCATGTCCAGATATTATTATAATGATTAAATCAAAAACATTTAGGTGGGCAGGCCATGTGGCACGAATGGGAGAGGAAAGAGGAGTTTACAGGATACTTGTTGGGAAACCTGATGGTAAGAGACCTATAGGAAGGCCAAGACGAAGATGGAGGATAACGTTAATGTGCACCTCCCCTCGGTGCAGGCCTGCTGCACGGTGATATTGGATGCGATTTAGGTTGAACTTTTATCCTGGTATGTTTGACTGTGCTCGACTGATGAGCGTTCGCGTTCCTGTTGGTAGTTCTTGAAGTACGAAAAGATTACTGTTGGAAAACCCTTTATTGAAAATACTGGAGATGGTGCGCTGAGTGAGTTAATGAAATTTTGGAAGACATTTATTATTTGCGCATATTTTTAATAAAATAAATTAGTTTCAAGTCACAGTTTCCTGGTTTCGGGTGGTGATAACTAACTATCGTTGTGTTTAATGGTATTCGTTCGTAAATCAAATCAATAAACTTTGAATTGTCTTCTATTTACCGAAACAAAACAAGAAGTCCGGGTATAATGAGCGTATGGCACTACACTTTTTGCAAATTGACCCTACCGAGCGGAACATCGATATTTAAAAAAAAGGGGCAAAAGAAATCTAATTCATGTTCTACAAGTCATATTACTAATTCGAAGATATTTGGGGGAACATTGAAGCATCTAAACCTCTTTTCCGGCACGCCCCCTGGTTGTTACTAGGGATGGACGATATCGTAAATTTAAATATCGGGATATATTGTCGCAGACGATACCATACGATATTATTTCCGTATCGTGATATCCGATACGATATATATATATTTCTCAAATATCGTGACGATATATCGCTGACAAGATATATATCGCCAAATATCGTGACGATATATTGCTGACACGATTTAAATCACCAAAATATCGTGACGATATATTGCCGACATGTTATATATTTCTCAAATATCGTGACGATATATCGCCGACAGGATATATATCGTCTAAATTTCGTGACGATATATCGCCGACAGGATATATATCGCCTAAATTTCGTGACGATATATCGCCGACAGGATATATATCGCCTAAATTTCGTGACGATATAGCGCCGACAGGATATATATCGCCTAAATTTCGTGACGATGTATCGCCGACAGGATATATATCGCCTAAATATCGTGACGATATATCGCCGACAGGATATATATCGCCTAAATTTCGTGACGATATATCGCCGACAGGATATATATCGCCTAAATTTCGTGACGATGTATCGCCGACAGGATATATATCGCCTAAATATCGTGACGATATATCGCCGACAGGATATATATCGCCTAAATTTCGTGACGATATATCGCCGACAGGATATATATCGCCTAAATATCGTGACGATATATCGCTGACAAGGTATATATCTCCAAAATATCGTCACGATATATTGCTGACACGATTTAAATCAAAATATCGTAACGATATATTGCCGACATGATATATATTTCTCAAATATCGTGACGATATATCGCAGAAATGATATATATCGCTAAAATATCGTGCCGATATATCGCGGACACGATATATATAGTCACATATTGTGACGATATATCGCTGACATGATATATATTACTAAAATATCGTGACGATATACCGCCGACACGATATATATCGTCAAAATATTGTGACTTTATATTGTCTAACTGATATCGCCTGGACGATATCTTTACAATATCGCGATGTATCGTGTTCACGATATATCGCCCAGCACTTGTTTCCAACCTAAAGAGACGAACCAGTAACGGAACTGTTAAAAAAATAATTAGAACGTAATTCGTGCAATGCATTGCATCAGCCACCACAACACTTCCGTTAACCAACAAATGGAGAGATATTTTATGGCGTCTTGCAGGAATGATCGACCAGAACCTGATCATTGCATCAGAAATTTTTATCTGTTTCCAATGACCTCCGATTTTGCATATCTACATCCAGCTTGATTGGAATCACTTGAAGTTCATGGCGGTTTTTGCATACTTGCAGGCGAGACAATGCCTTTCAAAATTCGCAACAATCAGCAAAGCAACATTGTCGAAGTTTCATAAACGAAATATTGTAATGGATTAGAAGTGATCCATTACACGGGTAAAAATTAATGGTTGGACACTTTTCATTAACGTTATTTGCCACAACTAACTATTCTTATAAGCACTCAGTTGGGAATCTCTCTATATATAAAAATGAATGTATGTGTATATGTACGCGTATGTGTGTATATATATGTTTTTTTCCGGCATAACTCTCGAATGCCTGGAGCGATTTCGACCAAACTTCGAAAACGTATCACTTGCAATCTCGAAGGAAATGCTGATGGGGTAAGACACCGCTGGCGCCCCTAGAGGAGGGGGTGGGAAGGGGTGACATGTAAAAATAATCGAAAACGACCAATATTAGTATGGAATCAATAGTTTCCGGGGTCGCTAAGATGAATAGTGACACTCCCAATGCCACTCAACTTCAAGACACCCTTGGTACCCCTAGGACGGGGGTGGGAAGGGGTGACATGTAAAAATAATCAAAACGACCGATATTAGTGTGGAATCCATAGTTTTCGAGGTCTCTAAGATAAATAGTGACACTCCCAATGCCATTCAACTCCAAGACACCCCTGGCACCCTTAGGGGTAGGGGTGGGAAGGGGTGACATGTAAAAAGACCGATATTGGTGTGGAATCCATAGTTTTTGGGGTCGCTAAGATGAATAGCGACACTCCCAATGCCATTCAACTCCAAGACACCCCTGGCACCCTTAGGGGTAGGGGTGGGAAGGGGGTGAAATGTAAAAAGACCGATATTGGTGTGGAATCCATAGTTTTCGAGGTCGCTAAGATGAATGAATAGTGACACTCCCAATGCCATTCAACTCCAAGACACCCCTGGCACCCTTAGGGGTAGGGGTGGGAAGGGGGTGACATGTAAAAAGACCGATATTAATGTGGAATCCATAGTTTTTGGGGTCGCTAAGATGAATAGTGACACTAATAATGCCATTCAACTCGAAGACACCTCTGGCACCCTTAGGGGTAGGGGTGGGAAGGGGTGACATGTAAAAAGACCGATATTGGTGTGGAATCCATAGTTTTTGGGGTCGCTAAGATGAATAGCGACACTCCCAATGCCATTCAACTCCAAGACACCCCTGGCACCCTTAGGGGTAGGGGTGGGAAGGGGGTGACATGTAAAATGACGTATATTAATGTGGAATCCATAGTTTTTGGGGTCGCTAAGATGAATACTGACACTCCCAATGCCATTCAACTCCAAGACACCCATGGCACCCTTAGGGGTGGGGATGGGAAAGGGTGACATGTAAAAAGACCGATATGGGTGTGGAATCCATAGTTTTCGATGTCGCTAAGATGAATAGTGACATTCCCAATGGCGTTCAATTTATTTATTCTTGCTCTTGGAGGTGAAATTAAAAATGTTCATAAATTGTTGTTAAAATTATATTATAGTGAATTTGTAAATGATATTACTCTCTAATTTGTATACTGTACTTATACTTTTAAATAACTGTAATTAAAATTAGTTACATTTTACGCTATAGGTAGAATTCTTTAATCACCCGGGCAACGCCGGCTAATCAGCTAGTATACTTATTTATTCAAGTGTCTGAAAACGAAACTTGGTATAGTTGAAATAATTAGTAAGCACTAGTGTTGAGCGGATACTACTTTCAACCGATACTCTTATCGATTCCCACCCATACCGATATTTGAGAATTGCAATAATTAAAAGTTAATCAAAATATTCACTAACAATAGTGTGTAAGTAAGTATTCCTCTCAAATTATATGCATCAATATGCTTTCAAATATACAAAAATTACATTAGAATATTAAATTACATGTTATGTCATCAAAAATTTAAGTTTTCACACAAAACTAGTGCAAAATGAAGATAAAATTCTAATTTTGCATAATTTCCAGGATCTATGCGAAAGTGTCGAGAGGAATTTTTGCGGAGCCTGTAAATGGCCAAAATGCCGCAAAGGTATCGGGTGATATCGGCAAATTTAAACCGATACTCCCCGATACCGATACCACTGGTATCGCCCGATACCGATACATCGCTTAAGCAGACATTGCTGTAGCAAGAGCGCTAGCGGCGTCGCCACGTTCAGCACATATTTTCTCTGTTGAATAAAAATCTGTATAAAATCGGATTCTCAACGTGAATTGCTAATGAAAATGTGATAGGCTATGATCCATATTTTTATGTGACGTCACAACTTTAAAATATGTCACTGATATATTATTATTTTATGAAAGGACACGCAAGTGTTGTGTTATTGTATGTAATATTGCACCTTGTTTGTAATCTATATATTTTGTTTAATGTTTATTGTATTTTATGCTCTATTATGAGTAGTTTAATGTATCTTCATGTTTGCGAGAGTGCACTATGTGAATTTGTATTTCTAAACATGTGTAGATGTCAGTTTTGTTGATAGTATCCTCTTGTAGATAGTGAGTGATTCATCTGTACTTGAATGTGTTCTCGAAAATAGTATAAAAGCGAGGATATCTGTGAGGATATCGCGTAAGAAATAACACACTTTCGCCACGGATCGACGAAGCTTTTAAACTTAAAAGAACTCCTCGGTGTTGTGCATAGATCTTGGTATGGTAGTTCGTGGCGCAAGCTAGGCCTATGTGATCATAGGTATGCGGATAGCCACGCATTAAGATTATGCGTTTTTAGTTGAGTCAATTCATCGACAAAGAGAACCTCGCTTTCGTCTCAAGTATATTTGCATTATAATTGCAATAAATAAAGAATAAAACCTTTCAGTTTATACACACTGCAGTAATGTGGTGTTATTTCTCTGTGCTGTGAATATTGTCTTTGCCTAACACTATCCCTGTACCTGAGAGGAGTCTGTGTACTTCACCGAGTCTCATCGTTCACCGCTGAATATTATTAAGTTATTATTAATAAATATAATAATACGTTTAATAGTATAATAATACAGGCTATGAACGTTTCAAATGGGTTTTAACAACAGCTGCAAAGAGCTTCAATACAAGATCATGCTCGTATTTGTAGGACTACCCAATACTTACACACAGAAAACTAAATGCATCATACCGATTGATGCACCAAAACGTGTCGATTGATGCACTAAAGTGTGTTTTATGGCATCTGCGAAGAATTGGATTCACATTTCATGGATTTTAGTGCATTTTTGTATGTCGTAAAAGAAACACCAAAGTGTATCAAGTGAAGCAAGTGAGGATTTCATTCAGTCGAGATGCAATATAATGCACCTTCGTGCGTTTTGGTGCACCTTCCTGCATCTTTCTCAATGGTCCACTTAGAAGTTTCATCTGAGCTAAATAAAATCTGTAGCTCAGACGAAACGTTTAAGTGCATCATTGAAAAAGATGCAGGAAGTTGCATCAAAACTCATCAAATGATACATTATAATGCATCTCGACTGAAATAAATCCTCGCTTGCATCAGGTGATGCACTTTCGTGTTTCGTTTACGACATACAAAAATGCACTAAAATGCATCAAATGTGAATCTGATTCTTCGCAGATGCCATACAGCACACTTTAGTGCATCAATCGACGCGTTATGGTGCATCAAACGGTATGATGCATTTACTTCTTTGTGTGTAGAAAAGGTTGTTTTTTTTGGCTGTTATAAAAAATCTGAAAATTTAGAGTTATATTTAGAAACCTTTCATTCTACATGCACTGTATTTCATCACGATGGGACACCATTTTTTTATTTATAGAATTTCAAAGAAAGAGGTCGTTTGGAAAACTCAAAAAAATCGTCCCTTTTTGTTCTCGCGACGATAAGAAATCGAATAATTTAACGCAGAATGAATCATTTCCAGATATATCTCCCTCAAAACAACCTGCAGTGCAACACGTTGATTATATCAAAGCTCATTTTAAATACGTAAACAGAAAAAAAGAAAAATTGCTCATCTTAATCTATTCCTGCCAGGTGATTGTGTTTGACCTTTTACGGAAGTCAACAAGTAAAGTGTTCACTACAGTAGGTCTGTGTTCACGTGCTACTTTGCCAAGGTAATAAGAATCCCACTCACGTGCTCACAACTGTAGAAGTTGTTCTTTACACGCTGCACAAGATCAAGGTCGTGAGTGGAGTTTTTCAATGTTTCTTAGTGTGTCTTATATGCTCTGCTTCACATGCAATTTATCTCGCAGCAACCGAATTGCGCACATTTTACATCCAGGATGCGCACAAATTTCACTGACCTGTTTTGCGCACAGATTTTGACCGAACGTTGCCACTTTGATAGCTTTAAAGTCTGTGCGCAAAACTGTTTTCTCTTTAGACAAGAAGAGAGAGAGAAAGAAATTAGAAATAAAATATTAAATCTCTTAAGGATTAATTAAAAAAAAATATAATTTGACCAGTAAATGTAGCAAGTCAAGATACAATTTTCATACCAATTTACTCACACTCAAAAGTTAGGTTAGATTAGGTTAGGTTAATGACTGCACAACAAACACTTCAGTCAATCGAAGCTCGTGACCTTCGGTATAAATACGGAGATGCACCGACCATTACATTCTAGTCCACCAATCAGATTCATTCTCTATGCCTATCTAATGCTATCCTTCCAGCAAAAACACGTGTAAGTCCACACACACACACACACACACACACACACACACACACAAACAAACACAACAGAAGTGAGAACGGCTTCAGAACATTTTACATCTGAACAACATCGTCTCATTTTTGTGCGCAATCCTGTACATTGTGACAGCTTGTCAACGGCTTATCAGATACCACTGATATCTAGTTTATAATATTAAAGGTAATAATAATAATAATAATAAAAATAATAATAGTAGTTCATTTATTAAGCGTGTGAAGTTTAACCTGGGGCTGCCATGTCCCAAACCCTTGTCCATATATTTCATTAATAAGAGGAAATCTTATACAGTCATTAATAATATCACCAGCCGAAATATAAATAGGCATCTCTCTAAATTATTAAACCCTGCAGAAAGAAAATATACTGAAACCGTAGATAGCTAGATAATACAAACTGTGGAATATACTTAGTTATATTTAACGAATCTACATACGGTACACACGTACATTAATTGAAACTACGCCAGAGAACCCGGGTTTGAATCCCGGCCTAGGCATGAGTGTTCTTTGTGTGTCCCTTTATCAAATTCATCACTCATCCTCATCTTCGCGATTAGCCAAAAGTGGCAGAGAAGATTAGTAAAATAAACCAAATCAAATAATAGACATGGAACTGATATCAAAATTCTTGAATGATCGATTTTCGCACACATAAACCGAGAGAATAAATTCAAGGACTGCAAAAATTGAGTGATATCATAATAATAGCAAGGACATGTATTTGCACTGACGATTTACTTATAATTACATAAAAAATAATTTCCCTTGTAACAGTTAATAAGTGCCGCATTATATATCTATCCATCTAATTACATAATAGAAAGATGGATACATAGACAGACAGTGAGTGTGTAATAAACTTGTAATTCAAATATAGCAATGAATATCCATTCGATGAGGGAAAGCCACGAAGTTAAGAATACATTCAGCAACAAATAAAATAAAGGAAATTCAAACATTAAGTTCTATCTAATTTATTAAAATATTTCTGTACATTTTTTAATGTAACTACTACAATTTGTAAAGGTGAATTTTCATAATTATTGACTGAAATCAACAAATTAACCCAGGGTAACGGCGCCTGGGGAAGCAAGAAGAGCTCTTCTGCCATGAAGAGTAGATGAAAGAAGAGCCGGAGATCCCCAAGAAGAAGACCAAATCGCTCCACTGCCTAGAAGAGGACTTCCCAGGAGAATTTGACGCTTGTCTCTGTCCTCGGCTGTCACTAAGACAACGGCCATGAGGAGAGTCAAAAGTACCTTAGGAGTAACATGAAACATACGAATTATAAGTTGAAAAGCATAAATTGAAAACATGACAACTTGATTTTATTTCATTACTTGTCATGAAAACCCTGCGATAATCTCTCAGCCAGATAATATTTCTAAAATTCTTCAAATTGCTATCTCAAATTTTCTGTTCCTTCTTGCCTGCATGTTCCTCAAGACATGTATATCTATTTATCATTTTACATAGATTATTTTAGATATAAGAACTCCATGACATACAAACTTCTCCTAACATGGATTAACTCTAAACAAAAATCTGATTTCATTTATGTTTTAAAATGACATCACTATCTTCCTTGTATCATATCAAATGTCATTATAATTATATATTTTAAATGCATGTCTTATGTAATTACATATAACATGGATGAATCTCGAGAAAAATAGTATTGGCAATAATACTTACTAAAACCTTCATGTTGAAGTGAAGTGATGAGTCGATATAGCAATCGTTGAATAATGCTAAGCGTAAAAAACGAACGGTCTTTTATACTCATACTGAAGGGTAAATGAACGTCCAATGTCAAAACCGTAAAATGTATTAATAAGACGATATTCCTAAATTTAGAGTGATGTACTAATTTTAAATTACCTTGCATCATCTTATGAGTATGTTAACTTCAACATGAAATCAGAATGCAGTGAAAGTATATCCATACTTCCCATTCTTATAAATAACCAAGGATATATTTTTTCATCATTTAAGAACATATTAAATTGTCTTTTGATTCGTGTATGATGCAATAAAACTGATAAACTCATCATATTAGCCTCAGAGAATTATTAGAATTTGGAATTTGTGTTAATTGAAAACATTGAATGAAATTGTTGGTCTGCCCTTCATTGGTAGTATATAAAGGATTTTGCCTTCGATGTCTACCATCATATTCCCATACCCGCAAAGGATATTGATAGAACTAAACATGAAGACTTTGGTAAGTATTACTAATAAAGTGGTTCACATTTTCTATGACGTGAAAAAAAACATTGCGTGCTTTGTAGAGTAACAGATCTAAAAGCTTTATGGTGAAAGTAGTTGGTATTTATATCTTGAGTAGATATTTGTGGTCAATTCCTCATTAGATTGAATATCTGAATGAAACTATTTTATTTGAAAAACATTTCCATTTAACGCTTTATCAGCAATAACAGGTTTGTTTAATATATTTAAAATGCATGAAAATATTCACGAAAACCGCTTTGCGCTCAGCATATTCCAAACAAAACTGACATGTCAAATGGGAAAACATTATCCAAAATCCACAAATAGAATCCAACATCAGTACTGCAAAGTATATTTTCAATTTGAAAGCCACATTGTTAAGCGCCTGTAATAAATAAAATGCTTTTATTAGCTTGATGCTTACAGTTTTCCTCTTGAATTCTTACTTATCTATTATATACGTATATTTCCAGCTCATTCTTGCTCTCCTTATCGCCGTTGTCCTTGTGGCGGCTGAGGACAGAGACAAGCGTCAGATTCTTCTGGGAAGTCCTCTTCTAGGCAGTGGAGCCATCTGGTCTTCTTCTTGGGGATCACCTGCTCTTCTTTCATCTACTCTTCACGGCAGAGGAGCTCTTCTTGCTTCCCCAGGCACCGTCATCCTGGGATAACTTGTAAACCTTGCACTTAACAAGTTTGACAATTGCAGAGTTTATTGGAAATGTCTTAAAGTATCTATAATAAATAAATATGCACTGAGTTTGATAGTTTATTAATTTAACCATCATATCTGTGATTTAAGAACCTATATCGATATTTATGTTTACTTTAGTTTACAAATATGTTCTCTGGCATGTTAGGAATTTTTTATTATCAAGTTAATGTTATTATTGGAATGGTCTATTTCTATGACCACATTGAAGAAATTTTACATGTGGAGATTTGCACAGCAACTAAACATGTAGGTCACTACTAGATCCTGGGATCCTTCGGATATAAGCCAATCCTGATCGAGGTCGCATGAGAAGCAGTGAGTAAATGAAGGTGTCACTTGAATTCTTGTCTTGATTCGATTGATTGAACTGATTTATCTTACTTCGCTTTTCTGCTACTTTTGGCTAATCGCAAAGATGAGCATGAATTGTGATAAGTAGAAATGGATGGAGGGACAATCACAATCATATAGGGACAACACAACACGAGCCCCTCAGAGGATTATACAAGCTGTGAGTCCAGACACCAAAGCATCGCTAGTCTGCAAAGATCAGTCCAGGTTGTACTAGTTACGTGGAAGGGGGTTGATATTTGGGTGTCTTTGTTAGGGACCTCTTATACCCCATGTCTTGATTTGAGTGGGTATGTGTGGAGTGAGTCTGAGTTTTCATGAATATCTTGTATATTGTCCAGTGGCGATTCCTCCATGTAGGAAGTGAGGAACTTCCTACAGTTTCATTTATACTTATTTCCATTTTTCTACTTTTTAAGAGTTTAATGAGCGTTATAAAATTTGAGCGCAATCAAGGTTCGCTACTCGACTGTCAAGAGTCAATGTGCTAGCTATCACCCGTTCGTTCCAGATCTCTTGCCCAAAAACGACCGTCTTTGCCTGCCGCTGAGGAACCTTTCTCGTCATCCTACAAGCAGATGGGTGAGTGGCAGTGCAAGGGAGGGCGGGGGTAAGCGGTGAGTTCCGTGGGTTCCTCAACAGTGATGCCAACTCTAGCATAATGGTTCTAAACCTAGCAAAATTTGAACTTCGTTGCCACCTAGCACTCTGTGTTTGGCATAATGGAAAATCCAGCATCATCTCAAAAACGGGCGTCCGTCGGAAAAAGAGAAATTGAATTCTAATGAAGATATTTTAAGGAAATATTTATTTTTAAGAAAATCTCCAGATCTTGTTTGTACTTCTCTAGCGGACTTATATGCCGACCAAGGGACAAGCTTTTACAGGTCCTGATCCATCCTCTGTTTTCATCTTTTCTTTATCCTCCCCGATTTAACAAGGGAGGAACATTTCATAAAAGGAAATCGGTAGAAAGTTGGAGGTCACAAATAAAACAAACGGACACCGTTACCAGTCATGGAATATTCTTCAACTTTTTTCAAGCACTATGCTAAACCCATTTTATCGAATGGTCGAAATTCGTAATGTTGATTAACTACAATAATCAATAACTCAGTTCACAACTCCAAAATAGCAAATTAAATTGAACTTAAAACTACTACAGTCATCAGAAAATGATGATAATAAATTAATAATAATTGTATTATAATAATAAACCCTAGCATAATTTTATCACATTTAGCGTAATTTATGAGTTAAAACAGCACATTTCCTTATCAGGAGGTTGGTATTGGCAAAGCTGTTCTTAATCCACACATGACAGGCAGGGAGGGCCTGCAGCTAACATTACAAATCCAATGGCTAATTCAAGGTACAGGCGATATATGTCACTTTGTAATTCAACGCATTTTCGAAAACTTTCCTCGGTCTGCTTACCATAACATTCACGATTCGCCACTGATATTGTCGTAAGGAATGTTTCACGTCCAGATAACAGTAAATCAAGTAGTTTATGCCCCCGCAACCCTCCTCCTTGCTAACCGGATCTAGGACCTATGAGATTACATGATCATTAAAGCAAAGGTGTTTTTTTTAATGCTCAGATCTGCTAATTAGGATTGGATCTACAGTCGAATATGGAATCTGAACCATTGTGAATTGTGACTGCACAGGGCATTGGACACAGGACTGTCTTCATTACAAGGTGACGTCACACGTTACCGTATCTAGCTGTGATAATTTCAATGACTTAGAATGAGTTTTAGAGTTCATGAATATTCTGTATATTATAAGAAATGTCTCATCTTCGGATAATCTAAAATAAGCTAGTTTCGTTGTCGCATTATGTAGCACAGCTATGCGTTGCACAAATACTGAAACATGCAACGTTGCGTCATTAGGCTGATTGTACGGTCACGGACACTTGTGAGTTGCAACGATCCCATTGTGAGTCAATGAGATGGTTATTACCCAGACGTGCCCGTGACTGTAGTCCCACCATTGGAAAAGGATATTTCCATAAGAAATGACAACACTAATCCTTCAATACACCAAAATCATTTAACTCTCCTCTGCGACTAAACTTTGACAATGACGAACACTCGCATACCAATCCTGTACCCGAGGGATTCATGGCCCCTGAAATATTTTCATGCGAACCTATAAAAATCTACGAAAATGACGATTTTTCATATTCCGCAAGAATTTTGATTTTCTTACAAGTCTGCAGTCTGCAATAGTTGGTAATTTTAGTTTTGTGACAATTGATGCAAGGCTACCAGACGTTCCAATTTAAATCTCTGTCCAGACATTTTTCTCGAACTTCGGTCGTGATGCGAAATGTCTCTGGTTTCTTTGCTTAACTCATATTCATAACATAATAAGCGCCGACCTTGGTGGCCATCACGCCAGGGGTCCCGGCTTCGAATCCTGGGTAAAACATGGATGTTTGGGTTTGTCCCAAAACAAGGAAATTCAGTAAGAAACTTGTGGTATGTGAAAACAGATAGGTTGAATGAATGACGGGGAAAACTACCACTTAAGGGTTAACACAGCGCGCTACGACGTCAGGGGTTCCGGGTTCGAATTCCGATTTGGGCATGAGTGTTCTATCAATGTCATCCTATCGCTCATAATCATCGTCGCGATTAGTCAAAAGTGGCGGAAAATAGACGTCAAATAACAAAAATCGAATATCATAGCAATCATGGCTAATACATATTATTTAATTTATAAAAAACATAGAATTATAATGGCTGTTCAATGGCGCTGGTATAAAAAAATTAAAGGAAATTTGAAAACATTGTTAAATTGCGGAATACAGTCCTGATAACTGAACGTAAAAATCAGCAGCAAGTTTTATGCCGTGTGAGAGCCTTTCTAAAAGCGACTGTGTTGGTGATTGTCAGTTCACAGGTGTCTTATCAGTAGACCTCGAATTTTTAGGTTCTAAAAATGTATTTTTAGGTTACTAAAATAGGCTCTAAAAATCCTAAAATAGGTCCTCAAAATTCTAAAATAGGTCCTAAATATTCTAAAATAGGTCCTAAAAAGGTTCTAAAAATATTAAATTAGACTAAAAAAATCCTAAAGAGGTTTCAAAAACCTAAAATTGTTCAAAGTTCTGAAAAATACTATTCAGGTACAATTGTTATAAACAAAATATCAAAGGAACCGTCAGAAAGTTTAGATATATATATAACCATCAAATATTAATTTTCTAACCAAATTTTCATTTCTATGTATCGTTTTCAAAATGATCCATTAATTTTTGTAATAGTAATACTTGTACCATTATCGTCGACAAAACCCGCCTTTTATCTGTGAGGGTCATTTTATATAATGAAAATGATATTTAAACAGAAACTTTTCAGTGTGCGAATTTGAATGCTACAAAGCACCAAAAGTAAGCAAGACAATGCGGATCAGAAGTTTGTACTTTGAACTGTGCAGGTATCAGTTACGCCATGAAACCTACACATTTTTATCAACATAAAACTAGATTCCAATATTAATATTTCTTGTATTTATAACTTATATATGGTACATAACTTTTTACAAACTGTTTACTACATTCGATAGTCATTTGTTTCATTTTGAACACGTACGTTCATAAATTCACATTACAAACTCATCATAACTCAACATTGTAACTATTGTGCTTGTCACAATATAATCCCCTCTCTTAGGAAACATTTTCTGCGTGAGACAATTATTCAATATACATTAAATTGTCGAACAAGAAGAAAATTTACAATAAAAGGGGCATATTACAAACTGCTTTCTACAAACACTAACTCAATACAAATATTTGCGTTCAAGCATGCCATTCATACATAATTCAGGCAATTTTCTTTGTCATATTCTTTTTATACAAAGAAGCAAAATTTATGACTTTCATAAATATACACAAATATTTAATTGAGAACACAGAAAATAAACACATTATACACAAAAATCATTTAGGTTACACATTTTTTTTGCTTTCAATATCTCTGTTATCTTTTCTTCTGTACAATTAAATAGTTTAAGATTTGTTAAGTTCTGCTTTTGTTCCTTTGCTGGCGTCGACAATGATATTAAATGTGCTTGGTTATTCTTAACTTCCTTGACTTGATAAGGACCAACATACAAGCTGAAAAATTTGTGAATGCTATCACTAATAGCTTTGCTTTTAAGATGGTTTCTAACAAGAACCAGGTCACCAGATTTTATCGGATGCTTATGTTCATTAAAATCTCTTTTAATCTTTTGGTTTTTCTGTTTTATATTTGCTTCAGCCATTATACACTTTCTCTTCCAGGGTAAATGTTTCAAGTCATCTGGCCAACTTATTTTGTCTATTATTTCATCGTGATAATCAACATGCATAAAAAGTTCAGATGGTGTGAATCCGGT
Organism: Lepisma saccharinum; assembly: GCF_977018435.1. NCBI lineage: Eukaryota > Metazoa > Arthropoda > Insecta > Zygentoma > Lepismatidae > Lepisma > Lepisma saccharinum. Next base: position 26,441,798 of record NC_139256.1, on the reverse strand, counting down.
TGTTTCCGATTTTGAATTATTCAATAGATGAACGACAATATTCACATAATTAAACCAAAGTTTATGGTTATACTTACAAAACATTCTCAATAGTCTCACCAGCTCTTTATTGTAACGTTCGACAGGATTGGCAAAAAGTGCATATGGTGAAGTTAACACATGTTTAACACTCACAGAATCCAAATAACTTTTAAATTCAGTTGACTTAAATTGCGAACCATTGTCGGTGAGAATTACCTTACACTTTGGGTAATGATTAAAGTAAGTTCCAAATTTGTTAATTATTTCCTTTGAGGTTGCACGTCGAAGACAATAAACCATCACAAATTTACTCATTACATCTACAATGACTAATATATGTTGGAAACCTTTAGACAAAGGTAATGGACCAATTAAGTCGGCTGAAAGTAAGTAGTGAGGTTTGGTTGAATACACATGTAATTGTTCCTTTGAAATTTTAAAGGTGCATTGCTTATCCCTTGCACATGAAATACAGTTTCTTAAATAGTCCTTAATACTTTTACGCATTTTAGGCCAATAATAAAACCTTTTACAAAAATCGTAAATTTTAAAATAGCCGAAATGTCACTTTAAATCATGCTGTTTATACAAAACATCTCCAATTAAAGCACTAGGAACTACTATCTTCCAATCATCATCTACATAATGTTTGAAAAATAGTATGCCATCATGAACGGAATACTTCCTTTTAATTATCAGATTTACTTCTTGAGACTCCAATTTTCTTCTTAACGACGAACAAAGCAGATCTTTCTCTTGTGCACTTCGCCAGAAATTGGGTTCTATATCAGAGATTACGTGGTTTACGTACATTTCTTTAATCGTAGTCACTGGTGATTTACTAATTGGATAACGACTTAACGTATCAGCAACTGGATTTTGAGAACCAGATACATGTTCGATTGTAAAGTTGTATGATTGTAGCTTAAGTGCCCATCGGTTCAATCTGGGGTTCAGTGTCCTTACTGATTCAAGCCAGCACAACGATTTGTGGTCACTGTAGATTGTAAAATGTCTTCCAGTAATATACACGGTAAACTTTTCCACGGCATAAAGAATAGCAAGGCATTCTATTTCATGTGTACTGTACGTGGTTTCAACTCCTTTCAAAGTGCGACTGACATACTGAATGACATTTACATTTCCATCTTCATCCGGTTGCCAAAGTACTGCTCCTACACCGATCTTAGAACCATCAACATTAATACAGAATTCCTTATTAAAATCAGGTTGTCCTAATGATGAAGATGATAAGATTAATTTCTTTAGGTTATTAAAGGACTGCTGATGATCTTCCGTCCAGCACCAGTTCCTTTCAGTAATTGATACAAAGGAGCTGCAGCAGTTGCAAAATTTCGCACAAATTTTCTCCTCCAGTTAGCCAAACCCAGAAAACGACGAACATCCTTCTTACATTTTGGAACTGGAAATTCGGAGATTGCCTTATTGCTCTCTGGATCTACTTTTATTTCGGTGCCAGATATTATATGTCCTAGAAATTTAATTTCAGTCCAAATGAACCTGCACTTAGACAATTTTACAGACATATTTACGTTATGAAGTGTCTCTAGCACATATTTCAATTGCTCATAATGAGAAGACAAATCAGGTGAAAATATAAGAAGATCATCTATGTAACAGATTAGGAACGAACTTGTAGATGGATTAAAAATCTGATTCATTCTTTCCACAAAAACAGATACTGCTGACGTTATGCCAAACGGCAAGAATTTAAAAACGTACTGTCGGCCTCTGTATGAAAATGCCGTATACTTGTAAGAGCACTCTGTAAGTGGAATTTGGAAATAACCCGACGATAAATCCAAGGTTGAAAACACTGTAGCTCCTTGGAATCTCTGAAGTAGTTCATTAATCGGTTCCACACGAACTAGAGGAGATATCACATGTTTATTTAAACGACGAAAATCAACAACTGGCCGCCACTGTCCACCAGCTTTTGGTACTATATGTAGCGGATTTAAATAAGGTGAAGCCGATTCTTGAATGACTCCCCAAGACTTCCATTTAGTGAGTTCCTTCTCCAAATCATCTCTTCGAGCTATAGGTATAGGATATATGGGAGCCACAATTGTTTCTGTTGTATTTAATTTAATCTCGTAAGGCTCTACTTTAGCTTGCCTTGGTTTATCAGAAAACAATGTTCTGAAACTTAACAATAACTTAAAAAATAAATCATACATTTCATCAGTAGCAATCAACAAACTGTTATCAGCTAAAGAAGCTTTAAGATCGGTTTCTGATGCTAAGTAGTTTTCATCCTCTTCTTCCTCAGAATTCTTAGCAAATGTTACAAAGTTACTTTGAAGAGAACATGAAGGGAATGTGTCAGTCGTTTCTAAAACATAATTAGATTGAACTCCTTTATCATTTGATAATGTGATATTTTGCTTCTTGAAATCAATTATTGCTCCGAAGCGCCAAAGAAATGGCAATCCTAATATTACTTCAGCATGTAACTGCTTAATAACATATAACTCTATATGAAAGTGCTCTGAAGCTATTATTAAACTAATATTCTTAGAACCAATAACTCTAAATCTTTTGTCACCAGCAAAAGAAAATAATTTAACATTATCCACTGAATCTAATCTAGCAGTAGGAATAATAGTTTTCAATTTTAACCAAGTTGCATAATCCATTAAATTTGCTTGACTCCCACAATCAATAATACAGTTAATGGTTAAGTCACAAATTTGACCTGGCAACACAATAACTCTTCTGTTTGAAACAAGAACACCGTCATCATCCATTACCCATTCTGGTTCAGCTTCATACCAATCGAGTACAAAGTTTATAGTAAGAACTTCCTTTTCCGAATGGTTGGGAACAATAGATGTGTTGCTCTGAAAATTGAGATTATCTTCAATTGATGTTGGAGTATAGTGATGAATATGCTCCTTGTAATTAACTGGACAGAGGAACCGGAGCTCATTACTCTGCCTTACATGTTTAAGGATGAGTTTTCACTTGTATTAGCAGTCGTTTCTGTTAAATTGCACACTCCACTACTCGAAGGTACTTGACTTTGGGTCACGTTACTGCTAGTCCCGGGTTGTGGTAACAAATTGGAATTATTACCATACCATAAAGAGTTATTCGCTGGATATATTCTTGGCTGAGTTACTGTAGTATTGCAAGAAGTAAATGGTGTAGTCCAGGGAGAGAATATCCACGGTTGAGTAGGATATTGCACCATGGAATTTAAATTATTTGCATTCCACTGAGGTAAAGGTACAGATGGATTCACCTGCATACTTTGCGAAGGCCTTAACCACGGTTCAGCTAAAGAAGGTTGAGATTGTTGTTTAGATTGTTCAGTATTGCCTCGTACTGTGTTCCAATTACATTTACCCCGTTGGTTCCTTACTGGACGTTTATTATAACCACTTTGTGTATTTGATTGAACACTATTCGGAGATGAAAAGCCTTCATCCGTTCGTAAAGTATTTTGGATCTGTTGATTTGAGCATGGATTTGATTGCTGAACGTTGCTCGAAAATCTACTTGCACCACCAATTGTTGTAGGTTCGGCATTTTGGGAAGATGTAAAATTTCTGGTCTTACGAAAATCTTGCGTTTTGACAGAAACTTGTCCAACATTGAATGATTGTTTGGATTTGTTATTCAGAAATTTGGTTGTCTTATTTCGTCTCATAAATTCTTCCTGGTCCTCTGGAACTCTAAAAGATTTGTTTTTTCCCGAATGAACCAAATCAATTCTGTCTAAAATAGATATCAGTCTGTCCATACTTGGTATGTCATGACATGACACATATTCTGACACATTTCTCGGTATTTGTCGCAACACTAACTGAATCATATCAGATTCAGATGGGTCTTCTTCCAAATTTGAATAGGCAGAATAGAGTTTCAATGTAAATGTAGCTAAGTTTTCATCAACATTAGGATCATATTTTCTTGTTCGTAGAGCTGCCAACTGTGCTTGTACTACTTGTTCAGAAGCATAGTGATGCAAAAACTTTCCTACGAAATCCTGAAAACATGAAAATCTCTTCTTATGAGAATTATACCATAACAAAGCCTTGCCGTAAAAACACTTGTATATACTATTCAGCCTATATTCCTCCGGAACTCCCATTAGATTGAATGTTGAAACTAACTGATCAATATAGTCTCTAGGACTTTGTTTCTCTAAATTTCCCCCGAACTTTGGGAGTAGGTTCAGGTCACTCACTTTTAATATGCGTTGCATAGTCTCATTACAGCCAGTTACTATTGCTTGTGAAGGACGGTTATTCAACGAAGTCATCGAATTCTGAAGATGAGGTGTCATTGGGTCAAACGGTACTGTAGTTACTACTGTGCTATCCTGATTATTCGGACTTATGAAGTGTACATTACTTCTGGCAGTACCAAAACCTGTGCCGCGATTATATGTAGCATTAATTCGTTCAGAATTATTGTCTAACACACAACTATTTCTGCAAACTGTTAATGGGCAGGAATTGGTATGAATGCTACAGTTAATAGAATCCGTAGTCATAGCATTTGTTGAACAGCCCGATAAACAAGCATGGACATTGCTATTACACTTGTCAGGCGAGTTGTGAACAGAACTGGTGTTAAATTGCCCTTGTAATGAATTATCACAACCGCATATATCTCGTGTGACATATGAATTAGTGCAAGAAGCATTTGTACAGTGTTTAGAATTAACATTATTGACGGCCTGATAACGCTCCCTAACTAATCTGCTTCTCTTCGTTCTCTTGCCCTTGAACATTTGCTTTACATGCGTAGTATTCGAATCTTCACTCCCAAAATCTGTTACATCTGTATCAGATGAAGTTGCGTTTGAATTTTTGCCTTTAAAAGAAACAAATTTCTTCTTTCTATTAACATGGTTTCTAGTTAAAGCTGTTATTGGAGTAGTTTGTGCAGCTTGAGAATTTACATCGATTTGATTGGCTTCAGACACGTCAGATATTTTATCAACGGTTGGTGCTTTATCATTCTCAGGAGCTAACACTTTTGTACTACTAATGTGCCCTATTTTAGTTTTAATATCACCAATCTCATCTTCTAAGCGAAAAATAGTTACTTGTTGTTCATTTAGTGTAATTTTAACAGCACTTATATTGCAGACTTGTTCTTCCGCTTGTGTCGTTAGTTCGACGAGATGTTCCTGTTGAGAAGACGTCTTTGCAATAAGTGATTCTATATTAGACTGCACACCACTTAATTCCTCTTTAACATCATTTTTAAGGGCGTTAGTATTTATTTTACAAGCATCAGCCACCTGTTTTATTTCTTCTCGGAGTTCAGCGCGAAAAGTAACAAGAGACTGATTGAAACTTTCTGAAAGAGTCGCTGTTATTAACTCCTGACTTTCAGAAAACTTTTTCATTTGATCAGTGAGTTGTTGTTTCATCTGATCTTGGCTGTCTGTAAGCTGTTGTTTCATCTGCACTTGGCTGTCTGTAAGCTGTTGTTTCATCTGCGCTTGGCTGTCTGTAAGCTGTTTCATCTGCGCTTGGCTGTCTGTAAGCTGCTGTTTCATCTGCGCTAGGCTGTCTGTAAGCTGCTGTTTCATCTGCGCTTGGCTGTCTGTAAGCTGTTTCATCTGCGCTTGGCTGTTTGTAAACTGCAACTGAACGTCATCCATTTTATGAATTATTGTCTCCAATAATGCATTGAAATTAGTATCTTTATTGTGTTCAGTCCCATGCTGGCCAAACATCGGATCGCATACTTTGCACAAGTACTGATCAAATGTATCAGAATTACTGGAATGTAACGCTGCTAACTGTAGACATTTATGGTGATATAACTTTCCACATTTGCGACAAGTTATACACTTAGCATTCTTATCTGGATCCTTACAACAACCGAAATTTTCAACATTGATTTCCGCATTGTCAGAAATCAAGCTTTCATCAATAGTTTGTCCTTTTCGTGTTGATCTTTTCCCTTTATCTGTCATTATTTAACTATATTATTAAGAAAAACGTATAGCTAAACACTTACTAATTCGAATCCTGAAAACTGGGTCGCCAAATTATTGAAACCTACACATTTTTATCAACATAAAACTAGATTCCAATATTAATATTTCTTGTATTTATAACTTATATATGGTACATAACTTTTTACAAACTGTTTACTACATTCGATAGTCATTTGTTTCATTTTGAACACGTACGTTCATAAATTCACATTACAAACTCATCATAACTCAACATTGTAACTATTGTGCTTGTCACAGCCAGACATTTTGCTTTGTTTAGAGCTTGAAAAAAACATTATGGACTTGGAGGGAAATCGGTAGAGAGCATGCTTCAAACAAATAAGTCATTGAATTTCTTCATTACCAAACAGAACAAATACCTCTGTGTGGTGTAAAAATCATGTAAAACCTTAGAAATATATATAAAAACCTAAAAAAGGTTTGATTTAGGCACAAAAACCTAAAATAGGTTCTAACAGGCAAAATAGATTATTTTAGGCACTATAAAACTTCATAAGTTGTTGCGTTTTTTGATGGAATGTGAACTAACTTGTTATTTCTCATTTACCTGCAAAGGAATAAATAGGTTAAAAACTTATAAAACTCGGTCGACATATCCGGCCGTGAGAAACAGTAATCAATCTAAAAGAAATTGCCCATGTCTCTGAAACTAGTAAATGTAAAGTTACAAAATTATCCATTATAATTTCACACCTTTTAAATATTTTACGAATCAAGAAATTGATATTGAAATTAACCTTTGGACGCTCACCATGTATTTTCGAAAATTGCACCATCTACCGTGAAGTTTGACTTACTCTGGTATAAGAATAATCGTTTAAGAAGTAATTATCATGGAAAAAACAACTACACCATTCAAAGTATCTTAAAACTATTAACAATTTAATGAATTGAATTTCTTGCTCGGATTTTCTGACGTCGACACTACTGCCGTTCTAGCTGTCGGAATTTCATGTTAATTGTACGTCAGTTTTTTGCAGTGAAGTTTTGGAACTTCGAAAAATTTGTGAGGACAACTATAGAGTACTATTTATAAGGAACAACAGAGTCCCCTGGTGTAGATATCCAGAAAACAATGACGATGGGACGTTGAATGAAAGACAGGCCTGGTTCTCACCTCCCTATGAAAGTTAAATATGCATAACATACCAAAAACCTAAAGAAACAATAGTTTTAATATAGTTGCCACCACGTTCTGCTCAACCTAACGGTGTGAAACTTCGTTGAAGAAACCAGAAGGGATCACACGTAACTATTGCAACACATTGCGTCAGACACGAAAGAAAAATCTCGAAACTAACACAAAGACGAGAATGGTCATTGCTTTTAGAAAGAATGACGGTCAGCTATCCGATTCTTGCGTCAGTGTTCATATTGACCTTCGATTGCGCATATATTCCATTTGTCTCACTCGTAGGTGGAAACTGCCATAGTAGCACTTCGTATGGGTGTCTACTGTATTCCATACTTGCAGCATTGAGTGGAACCACTTTGCAATCCATGATTCACATTGCATTGAAATCTGTCAAAAATGTTCGAACTGTTTTGCGTTTCTGATACACATATACGTTGACGGCAATGGTGAGGGTTTGACCACGAATTTATGAAACGGGTGAAACCACTAATGCAACAGAATATCGGTACCGTCTCCAGGAACCAAACCCATTACTCCCATCCACACTTCAGATTTAATATTCTATGCGTCGAATATAGACTAGGGATGGCCAAACGGATCCGGATCCGGATCTAAATCCAAAAGTTACGGATCTGGATCCGGATCCGAGAGTTTCGTATCTCAATCCCATTATAATATTACCACACCTTAAAAGGTATTATGATCTTCGATTACAAAGAAATTTTTCATTAGTTAGTCCTACAAAAGTTTTTTTCAATTGTTGTTCCTAAAATACTTTGCTACGCATCGGCTAACATACTCGTGCACAAAAATAATCTTACTTGTTTAACATAAAATGTCAGAGGTGATTTTGTAAGTGCCACTGAAACGAATATGTATTCATTCGAATGTATTGGAAATGAAAACACACATAAATGTGAGACATTCCATTCCAGGATGAAACCTTTAACACATATAACAAGATAGATTGTTATACAAAAATTCTACAATTGTTCTACAGTTACAGTTTTACAAATTAAAATAAAACATTATAATATATGCAGTGTTATATAATTACAAAGTGTAAGACTTACAAGGGAGGTTATCTAAGTGTCCCCCTCCGATTTCCATGAAACTTGGCAGGTGTATAGTGGGGCCCAATGGAAGAAACCTGTGTTTTTTTACAGCTAAAAAACAGTTTTAGGGGGCAAAACCCCCTCAAATGTCAAGATGAGGACAAATTGAAGTGGGGATCTGACCCCTGTGTTCCCTTCCGATTTCCATGAAAAGTGGCAGGTGTATAGAGGAGCCCAAAGGAAGAAATACGTGTTTTTTTTCAGCTAAAAAACGGTTTTACGGGGCAAAACCAACTCAAATGTCAAGATGAGGACAAATTGAAGTGGGGATCTGACCCCTGTGTTCCCTTCCGATTTCCATGAAAAGTGGCAGGTGTATAGAGGAGCCCAAAGGAAGAAATACGTGTTTTTTTTGTTTCAGCTAAAAAACGGTTTTACGGGGCAAAACCAACTCAAATGTCAAGATGAGGACAAATTGAAGTGGGGATCTGACCCCTGTGTTCCCTTCCGATTGCCATGAAAAGTGGCAGGTATATAGAGGAGCCCAAAGGAAGAAATACGTGTTTTTTTTTGTTTCAGCTAAAAAACGGTTTTACGGGGCAAAACCAACTCAAATGTCAAGATGAGGACAAATTGAAGTGGGGATCTGACCCCTGTGTTCCCTTCCGATTTCCATGAAAAGTGGCAGATGTATAGAGGAGCCCAAAGGAAGAAATACGTGTTTTTTTGTTTCACCTAGAAAACGGTTTTACGGGGCAAATCCAACTTAAATGTCAAGATGAGGACAAATTGAAGTGGGGATCTGACCCCTGTGTTCCCTTCCGATTTCCATGAAAAGTGGCAGGTGTATAGAGGAGCCCAAAGGAAGAAATACGTGTTTTTTTTGTTTCAGCTAAAAAACGGTTTTACGGGGCAAAACCAACTCAAATGTCAAGATGAGGACAAATTGAAGTGGGGATCTGACCCCTGTGTTCCCTTCCGATTTCCATGAAAAGTGGCAGGTGTATAGAGGAGCCCAAAGGAAGAAATACGTGTTTTTTTTGTTTCAGCTAAAAAACGGTTTTACGGGGCAAAACCAACTCAAATGTCAAGATGAGGACAAATTGAAGTGGGGATCTGACCCCTGTGTTCCCTTCCGATTGCCATGAAAAGTGGCAGGTATATAGAGGAGCCCAAAGGAAGAAATACGTGTTTTTTTTTGTTTCAGCTAAAAAACGGTTTTACGGGGCAAAACCAACTCAAATGTCAAGATGAGGACAAATTGAAGTGGGGATCTGACCCCTGTGTTCCCTTCCGATTTCCATGAAAAGTGGCAGGTGTATAGAGGAGCCCAAAGGAAGAAATACGTGTTTTTTTTTGTTTCAGCTAAAAAATGGTTTTACGGGGCAAAACCAACTCAAATGTCAAGATGAGGACAAATTGAAGTGGGGATCTGACCCCTGTGTGCCCTCCGATTTCCATGAAAGTTTACAGGTGTGTGTATAAAGGGACCCAAATGAAGAAATACGTGTTTTTTTTTTGTTTCGGCTAAAAATCTGTTCTAGGGGGCAACCTCCCCTCAAATGTCAAGATGAGGACAAATTGAAGTGGGGATCTGACCCCTGTGTTCCCTTCCGAATTCCATGAAACGTGGCAGGTGTATAGAGGGGCCCAAACGAAGAAATACGTGTTTTTTATTTCAGCTAAAAACTGTTTTAAGGGGCAAAATCCCCTCAAATGTCAAGATGAGGACAAATTGAAGTAAGGATCTGATCGCTGTGTCCCCCTCCGATTTTCATGAAACTTCGTAGGTGTAACTTATAGAGGGACCCAAAGGAAGAAATACGTGTTTTTTTTTTTGTTTCGGCTAAAAAACTGTTTTAGGGGGCAAAACCCGCCTCAAATGTCAAGATGAGGACAAATTGACGTGGGGATCATCTGACCCCTGTGTCCCCTTCCGATTTCCATGTAATTTGGCAGGTGTATAGAGAGGCCCTATGCCCCCTGTTTCTTCCTATGCCATATTTACGTGGTTTCGGGGTCAGATCCCCACTTCAATTTCTCCTCATCTTGACATTTGAGGGGGGGGGGCTCTATACACCTGCCAAGTTTCTTGGAAATCGGAGGGGGAGACTTAGACCTCCCATGTAAGTGTATTAATTAATTACAAATCGCGCACGCGCGCACACACACTATGTATATATATGTGTGTGTATGTATGTATATTATATATATGTATATATATATGTATATTAGCAGGTAACAATATGTTATAAACACATTCTTACTTTCCAAAGAAGCGCATGTGGGATGGCAAAACGGATCCGGATCTGAAAATTCCGGATCCGCGGATCCGGATCCGAAACGAACCGGATCCGGATCTGGCCATCCCTAATATAGACCACATTTTAACCACATTGAGTAAAATGAAAATGAGAGATATTGCCATATTTAATCGTTAAAATGGAGGCAAATAGAACTTTGAAAACCTGAAATCAGAGGAAACTGACATTTTAACCCGAACAATGGAGAAAAATAGAGATTTAATACCCGAAATTGGAAAAATTGGCATTATATCCCGAAAAATTTTGGAAAATAGAGTATTGAATATTCGAAATCGGGAGAGATGAGCATTTTTTACCCGAAAGGCGGAAAATGTGCATTTTAAACCAAAACATTCAGAACGATTGAAGGATCACGGTTAAAACAAGTCAATTTTCTGTTGTAAGCGGAGTAGTGGTGTCACTTCCTGCCAGGTTGATGATGTGCTGGACTTTACAATATGCTTTCTTTTGTTTCATGCATTTGACACTTCATTCATCAAAGGGTATATTTTCGTACCTTCTCGTTTACATATGCAGTAACGTTTTGCAATTATTATTATTTTTTTTCTGGATGTTGTCGAGTGTTGACTTATGTACCTGATTTTTCTCTAACCCTTCAATTGAGTTTTGAATATCCCGAATCGGGAGATATGAACATTTTTAACTCCAAATTTGCCGAAACATTGATGAAAATAGAGATTTTATACCCCAAATCGGGAGAAATGATAATTCTTAGTACAAAAACGAGGACTTCAATTGCATTTTAAACGATGTATGAATTTTTTACTTCTTGAATGCTTAGTAATAGTGTTAAACTGCAGAAAATTATATTGTACTAGTTAATTGTTTATATTTTGACATCACTTATTGCGTTATTAGATCTAATATCGAGGATGAGTGATGCTAAGATGAAATTAGCGACAATACAC